>NC_087274.1:5777500-6082875 GCF_015220805.1 Pogoniulus pusillus | reverse complement strand
GAAGCTGAGACTGTGGGTTTCCCACACGGCCCAATATGTCTCCCCACACCCCCCTCTGGGACAAGCAGACCTGCAGCAGCCCAGCCCACAGCTGATCCCGGCTTGATTGGCTTTTTTTTTTTACTACTTTTTTTTGTTTGTTGTTTTCCCTTTTCGTTCTTTTATTTTTTTCCCCTCACTCCTAATTTTTTTTCCCTTCTCTCTCTCTCTTTTTTTTTTTTTTTTTTAACCTCCTTTTCCCCCCTCCCCTCCTTCCTTCCCCCCTCATTGTGCTCTTGAGAGATGAAAATCCTTTTCCTGGCGTGAAAGGAGAGGCGTGCCTTAAATCCCCTCCCTCGGACCGACCGAGCATGTCATATGACGGCCAAATCCACCGGATTAGTGTGTGTGTGTCTGCCTGCGTGTCCTGCCGGGGGACTGGAGGCAGGGGGTGGGATGCCCGATATCTATATTCCTTCCCTTCCCTTCCCACCCCCCGCAGCCCCCTCTCCATATTGATTTCTGCTGGGATATTTATTCATTGCACCTGCTGGCTGCTGGCCTCCCGCTGCCTGCCAGCCTCTCGCTGCTGTTTTGAAGGTCCAGCTTTGGGGCAGGAGGAGTGCAGGAAATTTTTAACACTTTTCTTGTCTCCCATCCCCTTGGGGTTTTCCTAAATCTGCAGTCAGCAGAGATAAAAGCTCTGGGGAGAATTTATAGTGGCCTTCCAGTACCTGAAGGGGTTGTTCAGCCTGGAGAAGAGGAGGCTCAGGGGAGACCTTATTGCTTTTTGTGACTACCTGAAAGGAGATTGTAGCCAGGTGAGTTCATATAACGATTTGTGGTGGAAGATCATCTAGTTCCAGCCCTCCCACCAGGGACATGGCAAGTGGTCACCTAAAACCAGCAACCCCATGCTGGTGGTCTCCCATCCCCCTGGGGCTTTGCTAAATCTGAAGTCAGCAGAGATAAAGGCTCTGGGGAGAACTTGGAGTGGCCTTCCAGTACCTGAAGGGGTTGTTCAGCCTGGAGAAGAGGAGGCTCAGGGGAGACCTTATTGCTCTCTGCAACTACCTGAAAGGATGTTGTAGCCAGGTGGGGGGTTGGTCTCTTCTGCCAGGCACCTAGGGACAGAACAAGGGGACACAGTCTCAAATTGCACCAGGGCAGGTTTAGGCTGAATGTTAGGAAGAAGTTCTACACTGAAAAAGTGATTGGCATTGGGATGGGCTGCATGGGAAGGTGGTGGAATCACCATCCCTGGAGGCATTTAAGAGGAGACTGGATGAGGCACTTAGCACCGTGGTTTAGTTAATTAGAAGGGTTAGGTGACAGGTTGGACTCCTTTAGGTCTTTTGCTTAGAATCAAGCAGGTTGGAAGAGACCTCCAAGCCCATCCAGTCCAACCTAGCACCCAGCCCTGGCCAATCAACCAGACCATGGCACTAAGTGCCTCAGCCAGTTTCAACCTGGTTAATTCTGTGATTCTGTAAAGGGGTCTACAGGAAAGCTGGGAAGGGACTTTTTATAAGGGTTTGTGGTGATAGGACTAGAGGAGATGGACTGAAGCTTGAGGAGGGCAGATTTAGACTGGAGATTAGAAAGAAGCTCTTTACAGTGAGGGTGGTGAGAGACTGGAAGAGATTGCTCAGGGAGGTTTTGGATGCCCCTTCTCTGGAGGTGTTCAAGGCCAACTTGGAGGAGGCCTTGAGCAACCTGGGCTAGTGGAAGGGTGGTTGAAACTAGGTGGTCTTTAAGGTCCCTTGCAACCCAAACCACTCTGAGAAACTATGAATCTATAAAGGAACCATCATTTTGGTTCTGTGCAATGGAAGGACCTTTGTTTGAAGAAGCTGAGATCACTTGGCTGGAGCATGGGTTGATGGCACCTCTGCAGGCTTTGGGCTGGCTGCTTCTCCTGCTCTGCCTGGGTGTTCTGCTGGACCAAGGACACAGCCTGGTCCCCAGCCTCTCCTCAGTGGACACCCTTGGGTGCCCCAGCCCAACATGGCAACAGTGGCTCTTGAAAAACCAGGTGCAGTGGGAGGACAGAGCCATTGTGCTTGTCATTCTTGTGGGAACCTTGATGGTAAGGATTTGTGCTTGTGGGGAGTGACCACTTACAGGGTCACCTCCTCTCTCTGCCTGTGAAGAACTGAGGCAGACAACTCTTAACAAAGCCCATGCTATGAGCAAAGTCCAGTTTGGAGCCAAACCCAACATCTACTGCCATTTAATTCCTGCCTCTCTGTGTTTTAATGTCCCAAATCCACAACTCTCTTAGTTTCCCTTCAGTTTTCTTCCTTTTTTTTTTTGACTCCTGCTGCATCATTTTGTGCTGCAATTCCTGTTTTTTTTTACTGATTTTACAGACCTCACCAACCAACCCAGCATCTCCTTTCTGCCCACAGCATCAGAGCTTGTTTGCCCATGGAGGAAGTCTTGCCTTGGTTGAGATGAGTTTAGCAACTGGGTCTGCAGCCTCCACTCTGTGTCTGGTGCACAGAGTCTTACTTAAGAAGGAATAAAACCCTTTGTGGCTCAAGTGTGGGGATGAGGGTGTGGGTGATGCTCCAGGTCAGTGAAGACAGTCTGCAATAGCCCAAGGCTGAACGAGGTGACTCATTCTTGCAGGTAGCTGGGTCTTGCTGGAGGTGAGGTTTGCTGTATGTCTGCACATAGCACACATATAACCAACTTACTTCTAAAGCAAAGTCAGTCTTCTTACAGCCCCCAGCTTACCAGTACATGCCAAGCCTGGCTGGCACTACTGGGGCACAATCTGTCTTTGGGGATGGCAAACCAGTGTGGTGGCCTTGGGGCACAGATGCAGGGGCAGATGATATGGAGGCCACCACTACCATGGTCAGTGGATGAGGGGATGAGAGTGGGGATGATGTTCCAGCCATATTCCAGGGCATCCTGCTTGGGTGGGATGATCACTCAGGTGGGGATCACTTGAGAGAGTGATTTGCCATTGGAATGGGCTGCCCAGGGAGGTGGTGGAGTTGCTGTCCCTGGAAGTGTTCAGGATAAGACTGGATGAGACACTTAGTGCCATGGTCTAGTTGATTGGCCAGGGCTGGGTGATAGGTTGGATTGGATGACCTTGGAGGTCTCTTCTAACCTGGTTGATTCTATGATGTCAGAAAGCAGCACTGTCTGGCCTTACCTTCTCCAGTGGTGTCATTATGTTGCCCCAAAGGAACACAAGGCTGATAGCTCCTGGGGCAATGGTCCACCCTGAGGAGATGCTCCACTCCAGGAACTTAAAAGATGCCCCAAGCAGGGGGTGAGCAGGGATGGAGAGCCAGGCCCTGGAGCAGCAGGAGTTGTGCCCATAGCTTGGGGACTGAGGATGCTTCGGTCCTCAGTGGGATGCAGAGGTGAAGTGCTGCAGGGCTCAGGCAAGGAGGAGAAGCGTGCGAGGGGGTGGGGAGGTTGGTGGGGGACGGAGGGGGCTGCCGCTTGTGTGAATGTGCCCCCGCTCATTGTTCTGGGGCTTTATTCTCCGGGCCTCGATGGGACTGATTTAGAAATCCTAATCAGGGAGCAGTCTCTGCGCCTCCCGAGTGTGACACAACTCGAGCTGCTCCGGGGCGCCTTTGTTCCCTAATGACAGCTGACTTCATGCAGCAGTGGGAACAGTTTGAGCATAACTCCGCACCCGGGGCTGGCAGCTGCACTCTTAACTCTTTCTTGCCCACCTGCACAGTCCAGCAGGATGGGGAGGGGAGGGGACTGAGGGAAAGCGTAGCCAAAATGCACATAGCCTGTGGAAGGATGCTCAGCTTCACCCCCGGCACCTCTCCTGAGGCGAGTGCTGAGGGACTGGAGAGTGCAAAGCTGCAAGCGTCCACTTGTGTTGCAGGCAGCGGTGGGGAGAAGCAAAGTCATTTTCCAGGGGCTGCCGCTGCTGTGTGGCTATTTCGGGTGTCTGCTTCATGTGTTCATAGGACAGTAAGGATTGAGAAGGCCCTCTGGAGAGTGAGTCTGACCCCCTACCAAAGCAGGGCACACAGGAACACATCCCAACAGGTCTTGAAAAATCTCTACAACCTCTCTGGCCATTCTGGTCCAGTGTTCCATGACTCTGACAGCAAAGAAGTCTTCCCTCACGTTGAGGTGGGTCTTCCTGCGTTCCACTTGGTACCTGTTGCCCCTCGTCCTGGGTGCTACCGAGAAGAGACTGTCCCCTTCTTCTTGACACCTAACCTTAAGGTATTTGTAAACATTCATAAGTCGTTGGGAAACAGCTCAAACAAGCCCAACCCAGGGCAATGTTTGCTGCTGCCTGGGAGGGTGGGAGGTTGAACTTCAGAAACTGCACATCCAGTTTTGTTGATGCTTGGAGTGCTGGAGAATGTCTGGAGCCCCGGGTGAGAGTGAAGTGCTTTCCACGCTGGCTGCAGGGCATTGACATCACTTGTATTGAAAGTAAAAAGCATTGAGTCACTCCAAGATGTTCCCGGAAGAGATTCCTGGCTCTGCCAGCAAAGAGCTTGAGAGCAACCAGCGTTCTCCTTCTCTTGGCCTCGGTTTCTTCCCTGGCAAAGCGAGGCTTGTGACACAATGTCCTGCACAGACCTGTGCTCTTTAGCAATGGGAACGCGTCTGGTGATGCTTGCTGGGTCGATGCAAGCAACGGTTAAACCCTTCCTTTCCTCCCCCCAACTCTGTTTGTTGTCAAACCACGACTCTGACCGGGGAAAATACTTGTGGAAAATTACCCCTATTAAAGAGGGACGAGCGGGGAGAGGCAGAGCTGGCTTGGCCCGATGGGCTGCAGCCCTCCCTGCCGCGCTGGCAGGCTGGCGGAGCCCGCGGTGGCTCTGCCCTCGTCCTCTCCGGCGGGCGCAATTAGCGCCCGGGGCCAGACTGCTTTCCCAGCACCTGTGTCCCCTCCGCCGTCCCCCGAGTGCGCCGCCGCCCATGCTTGGCCAGGGTCTCCCTGGCGACGGGGCCACGGGATGCTGTGCAGTCCATTTGTCACCAATTGTCACTGTTTTGTTCTGCCTTGTATGCGCACTCGATTGTGTCACGGGGGAGGTGAGGAGGAGCAATCAGGCCTTGTCTAATGGGCTTCGGTCTCCTGCTGCGGGGAAAAACGAGGGGCTGGCTGCGCAGGGAAGGGGATGGGGAAAGGCAGGAGATGTGGCTGCGCCTGCCAGGAGCATCCCAGGTACCTGATGGCTGCTTGGGGCAAAGATCCTGCTGAGGGACCTGGACAGGCTGGATGGGTGGGCAGAGGCCAATGGGATGAGATTGAACAAGGCCAAGTGCAGGGTTCTGCTCTTTGGCCACAATGACCCCAAGCAGCACTACAGGCTGGGGACTGAGTGGCTGAGAGCAGCCAGGAGAGAGGGACCTGGGGGTAGTGGTAGGTAATAGCTGAACATGAGCCAGCAGTGTGCTCAAAGTGGCCAAGAGAGCCAATGGCATCCTGGACTGGCTCAGGAGCAGTGTGGCCAGTAGGACAAGGGAGGTTATTCTGCCCCTGTACTCAGCACTGCTCAGGCCACACCTTGAGTGCTGTGTCCAGTTCTGGGCCCCTCAATTCAAGACAGATATTGAGATACTGGAATGTGTCCAGAGAAGAGAGACAAAGCTGGTGAGAGGCCTCGAGCACAGCCCTGTGAGAAGAGGCTGAGGGGGCTGGGGTTGTGCAGTCTGCAGAAGAGGAGGCTCAGAGCAGAGCTCATTGCTGTCTGCAGCTGCCTGAAGGGAGGCTGTAGCCCGGTAGGGGTTGGTCTCTTCTGCCAGGCAAGCAGCAACAGAACAAGGGGACACAGTCTCAAGTTGTGTTGGGGGAGGTCTAGACTGGATGTTAGGAGGAAGTTGTTGGCAGAGAGAGAGAGAGATTGGCATTGGAATGGGCTGCCCAGGGAGGTGGTGGAGTTGCCGTCCCTGGAGGTGCTGAAGCAAAGCCTGGATGAGGCACTTAGTGCCATGGTCTGGTTGATTGGCCAGGGCTGGGTGCTAGGTTGGACTGGCTGAGCTTGGAGGTCTCTTCCAACCTTGTTGATTCTATGGTTTTATGACCTTCTCCTTCCAATGTCCCCATCACCTTCCATGCAGTGGTTACACTCTGCCATGCTTGTGCATGTCCATGGGATGGGTTTTGTTCTCTCTGTGGCCCTCCTCATGCAAAGGAAGGTGAGTTTCCTGCAAGACAAGCATACCCCAGGGTACCTCTTGGAAGGGAGGTGATGGAGTTGTCGCCCCTGGAGGTGTTCAGGAAGGGACTGGATGAGGCACTTAGTGCTGTGGTCTGGTTGATTAGATAGGTTTGGGTGCTAGGTTGGACTGGCTGATCTTGGAAGTCTCTTCCAGTCTAGTTAATTCTATGATTCTATGATTAAGCTGCAGTGCTTCTGGTTGGGGGATCTGGCTGCCCAGGTGGGACTGTAGTAGGCTTCAGGCTGAAGATGGATTAACACCTCATCCAGACCCCAGCTTCTGAGCAGTTCTTATTTCTCCCAAGCGTCTTGCTGAAAGGGATTTGCTATATTATGGATTTTGCTCTGCTTCTGTTAGCATATGGCAGGTTTTGACTGAAGATTTGCCCTCATGTTAAACTATATATATTTGACTTATTTTTTTCCTCACCCATCATCCCCCAGGTTACCCAAAGTGGTGTGATTCCTCTTTCCCTGCCTGGCTTCATCAGCCCTCTTTTATTTTTCTTTACAGCCTTCCAACTTCACAAGCCACCAGGACTACCCCAGGGTAGATCTGTGGCCAAGCTCTGAGCCTCAGCAGCCACACTCAGATTTTTTCTGTAGACCTTAATTTGGACCAGGCTGGCCAAAACATTTACAGGAATTCAGGGAAGTTGTTCAGCAGAGATGTGAGGAGCTTGGGAAAAGTTGAGCAGGCAAGTTGAGGGAAGTTCCAGTTTGGTTTCCAAACCTGGAGCTCAGTGTGAAATACCACAGAGGGAAGGGAAAAGAGGGTGTCCTTGGCAAAGTGTCGCTCAAGGCAGGAGAAACTGCAGAGTTTTTCCAGTGTGTGGTATTTGGCAGGTTTCTTTCCTTTCTCCTTGGTGGTCATCAGTCCATTCCTCCAAACCAATGCATGGTTCAGCTCACTTGGCTGTGTGGGTTGGGGAAGACTCAGGAGATGGCTGTGAGGTGGCACCATGGGTCTCTGGATTGCTTTGTGGTGGGGTTTTTTTGGGAGTGTTTTGCCAGATGCTCGCCCAGAGTTTTGCTCTGAGCTTGGCAGGAATAGAACCATAGGATAGAATAGAAACATAGACTCAGCCAGGTTGGAAGAGACCTCCAAGCTCAGCCAGTCCAGCCTAGCACCCAGCCCTGTCCAGACAACCAGACCATGGCACTAAGTGCCTCATTCAGCCTTTGCTTCAATACCTCCAGGAACAGAGACTCCACCACCTCCCTGGGCAGCCCATTCCAATGCCAATCACTCTCTCTGCCAAGAACTTCCTCCTAACATCCAGCCTAGACCTCTCCCAGAACAACTTGAGACTGTGTCCCCTTGTTCTGTTGCTAGTTGCCTGGGAAGAAGAGATCTCCAAGCTCATCCAGTCCAGCCTATCACCCAGGCCTATCCCATCAACTAGATCATGGCACTAAGTGCCTCATCCAGTCTTTTCTTGAACACCTCCAGTTGTCCTTTGTGGTGCTTGGATCCTGGAGAGGTAGGTTCTGGCATGGAAATTGATGCTGGTGACAGAGAAGATGTGTAGACAAGAGTGGTAGGCTAAGGTGAAGTGGTCTGAAGGACTGGGAGAGAGTTTGTGAGATTTGCAGCAGTCCCTCTAACCTCACTGTCCACCAGCACCATGCCTCCTCCTGGGGAATACCAGATAGTGTTCTGAGAGTGCACCGTGGGGCAGCCCTTCATCCACAGAGCTGGTGGCATCTGCCTGCTAGGGAAGGGCAGGGAGGGCCAGGAACTTCTGCACAAGATGAGTAGTTTCACGTTTAAGCTGTCCCACACAGCAAAGCAAGTAAGGGAAGGACTTCCAAGCAGGGAGTGTTAAAGAAAGTCCTAAGCAAATGGAGAGATTTTAGTCTTGGGAGTTTCCCTAAAGGAAGAGGGAAGAAATTGCTCCCCAGCCATGCCGTGGAGTAGCATCTGCTCAGCATTTCTTTCTCATGGGGGAGGGTGCAGGGAGCTGCTCCCTCCAACCTTGCGGCTGCTTGCCACGGTAGGAGAAAGAGCACGTAACCACTTTGCCCTGGGGGAGCTTTTATCTCCCTTTTGGGCTGGGGTGAGCAAGGTGTGGGGCAGGAGAAAGCTAGGCTCCAGCACTGCTCAGTATCTAGGTCACCACTGAAAGGGAGCAGCTCTGGCAGGAGAAAGCTGAGCTGAAAGCTGTGACTCGTCATTAAGTGCATCGCTGTCTCCAGAGTAGCTGAAAGGTAACCAGACCACCGAGTTACACCACGTGTGGTGTGTTCATCACATACTTCAGGATGCAAGGACCCCCTCCTCCCTACTGCCTTGTCCTCTGGCATATTGCAGGTGTGGTCTGGGGCTTTTTTCTTGAATGCTTTGGCCAGCCTGGGGACACTGTGGGTCAGAGACACATCCACTGCCAGTATCTGGCCCTCGGTGGCTTGCTCTGTGTCCTGGGGTTGATGTCCTCGGGACCTGGATGTGGAGGGTGGTTGTGAGGATGGGGAGAAAGGAAAATGGAGTTTGGCAGTGAATTAAGTTCAAAAGGGAGAAAGGAGGATTTATATGGTCTGCCTTGTTTTGTATTTGACTAAAGGAAACAATGCTGAGGGTGAGCAGTGCCAGCCTAGCAATCCAGGATGAAATTTCTAGTAGGCAGCTCTTCTTTCCCAGCCCTGTTTACCACCAGGTGCAGTACTGGGAAACTTGCTTTCTACCTGAGCCAAGCTACTCCCATCCCACTGCTGCCAACCCTGGTGTGGGCTGCCTAGGCTCAGTGCTGCTTTTCAGGATCTCAGAAAGCCCTGGCTGATACCTGCCCGCTTGCAGTGATGGCTCTTCATTCCTTTGGGCTTTGTCTCTGCCAAAGGTGACTGTTTCTCAGGTTTCTCCTCAAACCATGGGTGGATCTGTTCTCACAGTAGCTTGTCTGTGAGAGGCAGTATCAGAGATGATGCAAATGGGTTTTTTTGTCAATATGTTTTTGGAGAGAATAAAAATAGCTCTTGGATCAGAAGCTGTTTCTGTTCCTGGGAAGGAGCTGCTCGTTTCACCTGTTTTCTACAGGTGCTGTCAGAGCAGGGCTGGAAAGTGGAAATGCTTTTTGGGTGAAAGTCAGTTAATTCCCCACAGCAGTAGAAAAAGTGTCAGGAAGAAGAGGCTGGCTTCCCTCTCTGCTGATGTGGCTTCTTCATCTGAGTCTCTGCTTCTCGACAACCTCCTTTCCCCACCCTATGTTACAGTACTTAACCTGGGGCTATTTAGCTTGGAGAAGAGAAGATTGAGAGGACATCTTCTCAATGCTGACCAGTAGCTAAAGCAAGGGAATCAAGAGACTCTTTTCAGTTTGTGCCCAGCAAAAGGACAAGGGACAATGGTCACAAAGTGGACCCCAGAAGGTTTCATCTGAACATGAGGAAAAACTTTGAGGTTGACAGAGCACAGGGACAGGCTGCCCAGAGAGGTTGTGGAGTCTTCTTCTCTGCAGAGATTCCAAACTTGTCTAAATATTGCAATTCTGGGCAACCTGCTGTGGGTGACTCTGCTTTAGCAAGGAGGTTGAAGTAGATCATAGAGTCATAGAATCAGCCAGGTTGGAAGAGACCTCTGAGATAAGCCAGTCCAACCTAGCACCCAGCCCTATCCAGACAACCAGACCATGGCACTAAGTGCCTCATCCAGGCTTTGCTTCAACACCTCCAGGGATGGTGACTCCACCACCTCCCTGGGCAGCCCATTCCAATGCCAATCTCTCTCTCTGACAACAACTTCCTCCTAACATCCAGCCTAGACCTCTCCCAGAACAACTTGAGACTGTGTCCCCTCATTCTGTTGCTGGTTGCCTGGGAGAAGAGCCCAACCCCACCTGGCTACAGCCTCCCTCCATTGCAGACAGCATTCTCCAGAGGTGCCTCCTGAACTTCACCATTCTGTGATTCTCTGAAGCTCTGTGTGATCATAGTTCCATCTCTGTGGCATCTCAGATGAGCACTTGTCTGGTGGAGACAAAGAGGCTGTGATGTTTATTTGGGAGTGCTGGACAAGTGACTTCCAGTTCATGTAGCTCACTGGAGAAATGTCTGACTTGGCCAGAGGTCTGAGGGTGATTTTTATGCCACAGATTTGTTATTCTGATATATATTTATCTTTGGAGCATAATGCAGATGTTTTCTGTCTGTTGAAGAGCATCTTTCGGGACAAAGATATTTCTATTGACTCCATGAGGCAGAAGGAGGCTGTGAAGGTTTGATGCTAGAGGAGATGGATTGGCAATTGCAGCTGTGGGAGATGGTGGGCTTATGTGCAAGCTCAGGCAGTGACAGGACTAGGGGGAATGGAGCAAAGCTGGAAATGGGTAGGTTCAGACTGGATGTGAGGGGGAAATTGTTCATAATGAGAGTGGTGAGAGACTGGAATGGGTTGCCCAGGGAGGTGGTTGAGGCCCTATCTCTGGAGGTGTTTAAGGCCAGGCTGGATGAGGCTGTGGCCAGCCTGATGTAGGGTAGGGTGTCCCTGGGCATGGCAGGGGGGTTGGAACAGGCTGCTCCTTGTGGTCCCTTCCAACCCTGCCTGATTCTATGATTCTAAGTGAGAGCCTGGCTCTCCAAAACATATGGAGGCTGCTGGGAGAGCCTTCTGTGTATACAGCCTAAAGGACTGATGTCAAAGAAGGGTCCCAGAGGAGGTGAACTGCCAGCTTTGTGCAGCTGCTCTCCTGAGAACCAGCTCCAGGAATCTGTGTGTGCTTTGGCTGCATGCTCTGTGCAGAAGTGGTAGTGACACAGTGCTCCAGGAAGGAGGAGGGGAGAGAGAGGAGAGGTCTTGTGTGTTCCCAAACATGATAATGTGTCTGACCATCCCTGAGCAAAAGGCTCCTGGGTTATTTTATTTGATTTGGTTGGAGTTTTTCAATCAAAGCTTCATCCTTTCTTTCCTGACACGAACTCAATTACTTTTTATTGGGAAAAGTTTGGATTTTGATTTTCTGATTTTCAGCAGTGAAAAGTTCCTCCTCCATCCTTCCCCCTTCTGGTTTCTCTTTTATTTCTTCTCTTCTTTTCCCTGTTGCTTCAGTAAAGGAAAAAGGGAGAAAGTAATCCCAGGAGTGAAAAAGGAAAAAGAAAGCAAGAAGATGAAAAGGTTTGAAATTTTTCCTTTGGTCTCTTTATTGAGAATGAGAAATATTTCTCCTTTGAGTTCCTGCTAGAGTTGGAGTCCTGTCCAGAGCAACACTGACCTGTTGCTGCTTCTGGTTTTGCTCAACGGTCTTGAATGCTGAGCAGGGTTAAATCATCCCTTTCAACAGGGTTGTCTGGAGGCAGCCTTGGAAGAAAAGAAACTGCTCTTCTAAATGGCTTTTTCTGCTGTGTCAGCTCCCCTGGAGACCTCTAGGGAGAAGAACGCACGATGAGGAGGCTACAAGGTGACCTTATTATGGCATTTCAGTATCTGAAGGGGGCCTACAAAAAAGCTGGGGAGGGACTTTTTAGGGTGTCAGGGAGTGACAGGACTGGGGGGAATGGAGCAAAGCTAGAGGTGGGGAGATTCAGATTGGAGGTGAGGAGGAAGCTGTTCAGCATGAAAGTGGTGAGAGGCTGGAATGGGTTGCCCAGGGAGATGGTTAAGGCTCCATGGCTGGACCTGTTTAAGGCCAGACTGGAAGAGGCTGTGGGCAACCTGCTCTAGGGTAGGGTGTCCCTGGGCATGGCAGGGGGGGTTGGAACTGGCTGCTCCTTGTGGTCTCTTCCAACCCTGTCTGATTCTATGAGGAGAAATGTACTGGGATTGGGACCTCCAGAGTCCTCAGCTGTGCTGACCTCTCTGCTGCTGATGCAATGGAAGTGGATGCAGCTAGGTGGAAGCAACAGAGGTCTAGGATAAGGCTGCTCCAGGCAGTCTGCACATTGTGAAAGTCTTAAAGCTGGGAATTGAACCCACTTTGTTGTCTTCATATCCATCTCCTACCCCCTCTGTGGTGCCATTTTTCCCTTGGAGACACCTTGAGCTTAGGTTGTTGATGACCAACCACCCCAGCTACTTGTTCGCTTTCGGTCTCCAGGAGCCAGAAAGGAGCAGAAAGAGTAAACGAAAAAGGGGGTGAGGTTTTACTTCTCATTTTTCAGTGGTGTTTTTGTGTCTGGCGCCCTGTACGAGGGAAGAAAGCGGTGGCCCATCTGTTTCTAGCACCATTAAAGACATTTGACTGCATGTGGCCCTCAAAAATAAAATAAAAATAGGACCCTTTGGTCTGAAAATGTCAAACGCTCTTTCATCCTAGACGGCCCCCAGCTGGGACCATATCCTCCCAAAGCTGAGAAGCAGGAGTGGGTTCCCACCAGTGTTCATCCCAGCAAAGGCATCTGCCCCCTTCCCTCCCCGTTCTGTCTTCCTGCAAAAGAAGGAAGTTAGGCACTTGAGGTTCATGCTGGCTGGTGACCTCTGAGTCCTGCTCCCCTGGACTTCTTCTCTGCCTTCTTTCCTTTGACTCAGCAGACTTCTCTGAGACTCAGGAGTGAGGAGGTTAAAGCCTCTTTAACAAGTGTTCGGAGGAGGGAAGTGTGTTTGACATGCTTTAGGACCAGACTGCAAGAGGCCTGCACCAGCAGGATACAATTAATGACCAGGAAGAGAAGATTGCTACAATATGGGGTTGACTTCTCCTCACCGCTGTCTTTCTCACCGCTTGAAGCCTCAGTCAACATTATGCCCTGCTGGCAGCCTGGAGAGACTTCTAGGGACTCAACCTCCTCTGAGATCTACTGTAAAAAAAGCCAGCATGGTGTCACCTCTGCTAATTTGGCAACAGTGGCACCTATGTGAAGAAAGTTTGGGTGTTAACTTCAGGCTTTGGAAACTTCTGCTAATTAGAGGAGCGTTTGAAACGTTGCCCGAGATCCCTACATAAACACGTGGCCTCCTTGACATGAAAGCATGTTTTATTTATCAGACTTGGGGATAGTCTAAGTCCTGCTGTGCTGGAAAAGGGGAGAAAAGGGTTTTAATTTAGGAGAAAAGGCTCATTATTGCCTCCATAAAAACCTTTGAACTTTTTGGGGGGCGCTTTTCTTTTTCTGGCGGTTCCGTGGAGGTTGGTGTTGGCACGAGGCACTGTGGCACATGCTGTCTGCAGAGGCACTGTGGGAACATGGCAATGGTTTCTGGGGAAGAACCAGGACCATGTGGCCACAACAACCTCAAGCAGCACTACAGGCTGGGGGCAGAGTGGCTGAGAGCAGCCAGGAAGAAAGGGACCTGGGAGTGCTGGTAGAGAGTAGCTGAAGGTGAGCCAGCAGTGTGCCCAGGTGGGCAGGAGAGCCAATGGCATCCTGGCTGGGATCAGGAAGAGTGTGGCCAGTAGGACAAGGGAGGTTATTCTTCTCCTGTACTCAGCACTGCTCAGGCCACAGCTTGAGTGCTGTGTCCAGTTCTGGGCCTTTCAATTCCAGAGAGATGTTGAGGTACTGGAAGGTGTCCAGAGAAGGGCAACAAAGGTGTTGAGGGGCCTGGAGCACAGCCCTGTGAGGAGAGGCTGAGGGAGCTGGGGGTGTGCAGCCTGCAGAAGAGGAGACTTGGGGGTGACCTCATTGCTGTCTGCAGCTACTCCCTGAAGGGAGGCTGTAGCCAGGTGGGGTTGGTCTCTTCTGCCAGGCAAGCAGCAACAGAACAAGGGGACACAGTCTCAAGTTGTGCCAGAGGAGGTCTAGGCTGGATGTTAGGAGGAAGTTGTTGGCAAAGAGAGTGATTGGCATTGGAATGGGCTGCCCAGGGAGGTGGTGGAGTCTCTGTTCCTGGAGGTGTTGAAGCAAAGCCTGGCTGAGGCACTTAGTGCCATGGTCTGGTTGACTGATAGGGCTGGGTGCTAGGTTGGACTGGATGATCTTGGAGATCTCTTCCAACCTGGTTGATTTTATGATTCTGTGAACCTGCCCAAGTCCTGTAGATGCTACATCCAATGGCCTGTGGGCAGGCTTCCCAGCCAGGTGAGGCAGCTCTGACTTGTCTTATTGCATGACCTAGGGAGAAGCAGAGGAAAGCAACTGAGGGAGCTGGGGCTGGTTACTTTGTAAAGGAGGATGCTGAGGGGAGACTTCCTTGCTGTCTACAGCTACCTGAAAGGAGATTGTGGAGAGGCTGGTGCTGGTCTCTTCTCACAGGTAATTAGTGATAGAACAAGAGGGAATAACCTCATACTGTGACTGGGTAGGTTTAGACTGGTCATTAGGAAATTTTTTTTCACAGCAAGAGTGGTCAGGCAGTGGAATGAGCTGCCCAGAAGGGTGGCTGAGTCACCAACCCTGGATGTGTTTAAAAGTCTTTTGGATTTGGCGCTTGGGGATATGGTTTAGGGCAAACCTTGTAGAGTGGAATATGGATTGGACTTGGTGATCCTGAGGGGCTTTTCCAAGCTGAATGTTTGTGTGGTCTGTGAATGAAGGTCTCAAGCATGACTGTGACAGTGGAAGGGCTTGAGAGAGCATTTTGAGTGTCTCTGTGTCTTATCTGTAGAATCATAGAATCAACCAGGTTGGAAGAGACCTCCAAGATCATCCAGTCCAACCCAGCACCCAGCCCTAGCCAGTCAACCAGACCATGGCACTGACTGCCTCATCCAGTCTTTTCTTGAAGACCTCCAGTGATGGTGACTCCACCACCTCCCTGGGCAGCCCATTCCAATGCCAATCACTCTCTCTGACAACAACTTCCTCCTAACATCCAGCCTAGACCTCTCCTGCCACAACTTGAGGCTGTGTCCCCTTGTTCTGTTGCTGGTTGCCTGGGAGAAGAGACCAACCCCACCTGGATCCAGCCTCCCTTCAGGTAGTTGTAGACAGCAATGAGGTCACCCCTGAGCCTCCTCTTCTGCAGGCTAAACAACCCCCAGCTCCCTCAGCCTCTCCTCATAGGGTTTGTGTTCCAGGCACCTCACCAGTTTTTTCTCCCTTCTGTGGACACCTTCCAGCACCTCAACATCTCTCTGGAATTGAAAGGCCCAGAACTGGACACAGTACTCAAGGTGTGGCCTGAGCAGTGTTGAATACAGGGGAAGAATAACCTCCCTTGTCCTGCTGGCCACACTCTTCCTGAAGTGTTGGACTGGATGACCTTTAAAAGTTCCTTCCAGGCCAAACCATTCTATGGTTTCTTTTCCCCAAACCCAGGGCAGAGTCATTCACCACATTGACTCTGGAGGAATTCAGTCTGTCATTTGGCTTATTGACTGTGATGTTGCCATGACATGGTGCTCTTGCATAAAGAGTGGGGATACTTCTTCTTGTGTCCTTTCATGCCACAGTGGAAAGAAAAAGTAAATCTGGAAACCCATTTCTGGTATTTTTTGCTATCCAAACCCATGTTGAGATGTTAGATGAAACAGCTCCTGGGACCAGTGTTGTCTTGGTGAGGCTGTGAGGCATGAAGACCTTTGGAAGACAGGCAATAGGCAACTGTGTTTCTGCAACCTCTTTAATAAAGTAGGAAGGTCATGTCAGCTGCTTCAAGTGCAGGAAAAAAATGTTGTAATTAAAATCTTTGGCCAAATATATGAAGCAGAATGCTTTAGAGGCCCACCAAGTTCAAAGGAGCTTTGCCTGTCCCTTCATAGAACTCATGTCTGCGTTTTCCTGCTGCTGGATGCCTTCCAGGTCTTGCATGAGTCAAACCAGCTCTTGGACTGGTGAGGCCAATTAGCAGCCAAGGACTCGTGCAGGATGCACGTGTGGCCCAAGTGCCTGTGCTGCTTGTTCTTTGGTTTGGCCCCAATGGTTTCCTGCACTGCTGAATGGATGGGTCTGGGAAGCATGACCGCAGTGGGGGGAGGTGCAGGCAGCTCCCCCTGGATGCTCTTTTTGATTGGAAACAGCCCTTTGAGCCAGGGAGGTGCTTTCTCCTCCTCTGGGCACTCAGACCTTGGAAATTTAGATCCAGCTGAGTCATGGCCACCCATTATGGTACTGTGCTGCACCTCCCAGCTTGGAGGACAGACCTTCTTCCTCCTCTTCACCCTTTGCCCAGCACCTGGCACTCCCATGGGGTGAGGTTGTAGCCAGGTGGGGAGTTGGTCTCTTCTGCCAGACAACCAGCAACAGAACAAGGGGACACAGTCTCAAGTTGTGCCAGGGGAGGTCTAGGCTGGATGTTAGGAGGAAGTTGTTGTCAGAGAGAGTGATTGGCATTGGAATGGGCTGCCCAGGGAGGTGGTGGAGTCACCATCCCTGGAGGTGTTGAAGCCAAGCCTGGCTGAGGCACTTAGTGCCATGGTCTGGTTGACTGGCCAGGGCTGGGTGCTAGGTTGGACTGGCTGAGCTTGGAGGTCTCTTCTAACCTGGTTGGTTCTGTGATTCTATGATTCTCCTTTCATGTGGGGCTGGTGTGTAGAGGGTCTAATCTTTGTAAGAATCCTTTGGTGCTACTGGTGGTGTTTAAATAAGTGGAAAAAACCACTTGATCTCCCTGGAGATGTGCTTAGGGTAGGGTGGTATTATTATTACTGGGGGGGGGGGGGGGCTAACCAGGCCTACACGACAGCTGTTGAGCAATAGTTTCTCCTCTGAAAACAAATCAAGAGCAAGTCTGGTGGCCAAATGTTGCAGGCACGTTGCAATGGCTGTTAGCAAATTGCATTTGCAGTGTGGGGCTGCTTAACAAAACAGCTGCTGGGTTTGGTTCTCCTGTGGAACATTAGTTGGCCACTGGTGTTGCTGTGTGGGGAGAGGGGAACTGTTGCAGGGCAGGCTGGAGCATGCTTGTGGTACAAAGAGATTGTATTGGCCATTGCTAAAGGCTTGAGATTTTCTATCCCAGGAGTGGAGGCCACTTTTCTCCCACCTCATCTTTGCATAACTTGATGTCTTCTGGGGTTTCTCCATCTGGCTGGAAGAGTGACATAGAATAGAATCACAGAATCAGTTAGGGTTGGAAGGGACCACAAGGATCAGCCAGTTCCAACCCTACTGCCATGGACAGGGACACTCTACCCTAGACCAAGCTGGACACAGCCTCAGCCAGTCTGGCCTTAAACACCTCCAGCCATGGGGCCTCAACCACCTCCCTGGGCAACCTATTCCAGCCTCTCACCACTCTCATGATGAAGAACTTACTCCTCACATCCAGTCTAAATCTCCCTCCCTCCAGCTTTGCTCCATTCCCCCCACTCCTGTCACTCCCTGACAGCCTAAAATATTCCCTCCCCAGCTTTTTTATAGGCCCCTTGCAGATTCTGGAATGCTACAAGAAGGTCACCTGGGAGCCTCCTCTTCTCCAGACTGCATAGCCCCAACTCTTTCAGTCTGTCCTCATAGCAGAGCTGCTGCAGCCCTCTGAGCATCCTCGTGGCCCTTCTCTGGACATGCTCCAGCATCTCCACATCCCTCTTGTAATAGGGGCTCCAGAACTGGGTGCAGTACTCCAGGTGGGGCCTCAGCAGAGCAGAGGGGGAGAATCACCTCCCTGGTCCTGCTGGCCACACTTCTGCTGCTGCAGCCCAGGCTCTGGTTAACTTTCTGGGCTGCAAGTGCACACTGCTGGCTCATGTTGAACTTCTCATCCACCAGTCCCTCTCCTCAGGGCTGCTCCTCAGGACATGGCGAGTGGCAGCAAAGCTTCTTCATCCCAACTCAGTCCTCATGCTGGAGACAGCACAGGTACAGCATACACTGTAACTCATTTCCTCTTCCACTCCCACCTGAGCAGGGCTCTGAGCTTCAGCTGCCAGCTCAGAATGCTTCTTGGGTGAAAATTAGCCAAAGATTGGGTCTTGCTTAGCACTGCTGTGAATCAGTAACTGCATTGCTGGTTGATTCCAGAAAGAAAGGACCTTGATAATTGAGCCTGGGTCTGATGAGGTTGTTTTTAGTGTAACACCTGACATCTGGGTTGAGATGGAAAGTCTTTCCCAAGATAGTTCTGGTACATATGGTTGTGGAAAAGTCCTGAGCTGTTTTCCCCTGATTATTTTCATTATTGTTATTATTTACTGGCATTTTTTCAGCCTGGATAATGGGAAAAAGCTGAACCATTTCCACTGTTGTAATTTCTAGCCCACTGTGCTGCTTCGGTCCAGGGTACTAACAAGATGCTTCATGGCTTTGCAGATCTGCAGGGGATGTCAGATTGGTGGTGAAAAGAGTCTCAGCTGGAAGCATTTTTCAGTTGTGAAAACTGCTCCATTATAGTGTTTGCAAACAGATTTTCCTCTCAGTTAAAAAAGAAACCCAAACCAAATAATGAGGGGAATAAATGCAAGAGCCCTGTGGGAAAGGTGGAACTCCAAGAGCCTGTTCCTCAAGAATGGATTTGTGTGTCCCAGTGGCATTTCTTCCAGGGTCTCAACACCTTCACTTGCTGCAGTCTCTGTTCCTCCCTGGAGTAAGCAGAAGATTTGTGGTGGTCTCATGTGGCATTCATTTGGTGGCTTCAAGAGACTGGAATTGCAGTTGGATTCACCCTTGGGTAGGAACAGTTTCCAATGGCTGGGGCAGTGGTGCATGAAGGGGTTTGGGATCCAACTGATCTGGGATCCAGAAATCTGCCTTTCATAGGATCATAGAATCAAGCAGGTTGGAAAAGACCTCCAAGCTCATCCAGTCCATCCTAGCACCCAGCCCTGTCCAGTCGACCAGACCATGGCACTAAGTGCCTCATCCAAGCTTTGCTTGAACACCTCCAGGGATGGTGACTCCACCACCTCCCTGGGCAGCCCATTCCAATGCCAATCACTCTCTCTGCCAAGAACTTCCTCCTAACCTCCAGCCTATACTTCCCTTGGCACAACTTTCCGTGCCCTCTCAGCAGCTGGGGTAAATCCCTGAGGCTCTCTAAGTCTGTGTTCTCTGCTTGTCACATTTTCTCTCACTTTATATCCATTTTGCTCATTTAGACTGGAAAATATTGAAGTTTGGAAAGTGTTTGTTGCTTCCTGTCTGTGTCTCCACTGCCCTGCAGAGGAGAGCCCAAGTTCAGCCTGTGCAAGGGGAAGATATTGCTCATTATCAGAACCCATCAGCAGTAGAATCTATGAGCCAAAGTCCCACAGATCCCACTAGTTTGGAGTCCATGAAGCTATTCCCTCTGCTGGGGTGTTGGATCTCATTGCACTGTCCTTCCTTGGCACCGTGGCCAAGTTGCCACATGGAGGACTTGAGGTCTAAACTCTGCCCTGGACTTGGTTGGATAATGATTGTGTTTTGTTTGAGTTTTCTTCTCCCAGGCAGTCCTGAATACACAGGCAAGGCTTGACCCAAAGCTTGTTGGGAAACAATGTGTAGTGGCTGAGTAGAAGTGTGGTAGTTTTTGGTGCAAATTCAGGCGAAAAACTTCAAAGGAGCTGATCTACAAATTCTTATTCACTCTGGAGATCTGTGAAAGCAGCATATGTCTGCAGGAGGTCTGGGGGGTGGTGTTATAGTCTTAATAATAATACTTGCCTTAAAGCCTTGAGCTGAAATGGAACCCAGGATGCAAGGCACACAGAGATAGCATAGGGATGGTGCCAATCTGTCCACACACATGTCCAAGGGCACAGCACTGTGTGTGGTGTGGGGTGGTGGGAATAACCTTCTGCTGTTGTGCTCCAGAGACCATGGGAATCTGTATAAATGTGACCAAAAGAGTTCCAACCCTTCATGACTGCCTCCAAAATGAGTCTCCAGCCCTCTCTTTGAAAGATGATAACCTGATGTTCAGCCAGTTCCTCTTCCTCACCTCATAAGCTGGTGTTTCTCCAGTGCTGTGACACTTGGCCATCACTAAACCTCCCCATCCATCTGGGAAGAGCAGTGTCCCAAGGAACCAGCCTTTCTCTCCTGGTACATATTCCTCTTCTGGATTGCAGCTAATTTCCCTCATAATAATGCTTTGCATGATCCTCCCATGTGATGCTAATTAGTTCTGAAGCTGTCTTTGCACAAGCAGCATTCTAGGTAATGACTGCAGTCCCTCTCTCTCCCAGCATAATTATTCAGCCCCCAGCAGTGGTCCATTCTGGAGTGGTTTGCAGCCTGGACCTTGTTCAGGAGTGAGCAGCCTCATTTCTCAGAGCAGAAAAGCTTTGTCTGAAGTTGAGTAGTGGCTGTTCTAGAGAGCATGAGGAAGTGATGCAGTCACCCACTGATAAGAGGGTGATGGTGTTGCTGGTGGTGCTCAGTGCCGAGGATTTGCTAGAGGCGAGAGGGTGGTGGCTCTTCAATTCCACCTCAACTCTGGGCACCTGGAACAGAATGTCCACCACTCAGAGGTGTTGGCCTGAGCTTGGGTCTGTCGGCTCAGATGTTTCCCTTTGAGTCTTGTGGCCTGTGTTCAAACAACTGATGCAGTGCTGTGTTTGTCAAACAACACATCTCCGTCTCCAAACACTCCTCTTACGCAATCCACGCTCTCCACATTTCCGCCCCAAGCAGGAGCAGCTCTGCCAAGCTGTGACCTAACTGCGCCCAAGTCCTGGCCACTGGGAAGCTGAAGCCTATCCATGAAGCGGAGCTGGGGCTGTTTAACACCTTCAGGGCTGCTTCCACCTGGGCAGAGGTCCTATAGAACAGGGCCATGGTGTGGAGCTGCTGGAGATGTGGAGCTGCTGGAGATGTGCCGTCTCTTGTTGCCT
The DNA here is from genome assembly GCF_015220805.1 of Pogoniulus pusillus. Classification (NCBI taxonomy): domain Eukaryota; kingdom Metazoa; phylum Chordata; class Aves; order Piciformes; family Lybiidae; genus Pogoniulus; species Pogoniulus pusillus. The sequence goes on along the minus strand of NC_087274.1, from coordinate 6,062,156 downwards.
TGCTGCGGAGGGGTGGGTCAGAGAGGCAATGCTTTGTTGCTGCAGCCTCACAGTTAAAGAAACTACCACAGCAGCAATTTATTCAGGGTTATGCTACTATGCCTAATATTTCTTTTCCCTCCTCCTTAAAGTTGCTTTGCCTGTTGCTTAGCTTCTTGCCAATGAAAAGCCCAGAGCTGTCCTGCTGTTGGTTGTCCAACGTTCAGCGAGCCTTCGGCGTGCTGTGATGAGAAGACCCTTAGTCAGGTGCCCATCATTTCTAGGCTGCTATAATTACCTCCCCCCCCCCCCCCCCCCCCCAACCCCCCCCCCCCCCAAGCTCAACGTGAAGCTTGCATAAAGCTCTTAAAATTAGTGTTGCCTTTCAAGCCAAAGGGCCGGAATAAGGTTTACAAGCCATAAAAGCCTCTTATCAAAGTTGATTTCCTCCAACGCACCTTTCATCTTTTATAGTATTTACTTTTCAAATCCTTGAACTTAAAAGGATTAAACAGGTTAAAAGAAAAAGGAAAAAAAAAAAAAGGAGGGGGGAAAAGAGAACACAAATAAGAAGGAAGATGGATTGAGTATGGATTATGAGAGGCCTGTATAAAATATGAATTAGGAGAAAGTCTAAACACAGAGTTGTCATTTGCTGGACTGCTGGAAGTTAAAGTGTGCTGGAGGTTTAACTTTAGGGAACATTTTGCTTCTCTGGGTTATATTTTCCCTTTCTAAGATGAATGGAAAAGAGACCAGTGGGCTAGAGGGATATTTGGGTGGTTCTACTCTATCTTCCATCCTCCTTCCACCTCTTGGTGAGATCATAGAATCATAGAATCTGCCTTTCATAGGATCATAGAATCAACCAGGTTGGAAGAGACCTCCAAGATCATCCAGTCCAACCTATCACCCAGCCCTATCCAGTCAACTAGACCATGGCACTAAGTGCCTCATCCAGTCTTTTCTTGAAGACCCCCAGGGACGATGCCTCCACCACCTCCCTGGGCAGCCCATTCCAATGGGAAATCACTCTCTCTGTGAAGAACTTCTTCCTAACATCCAGCCTATACCTACCCTGGCACAACTTGAGACTGTGTCCCCTTGTTCTATTGCTTGTTGCCTGGGAGAAGAGGCCACCCCCCACCTGGCTACAATGCCCCTTCAGGTAGTTGTAGACAGTAATAAGATCATCAGATGTGACTGTATAGGATCTACTCCAGTGAGTTCTTGTCCTGTTGCAAAATCACTTGCCAGGCAAGAAACCTTGCTGGAAGGAAAAGGAAGGTACAGTGGGCAAAGAACTGCTAAAAACCCCAAGAGCTGTGAAAGGGATCAATGATCTCCTATCAGGGAACTGGAAAAGTGTCCCAGGGAACTGGAGATCTTTCTAGGATACTTCCCTAGCCATCACCTCCCCTGTGCTGGTGGCCCAGTCTAGGCAATCTGCAGGAGTAGGTACGGGCAGCAAACTTTGGTTTGCTCTGTGGCTCTGCTGCCAGCTGGCCTTGAGTGGCTGCTCCTAGACAGGTGTGATCTGAGTTGCCAGTATAGCCTTGTCCCACTCCTTGTTGCTCTGGATAGCTGGGGAAGAGGCAATGCCCTCACCCTCTCTGCCAAGGGTTAGGCTACCATATTGGCTGAATTTTATGCCTAGGAAATACTCTGAGATCTGCACCTGGATGCTGTGCCCTGCTGCCTTCTGCTCGGTCCTTCCTCGCCTGCCTTTGCAGGAAGCTCCTGCCAACCAAACCACCCAAACCTAGAGGGGAAGCGCTGCCGGCGGCTCCTCTGGGCACATTCCCCATCCTGGAGGAGCGCATTAAACCTGCTGCCCCCTTCAGAAGGTTGCAATCAGGGACTGGGCCGGGCTGGTTATGGGTCATTGGCTGGGTCAGCCCTGGCTGCTGGCTCTGCCTGCCTCACTGTGGCAGGGTCTAGGGGCAGGCAAAGCAAACACGCTGGGGAGCTCCAGCCAGGAGCGCTGCCTGACCTCCCCGGCCCCCGAGCATCTGCAGAGGTGGGGGTTTCCTGCGGCCCCCGGCGCGGGGGTGGGCAGTTTGAGGGCTGCCTGCGTGTGGCGAGCAGAGCACAAAGCCCCTGGAGATGGCTGAACAAAACGATGCCACCTTCAGAGCGGATCCGTCTCATTTTTGTGTTGGCTGTCTTGCGGCTGAGGCGGTCTCCTCTCTGCCGCTGCAGCACCGTGTCCAATGCGTGCGCCCACCAGGCAGCCCCACCGCCGGCCGCGGCATTCAGCAGTCAATCAGCATTAGGCTGGTCACGGTGTCCCCTCGGCCGAGCTCTCAGCGCTTTGGGGTGGGTGGGAGCGGCAGAGGATGCGGGGAGGGGGCTCACGGATGCTTGGATCACCCTCGGCTCCTTCACTGCCGGTTTTTCCTCTGTTCTCCTTCAGGGAAGGGTCACTCAGGGGGAAGTTCCGCAAGCACACGGAGCCCTGTGGGACTGTTAATGAGTACCAGATCCTGTAATGACCCACGGCTGTCCAGGGTGGCCCTCAGCTGTAATTTTGGCTGCATCCACTGGTTTTGTGACCGGCACAACGCTGTGAGGTCAACCAGCCAGACATATGGGGTGTTGGCATCCTCTGGGGATGTGGTCAGGAGACATCCCCATCCTCCCCCTGCTGACTCACGCCTGCTTGCTTTTGCTGCCGCGTTTCAAATGCCACTGCTTTGGGCTTTGCTTGGAGGGAGGATGAATTCCCAGGGCGAAACCAAAGAGCAGAGCTCAGAATTTAGCAGTCAAGCCCAGGACACCTCAGAAATGTTCCAAACACCACCCCTGAGACCGCAACGGCTGTGAGTCAGCCTGCTGCAGTAGGATCCTGAGTCAGGGTGATGCTTGTGGCGTGAAGGGTGGGAAGCTCTGGGATGCTCAGGTCCTGCCTGGCATGCCTTGGGAAGCCTCCTGTGCTATATGTGAATGATGCTTGCAACCTTGTCCTCTGTCGAGCAGGAATGATTGTGGGGGAGGGTGAAGAATGATGAAAATAATATCCAGGAGTGGTTCAAAACAGATGCTGCCCTTCCCCACAGTCCTCGTTTGCCACAGCTTCTCTCGGAAATTCCTGTATCAAAAGGCTTCTTGTTACTGTTGCAGAAAATGCTGGCAAAGCACCTCAAGGGATATGAAAAGACGTTGAAACCTCGGTGCCAAGCTGCACGTCAGCTGGTGGAGGAGCAGAGGAGTTCGTGTTTGAGGAGGAAAGTGCTTGCAGGGTGCTGCTCCAAGGAAGGATTAGACCTGCCAGGTGTGTTAATCTCTGACCTTCCCAGGAGCATCCCAAATTGTTTCACCACATTTCAATTACTCAGCTGTGCTGCCCAAAACTGCTCTGAACTCAGGTGCTTCTTCAAGTTTTGGTGGCTCTTGCTGGTGGCTTTTTACTAGATCTCAGGGAAAGGAATGAAGGTTCAGGCATGGCTCTCTGCCTCAAAGCAGCTCTTGCTGCAGCACCTGTCCCCCCTTCCCAGCCCCACAGGGAGCTGCTAGTCTCACTGGAGGTTGAGGCAGCACTCCAGGATAAAATATATGGCTGTGAAGGCAGGATTTGGGGTTTGCTTTGTTGTGTTTGATGGGCATGGAGGAGCCTACTTTGCCACTTCAGTGGCTGGCAGTCTCAGAGGGGTGCACCTTAGGGAGTGAGCTGGCAGGAGAGAGGCTGCCTGTGTGCCCGTGCTGCTGTTTTGACAAGGGGCAGCTCTATTTTGAAACAGCTGTGCACAAATTACCTGTTCAAACCCTGCTGGGAGGACAGGAAGGATACAAGTGGAGCTTGGTGCAGGCCTTGAGGTTGCCTGCACTTTTGCAGTGACACAGGGGATAAGGACAGAGCTCAGTGGAGCAGAGTGCTACCATGAGCAGGCAGGGCACAATGAGTTCCTGGCTGGAGGGAGGCATTGCCTGGGCTGGGCATCATCCACCTCACTGCCAGCATCCAGGCTGAGCATGCTACAGACAGCATGGAGCAAGTCTTGGATCTATTGTCCGAGAGGAGTCCTGGTGCTGCTTAGTCGTGGGCCAAAGCCCCCTCCAAGCAAAATCAAACCTGAAAGTCATGTAAATGAAAAACTCAGCAGCCACAGGCAGCTTAGGCTGGCCTGCAATGTGTGGAAAGCAACCCTTTCCAGGCAGGTGTGGGGCAGGGGGACCAGAAGAGCAGTGTTCTTTTGCAGGGAGCATTTTGCTGGGGGGGGGAGGGGTTGGGGTGGTGATGAAATGCTTCTAAATGTTCTCCCTCGGAGCAAAATCTTCCAGCTGGAGGCTCTTAAACTCTTTGCAAAAGTGACTGTAGCACATGGTGTGCAAATCCCACTGCAAGAGAATGGGACTTTGCCCCTTAAGAAGTTAAATCCCTTCTGAAAATGGGACTTGGGTATTTCTTAGAGCCTGCTTGTGATTTTACCTTTATTCTCCCTTTATGAGCTGATCTTTTGCTCTGCCATATGGCGAATGTGGCTGCTCTCAGTGGGGTAGGTAGACAGGGATGTTTTCCTCTGGCTTTGCTGAAGGCATTTGAAAATCTGCTCCTCCTAATTTATAGCATTTTTGGCCCTGGGGAAGATGTGGCTCTGTCCTTCTGCTTTCACATACATCCACCAGCTCACATCTGCTGCTGAAGGAGTGGGGGAGGCAGCAGCTGGGAAGGGGAAGGTTTTGGGAGAGGGTGAGTTTGGCTGAGCAGGACTCAGCATCCAGCCTGTCTTTGATGAGTTGCCCTGGGCCAGCTCACCCATCTTCCCCTAACCATCATCATGTTGCATGATGTCTCCCAAGGCATACCACCAGTCTCCAGCTAGAGCAAGCCATGCTCATGGAGCCAGCAGATGACCCCTGGAGCAGAAAGTATAGGCTGGATGTTAGGAGGAAGTTCTTCACAGAGAGAGTGATTTGCCATTGGAATGGGCTGCCCAGGGAGGTGGTGGAGTCATCATCCCTGGAGGTGTTCAAGAAAAGCCTGGATGAGGCACTTAGTGCCATGGTCTGGTTGACTGGATAGCGTTGGGGGATAGGTTGGACTGGATGATCTTGGAGGTCTCTTCCAACCTGCTTGAGTCTATGAAAAAGCTTTTGGAGCCTTTTTGGCTGCGTTCGAGCTGTTAGGCAAGCCCAGCAGAGCCATGCTGCTGTGATCGAGACCCTGACTGAACCTTGTCATCCCCTTGGCTGCCTGAGGTGAGGGGGTTTCAATTTATTTTAACAAGCTAAAAGTATTGGGCAGCAATGTGAAGCCCGTGGGTGAGGGGGTGGGGGTGAGCTGGGGCTCTCGGCTCACTCAGCAGCAGGACTGCAGAGGGATCCCAGCACCCATCGATTAATTAAAATCTCAAACCCATGCACAGGCCACTTTGCCTTGGCTAAAACCAGTGTGAGAAACTTCCTCGCAGCATTTCTGCGTCGTCCAGGCTGAAGTGTTGTCATCCGAGGCTGCTTTGCATGACAATGCCTCGGGCTCTAATTATGCAGGAGGATGCTAATGGGCACGGAGCGGCTGGATCTCCATGGGAAAACTATCTGTTTGCGAGGGGTGGGGGGAGAGAGGAGAAAAAGAAAACCCACCCAAACAAAATAAACCATGACAGTTGGGGAAGGGAGGAGGACTGGGGCCGAGGAAAGGCAGCAAAGGAGTTGAGGAAGGCAAGTATGAGGCTTTTTACCGGGGTCTCTTCTCACTATTTAAGAGATCATCGAATCATAGAATTGTTTGGGTTGGAAGAAGACCTCTACTAAGATCACCAAGTCCAACTGACCACCATGGCCATCAAACCATGTGTGGTTTAATGTGCCTGTGTTGGCAGCTGGGGTGACTGAAATGACTCCTGCAGTGCTGATATCTGCAGTGATCTTCTGCAAAGTCAGGTCCCTCTGATTCCCAGGTGTCAACTGAGAGTTGGTCTTGCAGAGCAGTGCAGCTGCATCATGTGTGGGCAAGCAGGGGCGGGGAAACTGAGGCACATAGGAGCTCAGATTTGCCTGGGTGCATGGGAAGGCTTAGGGGATCCAATTTTGCTACTCCTATGGTTCCAGTGCCTCGCATTCCAGCACTCATCCTCCTTGTTTTAATACTGCAGCATAGCTGCAAGGAGCAATCACTAAATTACCACTGAAGAAAAGGCAGCTGCAAATGAAGGCCACAGCTACACCCAGAGCCAACTACTGGCCACAGCTGCATTCAGAGACTGATCTTCCCAAGGATATCTTTTCCAGGATGCCCTGTTGGCTTTTTGCTCCTGTAATTCCTAAGAGAGTTTTGCAAAGGGTGGGATGCAGGAGGAAGAGAGCATCTTCAGCTGTCTTGACTCTTCTGGGCATTGTTTTTTCTTTTTCTCCTGCTTTGAGAAGGTTGAGATGGCTCTGGAAGAGGGAATATTTGCAATTGCTCATGGATGGATCTGTCTGAGCTTGGGTTACTAAGACCACGACGTGACAGAGGTGATAACTATCCATTCAAGGCAAGGTTGTGAGGACCCACAGCTTACACCAGGGCATGTCACAGGTTCGTAAAATCATAGAATCAAGCAGGTTGGAAGAGACCTCCAAGATCATCCAGTCCAACCTATCCCCCAGCCCTATCCAGTCAACCAGACCATGGCACTAAGTGCCTCATCCAGGCTTTTCTTGAACACCCCCAGGGACGGTGCCTCCACCACCTCCCTGGGCAGCCCATTCCAATGGCTCATGGTAGGACAAACTGGGTCTCAAGGCCTTAAGTCTGTCATCTTCAGAAAAGCAGACAGAATTCCTGGCTCTCTGAAGAGCTGCAGAAGGTGCCCAGTGACCACGCACCTGACACCTGCTCTGGGCTGTGAGAAAATATACGACAGACACATGGATGGAGGCTGCTAAGTGTGTGGTGCTGTTATTAGCCCCCATTGAAGTGCTCTCTCTCTCACTGACTGAAAATGAAGAGCATTAAAGTGCCAGGTGCAAGAGTCTAAGGAGCTTAAACCTTTCTTTCCCAGTTGGTGTTGCTGCAGTCGTCTGGCTTTAATGACATTGGCATTACCCGCTCCGGCGGCGTTTAAAATGGGGGTTGCATTTTTAAATGTCCAGCTTCCAGGGATTACTTCTGCCTTGTTTCTTTCTACCCTTCTTGTGTACCAGTGCAAGTCCTGGGTGAGGACAGCCCCCAGCCAGCCACCACCAGCAGCTGCCACCAAAGAGAACACAGCTGAAACCACCTTCGCTGCTTTCCCCTCGGTAAGATCCTGGATTGGGCAACCTTCTGCTGAGAGTGGCAGCAGTGAACCTGCCTTAGATAGGACTGCTTGGGTATTTCTGCATGCCAAAGGGCTGTCAGGCAGATGGTTAAGGCAAGCTGGGGACCAGAAGAAGTGCTAGAGCTGGAGACTTTCTCTTGCTTTGATGTGAAGGTATCCTACCCTGTTTCATAGGATTTACAGGATGTCAGGGGTTGGAAGGGACCATGGCCACTGGACCATGTCCCAGAGTCTACTTGTTTTCTGAGCACCTCCAGAGATGGTGACTCCACCACCGCCCTGGGCAGCCTGTTCCCATGCCTGACCACTCTTTTAGGACAGAAACTTCTCCTGGCACAATTTCACAGGATCACAGGATGTCAGGGGTTGGAAGGGACCCAAAGAGATCATCGAGTCCAACTCTTCTGCCAGAGCAGGGCCATACAATCTAGCTCAGGTCACACAGGAACACATCCAGACAGGCCTTGAAAGTCTCCATAGAAGAAGACTCCACAACCTCTCTGGGGAGCCTGTGTCAGTGCTCTGGGACCCTTACAGGAAAGAAGTTCCCCCTCATGTGGAGGTGGAGCCTCCTGTGCTGCAGCTTCCATCCATTGCTCCTTGTCCTATCCCAGGGAACAGTGAGCAGAGCCTGACCCTCAGCCCTCAGATATTTATAAGCATTGATTAAATCCCCTCTCAGTCCTCTCTTCTCCAGACTAAGCAGCCCCAAGTTCCTCAGCCTCTCCTCATCAGGCCCCTCATCATCCTCATAGCCCTCCATTGGACTCTCTCCAGCAGATCCCTGTCCCTCTTAAACTAGGGAGCCCAAAACTGAAGGCAGTACTCAAAACAGAGTGTTTCAGACACAGGGTTTCTCTTTCCATCCTTCAGTATGAAGCATGTTCTGGAGAACACTGTTGACACTTGCAGCAGGGCAAGAGGTGATGAGTTTCAAATGAAAGAAGGAGATTTAGAGAAGATCTAAGGAAGAAAAAAGAAGTTCACCATGAATTTGGTGAGACATTGGCCCAGGTTGCCCAGAGAGCTGGTAGATGCCCCATCTGTGGAAGCATTCCAGGTCAGGTTGGGTAGGGCTCTGGTTGCAGATGTCCCTGCTGACTGCAGGGGGCTTGGACTAGATGACCTTACGCTGTCCTTTCTGACTCAAGCCAGACCATGATTCTGTGTCACTGATGCTGTGTGTTCCCACAAGGCATTTTATTGTCATGGGATTGCCCAGGTGCTAGGTCAGGTCGCTCCCATGGGGATGACATCTGTCTGGCCACCCTCACCCAGTAACAGCAGTAGAAACTGCTGGGCTGAGAGTGACTGTAGGCACTCGAGTCTTCCTCATGCCATTATAGAGATGCTGGGCTAAGAGGAGCCACCTGCTTCCTTGAAATCACCCTCCTGCTATCTCAGTGCCAGTGCATAATCCTTCCCCTCCCCAAATTGAGTGCGTGCCAGCCCAGTGCTAATGAGCTTGATTGCTCCCCCTTGGTTTACATCACCAAGAGGAAAATCTGAGCCTGGTTTGCTCCAAATCCTTGGGGTCTGGGGGAGGGAGAGGAGGACATAAACATCCAGGGTGGAAAAAATAATCATCTGCGACTGAGAAACTTTGGGTTTTACCCTGAGAAAAAGGGGATAGACAGACTGACAGACCTGATGACAGACTGAGCTCCAAAGCACCCTGGCCCCACAGTGTGGAGAGATGCCTTATTGTTTGATCTGGCTGTGAGACAGATTAGCAGCCCCAGGTGGAAAGTCATAATCTGCATTTAAATGGGCCGGTTATAAAAGGTAGGGATCCCAGGAGCCCGCAGCATTATGCTGTGTCTTTAGGACTCCCTAATCTCTCTTTATTTTCTCCCCAGTCTGACCTGGGGGCACAGTTTCTAATTACCAGGTCACCCTGCTAATATTGTCATTTCCAGCCAGTGGGTGTGAAACCATAGCAACGCCACATTTGCTTCCAAGTTTCTAGAGGAATAAAATTTGCCTTTTAATCACAGAAAATGACTGGGTGCCTTTCCCCCCTCTCCCCCCTTCCCCCTCTTTCACACCCCACCCCTCAACTTACTCCTCCTGAATGCATTTCACCATCGAGGTTTTCAGAGAGATATTTCAGATGGGACCTCTTAGAAGCTTCACCTTCTGGCTATGGCCAGAGACAAGAGACCAAAGTCAGAGTTGTGGTCTGTGAGGTCGTAAGCTCCATGTAGCATGTTTTGGATGTGAAAGCTTCCCTAAATGTAAGTGTTATTCACCAAAGAAACTCAGTGCTTGCTTCACAGTTTCTTCTTATCTTGAAAAAGTTGTGAGTGAGCTGGGAAAAGAGGGAGATGAGGGTATCAGACACACCTGAGCTACAGTGCAGGCCCAGTCGTGTTCAATATCTTTGTTGATGATCTGAATGAGGGGATGGAGTCCAGCATCAGTAAGTTTGCAGGTCACACCAAGCTAGGAGCAGGTGTGGAGCTGTTGGAGGGTAGGAGAGCACTGCAGAGGGACCTGGCCAGGCTGGATGGGTGGGCAGAGGCCAAGGGGATGAGATTGAACAAGGCCAAGTGCAGGGTTCTACACTTTGGCCACAACAACCCCAAGCAGCACTACAGGCTGGGGCCAGAGTGGCTGAGAAGAGCCAGGCAGAGAGGGACCTGAGGGTGCTGGTAGAGAGTACCTGAAGACGAGGCAGCAGTGCCCAGGTGGCCAAGGGAGCCAATGGCATCCTGGTCTGGCTCAGGAGCAGTGTGGCCAGCAGGACAAGGGAGGTTCTTCTGCCCCTGTACTCAGCACTGCTCAGGCCACAGCTTGAGTGCTGTGTCCAGTTCTGGGCTCCTGAATTGCAGAGAGATGTTGAAGTGCTGGAAGGTGTCCAGAGAAGGGCAGCAAAGCTGGTGAGAAGCCTGGAGCACAGCCCTGTGAGGAGAGGCTGAAGGAGCTGGGGGTGTGCAGCCTGCAGAAGAGGAGGCTCAGGGCAGACCTCATTGCTGTCTACAACTACCTGAAAGGAGGCTGTAGCCAGGTGGGGTTGGTCTCTTCTGCCAGGCAAGCAGCAACAGAAGAAGGGGACACAGTCTCAGGCTGTGCCAGGGGAGCTCTAGGCTGGATGTTAGGAGGAAGTTGTTGTCAGAGATAGTGATTGGCATTGGAATGGGCTGCCCAGGGAGGTGGTGGAGTCACCATCCCTGGAGGTGCTGAAGCAAAGCCTGGATGAGGCACTTAGTGCCATGGTCTGGTTGCTTGGCCAGGGCTGGGTGCTAGGTTGGACTGGCTGAGCTTGGAGGTCTCTTCCAATCTGGTTGATTCTATGATTCTATCCCATCATCACACCACAGGGAGGTCTGGGTGTACCTGGTTAGCTTGGCTCAATCAGGAGTTAACCACTGGGATCATAGCTCCAACTTAGGGAGTTCACCTCCCAGCTTGGAAAAAGCCTGTGGAGAGTCAACAGGCAATAGGTCAGGTGCAGTGGGCATGTTCCTGTGCTCTGTGGCGTGATGGGTTTGGGTTATCTCCCCCTGTGCATGTCAGACAGCTTGGGGCTTCAAAATGTGCATCATTTTCTTCCTCACCTGCACTGCAACTGCTAAATCAAAGGTGTGTTGTGCCAGGCTTTTGTCCCTGTGGAGCAGGCGATGAAAACTTGACTGGCAGGGGTTCAAAGAGCTTGAGAATTTGAGGAGACTGATTTCCAGCTCACAAGGGCTGGGCTGGCAGTCTGGTGAAAATCTGCCTCAACATCAAGAGAAATTCAGGTCAGGTCTGGGCTGAAACTCTGCCCTTCAGGCCTTCCTCCTGGCTCTGCACAATGTTGTGCTCCAGAAGCAGTTTTTAACTCAAAGTGAGGCAGATGTGGACAGGAATCGCATTGTAAGGTGATTTTCCAGCTGACAGGAGCAGGTTAATTGTAAACTGTCTATTGAAGCTTTAAAACTCCTGTCCAGCCTTATTATTAGCAGTTTAAAATTTATGGAGTGAGACTTTGCTTGCTGATAGTTGGTTTGTGCCCAAAGAACGTCTGTAATTAATCCCCACGTTGGGGGGAAGCAAAATCAGACTTAAAGCTTTTATCTTTCCTTTTTCTCTTTGACACATCTAGAGGTGTGCAGGGCACCTGGCAGGGTTGCTGGATGGGAAGCCTGTCCCAGCCCAGCCTGAGCTGGAGGAGTACATTGGAGCTGGAGGACCAGATTGGAGCTGCCACCTTGAGCACTGAGGATTAAATCCTTCCCAGTAGCGAGAAACTTCACCTCCAGGCTGGGGACTCCTGAGGCATAGGAAGATTCCTTTAAACATGAGGAGGAATTTTTTTCCCTGTGAGGGTGACAGAGCACTGGAACAGGCTGCCCAGGGGGGCTGTGGAGTCTCCCTCTCTGGAGATATTCCAAACCTGCCTGGATGTGTTCCTGTGTGATGTGCTCTGGGTGATGCTGCTCTGGCAGGGGGGTTGGAGTGGAAGAGCTTTGGAGGTCCCTTCCAGCCCCTGACAATCTGATTTTTTAAAGCTGTTTGCAAAGGCCTGCAGTGACAGGATGAGGAGCAGTGGGTTCAAGCTTGGGAAGAGCAGATTTAGATTGGATGTTAGGAATAAGTTCTTTGCTGTGAGGGTGGTGGAGCACTGGACAGGTTGCCCAGGGAGGTGGTTGAGGCCTCTTCCCTGGAGACATTCAAGATGAGGCTTGATGGGGCCCTGGGTGACCTGGGCTGGTGGGGATGTCCCTGCTCACTGCAGGGGGGCAGGACTGGATGACCTCTGGAGGTCCCTGCCAGCCCTGACCATTCTATGACCTCATTGCTGTTTACAACTACCTGAAGGGAGGCTGTATCCAGGTGGGGTTGGTCTCTTCTCCCAGGCAACCAGCAACAGAATGAGGGGACACAGTCTCAAGTTGTGCCAGGGCAGGTATAGGTTGGATATTAGGAGGAAGTTCTTCACAGAGAGAGTGGTTTGTCATGGGCTGCCCAGGGAGGTGGCAGAGTCGCTGTCCCTGGAGGTCATAGAATCATAGAATGGTTTAGGTTGGAAGGGACCTCAAAGCTCATCCAGTTCCAATCTCCTGCCATGGGCAGGGGCATCTCCCACTGGAACAGGTCACTCAAGGCCTCATCCAGCCTGACCTTGAACACCTTCAGGGAAGGAGCATGCACAGCCTCCCTGGACAACCTGTGCCAGTGTCTCACCACTCTCACTGGAAAGAATTCTTTCCTAACATCCAATTTGAATCTCCCCTCTGCCAGTTTAAACCCATTCCTCCTCATCCTGTCATTACAAGACCTTGTAAATAGTCCCTCCTGTAGGCCCCCTGTAGATGTTCAAGAAAAGACTGGATGAGGCACTTAGTGCCATGGTCTAGTTGATTGGATAGAGCTGGGTGATAGGTTGGACTGGATGATCATGGTCTAATTGATTGGGTAGAGCTGGGTGCTAGGTTGGACTGGATGATCATGGTCTAGTTGATTGGGTAGAGCTGGGTGCTAGGTTGGACTGGATGATCATGGTCTAGTTGATTGGATAGAGCTGGGTGCTAGGTTGGACTGGATGATCATGGTCTAGTTGATTGGGTAGAGCTGGGTGCTAGGTTGGACTGGATGACCATGGTCTAGTTGATTGGGTAGAGCTGGGTGCTAGGTTGGACTGGATGATCACGGAGGTCTCTTCCAACCTGGTTGATTCTATGATTCTTTGAAACCAGTCCCCTCAAACACTGGCAAATTGGAACACAGATCTGAACTCTGTGGATTGCAGATCCCAGTAGGGTGTTTTAGGAGGGTGATGGAGGTGGTGCCAGATCACAGGGCAGGGGATGGGCCCAGGCTGCTACCACGCTGGTTGCTTGCGCTGGTACCTCTGGAACCCTGACTCCACGTGGGTGTTTTCTGCAGACGCCTGTCTCAGGATGGCCACATGTTATTCAGCCTGTGGGTTTCCTCGAGTCAGAGCTATGACCTTGTTAAAATTTTACTTATTTCCAGGCTGAATGGCTGCATCTGTCTGGCTTGGGCAGCCCTTGGAGCCGGTCACAGCTCTTTCTGTCATGCTGAAGAGCTGCGTTATTGCGTCTCCGCTCCCGGCGTGCTGCGGTTGCAGTGCTCATAAGCTGCACAGACCAAGCTCTCAGACTTTCTCCCTGTAAAATGTTTTAGTCACTGAAAACTGAGAGCAGCTCCCAGGCAGGTAATTAATTAGAAATGTGAATTTGGAAGTTTGTTTCCCTTCCTCCTACCTATAGTTGCTGTTCTTTCTTATTTCAAATGAGTTTTATGGAGCCTCTTATAAACCTGACTCTGTTTTAATGAAGAAAGAGCTCCCCTCCCCACCCCAGCTCTACCAACAGTGTGTCTCAGAGCTCAAACTCCTCACCAGCGATGGGCTCAGCCTCTGTGTGCACACACAGCACAGGAGCACGCACACATGCAGAATTAAAGTGGAATTTCACAGCCGCAGGGTTGGCTGAGCAGCTCTGATCCAGCTCCCCGCGCATGGGCCAAGCTCCTGTTGACTTCAATAGAGTCTTGCCTGGTTTATGAGCCTTCAGAGCTCAGCCCTGAGCAGGGGCTGCTTGTATAACAGCTATTGCATGATTAGTATTCGTATTACAATAGCACTTCAGGACCCCAATTGCGGCTCAGCGCCCCATTAGAGTAGTCCTTGTACAAACATGTAGTAAAGAGGTGGGCTCTGACCCAAGGAGCTAACAATTGAGCCCTTTATGGCCCCCAAGGCACCTTAGGATCAGTTCTTTATATTACAGTAGCACTTACGGCATGTCTGTGCCCAGGCTGGGTGCGAGTGGCTGTGGTGTCTGTGGCCTGCTCCGTGGGGATTTTGGGGTCTGCCAGGCGCGTGACTCTGGGCTGTGCTGCTTGAGCTGTGAGCAGCCACTCCATGATGATCCATTCCTGCTCCAGAAGGGTTAATCCTGCCATGGATGTGGCTTTGTCTTCCCAGACCGGAAACCTTTTCCTGCCCCTCTCACTTGCTGTGGTCCTGGGTGGGGTGGGTACTGGGTGTGATAAACACTGCACAACTGCTTACTCTGGCCCCATCCAGCTATCAGCCCTTGCACCATTGGAGCTGGTGCTGCAAACCAGGACAGTCCTTGCAGGGTGCAGGGAAGTCCTTGCAGGTGGATGCAGCCCCTGGGTAAGGGTGAGCAATCTGGCTGGGGACAACGGAGAGGACAGCTGCAGCTTACTGGCCTGCAGCATTGCATGGTAGATCCTTGGCATCCACTTCTCTAGCTGTTCCAATCCTGTCCATGCTCCCATCCCCAGTCACTGGTGCTGTAATCTTAAGAGAACCTGAAAGGCAGGGGCCTTCTGCTGTGTTTAAGGCTATTTTCCAGTATCCTCTCTGACTCCTTGGACCTATTTGTGCCTTGTATCTCTAAACTCTCCTCCATGCCCATCTTTTCCAGCTGGGTATCTTCACAGCCTCCAATGCAAGCATCACAGTCAAGTTTTGCTGGTGCCAGCTGAGAAAAGAGGGACTTGCATTTGTGCCCCTTCTTAAGCCACTGCTTCTGGGGTGGTGCCAACTGCCTGCAGGGAACAGGAGTGCCCCAGCTGCTGAGTGTCTGAGGTGTAGGGGGAAGCCCAGCTTGCTCTTTTCACTTTGACATCTAAATCTCCATCTCATGTAACCACCTGATTCCTGGAACCTGGCCCTGAAAAAGGGAAGGAGAAACCCTAGCAAATCTCTGCAGGCTGGCAGCGACTGCGGCTCTGCCGTGATGTATGGACCCTGCCATCTCCAAAGGCTGCAGCTGGGCAGGAGCCGCAGCCGATCCCAGGATCCCAGCTCACAGCTGGCTGCGATCTTGCCTCCTCTCTTGGAGAAAGCTCTGGCTTTCAGGCGATGTCAACATGAACAGCTGGCTGCGGAACTGCAAACCCGGGCTGCATTTCTGAGCAGCTGACACGGCTGCGGGCGGCTCGCATTGCTGTGTGTGGCTGCAGCCTCCCAGCTGTAGAGCCCTGCAGGGACCCGGGCAGAGAACAGAGGCTGTGCCATGGGTCTCACCGGAGCTGCTTTGATACTTTCTCCCCATTTTCTTCCTTAAAAACCCACTGCTTTTTCAATTTCTTTCTGAGCTGATGACGAAAGCGAAGTCCCGGCGAAAGCAAACCAGGGCACTGCAGAAGAGAAAGCAGCCAGGAGCATGGCTTGGCCTCGCTCTGCCCTACCACAGCTTCCAGCAGAAGCTCGGGGAGTGTGTGGGGGAGAGGCTCTACCGGTGTCCCCCACCCTGTCCTGCCTGCAGCACTCCCTGACCCGCCATGCAGCATTGCAGCAGCTCCAGTGCACATCTGTCCCTGTGCCTGCTCTTATCTGCTGCAGCTCAAACCTGCCCTGCAGCATTGTAAGAGTTCCCTTCAACTCATTTATTATTTTTTCCCCCACCCCTCCTGCTCTGCTTTCTAGCACAAAGTGCCCTGAAGCTTTGCAGCTTTTCCAGCATTCTTCTTTCTCTCTGTCCTCCTCGCCCCCCTGGCGTGGGGCAGAGCCCCAGCAGTGGGTGGGCAGGAAGCTTGAAGCTGCCCAGGGACCCGCGGCCAGCTTGGTTTTCCCAAACGGAGGCCAAGAGCAGTAAAGCCCACACCATAAGTAAACAGTGCAGAAATTACAGGTCCAGGGTTGGGTCATGAGCTTTGCTCTTTTGGTTTCTTGTGAGGAAGATATTCCTGGGATGCTTCCGGCTGGAAGGTGGAGAGGGGAGCTGAGGACGGCTGTGTTGGGACAGAAATGCCATTGTGGACCCCAAAGGCAGCTGAGGCTTATTGCAGCTCTGCCTGCTCAGGATTGTCTTGGCTCTGCTCTTCTCCCACCCTCCAATTCTCGCTGCACCCAATGCCAACTGGGGAGGATGTGAAGGGTCTCTTCTGGCCCAGACCCCTGGAGAGTCACTCAGACAAAGGCTGTCCTGATTTTGGGAGGTTTTCCAGCTTGTTGCTGGGTAACAGCCCAACCCACCCACACGAGCATCAGAAAGACATTAACTGGTTTATTGAATGGTTTGTCTGCAGCCGGCTGCTGCTCTGGGCCTGCCAAGTTCTCACTGGGGCTCCCGGGTGCTTCCTCACCATAACACCAGGAGCTGCATTTGTTCTCCTTCCCAAAGGAGCAGCAAAGCCCAGACTTGATCAGGGCAGGAGGAGCCCACTGCATGCTGTGAAGAAGTGGCTGGGACTGAAGCATTCCCACCATCCGTGGTGGCTGATTGTACAGGTAAACAGTGACACTGACCCTAACTAATGCACAGAGTAAAGGAATCCCTTTCAGTTAATTGGCTTAAGTGTTACTTGTAGTGAGAGTAAATATTTTACAACGGTGCAGAAGCTCTGCACTGCAGTCCTGAGCTCTTCATGCTCTGTGCTGGGGCTGCAGACACCAGTGTCCCTGCCCCAAGGTGCCCACGGGGAGCTTGGCTGTTCCAGGGAGTGGGTCTTGCTGCTCAGGGGTGGGCTTTTCAGCCAGGATAAGAGTCTGGAGAGAATCAGCTGCAGGCAAAGTCATGCTCCATCAGATCAGTCTGACAGGGTTTATTAACATGAGCCCAGCTCTGGGCTGTGCCTTCAGGAGTTATAGAGCCATAGAGTTGTTTTGGTTGGAAAAGAACTTTAAGCTCATCTCTCAACTTAAGACCACCATGGCCATTAAACCATGTCCTGAAGTGGCATGCCTTGCAACATGCTGAGTTTGGTGTGTGAGTCTGCATCTCCCACACCAACTCTGGGTCAAGCTATGACATTTTGGAGGATTTTTTCCTGTGTGGAAAACTGTGCCCATGGAGAGAACCCACACAGGCTTGTGCCATCACCAGCAACCTCTGCAATGACACCAGCAGCAGGAGCATGCTTCTGTGTCAGAGTCTATCAGGACACAGGACTGGTGAAGCACAGCTCAGCTCTGCTCCAGTGCAGGGATATGGCAGATGGATGCTGCAGGTTGAGGTGGGGTGAGTTGGCAAAGCCACAGGCTGGATTGCTCAGAGCACTATGAGCTTCCCCCAGGGATCACGCAGGTTTGGAGCAGTGATTTGTCTGGGTTGGGTTTGATAGGAAAAGCAGTGCCTGGATGGACTGAGAGGGTGTCTTTCCTCACTGAGGTGCCTTTGCAGCATCTCTGGGGCTGTGGGAGAGCTGGCTCAGGGTGGACTGGTGACACTTGGAGGATGATCTATATCCCACTTGGCTGTTCAGGGGATTTCACCTTTTCTGGGAGAACTTCAGCAGTTGCATTAGAATGATCTGGAAACGCCAGGCTCCCCCTTGGCTGGTCCTCTCTGCTCAGCTTGTATTCAGCACCCTCTTAGACCAGGGCAGCTCAGAGCAAACAGTGCACTGGTGACAGTGGCAGGAGCCAGCATGGCTTGGAAATTGCTGGAGCTTAGTTAGCACCTTTGGAGTTGACACCCTGGATGATTTAGTTTTATCCATCTCCAAATCCTGTTGCTTCCCTAGCATCCTGCCAAGGCTTCCCTTACTCCAAGGTCTCTGATAGCTGCCCTCAGGACCTGGAGATGTTTAGATCTATGTTTCTATGATTCAGGACCTGGAGGTGTTTAGATCTATGTTTCTATGGTTCAGGACCTGGAGGTGTTTAGAAGTGGCAGAGAGGTGGTGCTGAGAGATGAAGTTTGGCACCAGACGCGGTAGTTAGATTCTGGTTAGGCTCAAGGATCTTAAAGATCTTTTTCAACCCAAACAATTCTACAATAAAAGCAGAGAGGGGACACTCTGAAGCCAAAACCATCCTGGGGTTTCAGCATGGCCCTGGCCTCACTGTTTAGAATCATAGATTCAAGCAGATTGGAAGAGACCTCCAAGATCATCCAGTCCAACCTAGCACCCAGCCCTGGCCAAGCAACCAGACCATGGCACTAAGTGCCTCATCCAGGCTTTTCTTGAATACCTCCAGGGATGATGACTCCACCACCTCCCTGGGCAGCCCATTCCAATGCCAATCACTCTCTCTGACAACAACTTCCTCCTAACATCCAGCCTAGACCTCCCCCGGCACAACCTGAGACTGTGTCCCCTTCTTCTGTTGCTGCTTGCCTGGCAGAAGAGCCCAACCCCCACCTGGCTACTAAACCAGACACCAGCAGCAGGTTTAACTTTTAATACAATGCATATTTATTGCAAACAATAATATACAAAACCAAAACAAAACCAAAAAAAGGTAAGTTTCACAAAGAGAAGGATTTTGCAAACAAAACAAAAGAACCAAAACCGAACTTACCTAAAGACAAAACCAAAAACATGATTTAAAAATGACAGTCTTTTAAGTTACAGAAATACTTTAAACAGATCTGCTTTTATACAGAAATAGAGAGATGCCATATTATAAGAGTGCTTTAAGATTCTTTTTTTTTTCCTCTTCTACTGAATCCCTAACAAAAAAAAAACAAACAAAACCCCAAAACAATTAACCAAACCCAAAACCTGTTAACAAATATATCAATTTTTAAATTTTCTTTTTTAAATTAAACAAAAAAAAAAAAAAAAACCCAAACAACCAAACAGTTTGCTGTCTTTTTTAAAAAGCAATCCTTAACTGTTCAGCCACAGCTTCACCAAAGTCACTTTTGTGTGTGTGTGTGTGTGTGTGTGTCCCCACCTCTAGCCAGGTTCCTGGGTGGGAGGGTGGGTGGAGGTGTGGAAGGCTAAAACGGTGCATTGGGTCTCATCCTTGCATGAGCTGGTGCAGCCCAGAGAGCTGAGGCAGAAAACAAGGCAAATGATTCAGTGATGTGCTACATCTGCAATCTTTGTTTTTTGCTTGTACAAAGGTTTGTTTTGTTGGTTTTGTCATTTTGTGGGTTGCTTTGTTGCTTTGTGTTGTGTTTTTGTTGGTTTTTTTTTTCTTCCAGTTTATCCTTTAAAGACACAAGACAAAAATAAAAGGGAAGAGCAAAAAAAAGTTTGTACAAACCCAGGACACAGATTCCAAGAGAAAAGAATTAACAACAATAACAATAACAATAATAATAAAAAGAATTAAAAGAGATAAATAAAGGACTGGTTACACTTTCAACCATAATTTAACAGGCACAGTTACCTTCCAAATAAAGCTCCCACAGACGCATTTGCTTGGGAAAGGGCTTAAAAAGTAGAAGGAAGATTAGAAACAAACAAACCAACAACAACAAAAGGAGTTGTGATTAAAAACTGCTCTTCTCACAAAATAAATAATTTAATGCATCTGTGATGTCCCACAAGCAGAGTGGAGGCTCCTGGATGGGTTTTGCATCAGGCCTGGGGTGAAGGAGGAGTTGATGAGGGCTGGTTGGAAGCGAAGAGAGTTCAGCCTCCCCTTTCCCCACCAAGCTCCAGTCCAGGGACAATGATTAGCAATGATTATGAATTTTAGGTTGGACTGGATGATCTTGGAGGTCTCTTCCAACCTGGTTGATTCTATGATCAGGACTAGGGGGAATGGAGCAAAGCTGGAGGTGAGGAGATTCAGGATGGAGGTTAGATTCAGACTGGAGATGAGGAGGAAGTTGTTCACCATGAGAGTATTGAGAGCCTGGAATGGGTTGCTCAGGGAGGTGGTTGAGGCCCCATCCCTGAAGGCATTTAAGGCCAGGCTGGGTGAGGCTGTGGCCAGCCTGATCTAGGGTAGGGTGTCCCTGCTCATGGCAGGGGGGTTGGAACTGGATGATCCTTGTGGTCCCTTCCAACTCTGACTGATTCTATGAGGAGAAATTCTATGATCACAGGGCTGCTTTAAGGCTTCTCAACAGCACTTTTTTGGCTGTTCTCTTTAAAAAAAATAAAAATAGAAACAACACCCCCCCACCCCTCTGTTTATTATTTTCCCCCCTCTGTTTTTCTTTCTTAAGGCTCAAGGTTATTAAAAAATAAAGTTAAAATCTCCTGCTGGCTGATTTTGCTATCAGTTAGAAAAATAAAGCCTCTCCCGTGCTAGTCCCTGCACTCTCAGCATCGCTTGGCCTGATGCTGGCCACTTCACAGAGCTTTGTTCCAGTTCAGAGCTCATTGCTTTGCCTTTGTTTTATTTTATTTTTTTTTCATTCTTTATTTTTAGAGGAAAAAAAAGACACTTATCTATACAAAAATACCTCTGGCTGCAAGAAAAACCTAGGGCTGCTCCACTAAGTGTCAGGTTTTTTTTGTTTGTTTCTTTTAAAGGCTTTTTCCCCTCCCCCCCTCCTTTTTTTTCCTACTTCAGCTGTTGGAAAAATATGAGCATTAAAAAAGAAATCTCTAAAAAATATAAATCCCCCTCAAATTGGTAACGAATCATACACAGTACATACTAAAAAAGTATTTAAAATAGAGAATATTCCTCACAGAGGACTCTGAGCTTTCTCTCTCTTCTTTTTTTTTTTAACCTTCCCTCCCCCCCCCCCTTTTTTTTCCTTTTTAATTACTGCTAAAAAAAAAAAAAACAAAACGAAACAAAAAATAAACCCCAAACAACAACACCTCATTACAAAAGTCCAGAGAACAGGACAGCTGAGCTGGTTGGTCAGAAATCTCATCTCCACGTTGTGCCCTGGAAGCAGAGTTAAAGTCCAGTCCTTGCAAAGTCTGTACCTAGTTTTGCCGGGTCTTAGGAGCGCTCTGGCCACTTCCTGGGGGGATGCTGTAGTGCAGAAGGCTCAAGGAGCTCTCTCCTCCCTGCCAGCTTCTTTTTCAGCGTCTTTTCTTTTAATCGTTGCTTTCATTGCAAAGAAACAACAAGTCCGAGGAACTCCTCTAGTCTTCTCCTTGCTTCCTTTCGTGCTTTTTCGATGGTTTTTAAGATAGTTTTCTTTTCGTGTTGTTTTTTTTTGCATGGCTTTTAGGGTCTGGTGAGCTGTGTGTAGACGGGCTGTTCCCAGTGCTGCGGGCTGTGGGTCTGGGGGATGGAGGGGACCCCAGAAGTGTCTGCAATGGGGGTGTACATGGGGCGCTGCGTGGGGTTCATGTAGGTGAAGGTAGAGTAGAGGCCACTGCTCTGGCCGGCAGCGTGGCTGTAGTAGGAGCTGGAGTTCTGGTGGTCGGTGTAGTCGTACTGGGAGCGGGTGATCGTGGGATAGGAGGAGCTGTAGTGCTGGAGGTTGAAGGAGCTGTAGTTGATCTGCTGCGGGGAGTGCTGCTGCTGCTCGCTGTAGTGGCTGGGGCTGAGCTGCTCTGTCTTGATGTGTGTCCTCTGCTGCGCCTGGCCCTGCTCTCCGCTGAGTGCCGGCAGCCCGTGCTGCGCTGCTGGCTGCGCCTGCGGTGGGGGCTGCGGCTGTGCCTGCTGCTTGGACATCCAGACGTGCCCAGCCGCGGTTTGTGAGCCCGACGTGCTGCTGATGCCGTAGCTGCCGGTGTAGGTGACCTGGCCGGGCTGCCCGTGGGTGGCCGGGACCCCCGGGTGGCCGTTGGGTGGAAGGTACTGATCAAACTCGTTGACGTCAAAGGTCTCGATGTTGGAGATGACATCGCTGCTGAGCTCGCCGATGTCCACGTCTCGGAAGTCAATGTGGGGGGGCTGCCGGCCGCCTTCTTGCAGAGGGCGTCCCTCCCGCTTCAGGTCCTGCTTGCCTGGCTGCGTGTCCGTCTTGGGGGTGGTGGGGGGCGTAGGGGGGCCTTGTGATTGCCCTGCGGGAGGAAGCAAATGGGCACAGACATGAAGCGGGCGTTGCTCCCGTGACAGCCGGGCACCCCTGCACCAGCGGCTCCCCGATAACGCCGTTAATCGTTAACCCGCGGGCGGATAACAGCGCCTTGCTTCTGAAAGCAGTTGCGTAGGGTAACACAAACACATCCAGGTGTGAGGAGCACAGCCCTGAGCCCTAGCAGTGCTCGTCTATCGTGCCGAGTAAAATCACCGAGCCCTCGGACACCCGCCGTGAGAGCGGGGCCATCTCTTGGTTCATTTTGAACCAGGAGTTCACATTTCTCACGGGCGGGCGTGGGGGTGGAAGCAGCCACAGGGGCTGGCACGTGTGGGCGAGCATTTGTGTGCCCACGCTAAGCGCAAGGGTTGAGGGCAGCTCTGCCCCTCTCCCGGTGCAGCCACCCCCTTTTCATTCTGTTTCTCAGTCTCTCTCCTTTCCCACCGCTTATCCAACTCCAGCTTCTGCCTGGTTTGAGATGCGACTTTTCTGAGGTAGCCGCGACTCAACCGCTCCCCCACCCCCCATATCACCCCGTGGTACCTACCCGAGTGCTCCCCGGGGGAGTGAACCTCGCTGATGCTGGAGGACGACTGTGGGGAGTCTGCCTGCAGTGCCTTGAAGATGGCGTTGGGAGAGATGTGGGTTTGCTCCGAGCCCTCCTCCTGCTCCGACTGCCCGTTCTTCACCGACTTTCTCCGCCGCGGCTGATACTTGTAGTCGGGATGGTCCTTCTTGTGCTGCACCCTCAGCCGCTCAGCCTCCTCCACGAAGGGACGCTTCTCGCTCTCGTTCAGCAGCCTGAGTGGGGGGCGGACATGGCAGGTGAGCGGTGAGATGAAGCTCATGGCGGGGCATCACTGGTTGCCCTCACTATGGTATTAACGACGAGACCTCTCCCCTGCATCCCCCAAATGGCAATGCAAATCCCCCCCAACTCCATGCTGAACCCCCTGTCTGAGGCACACGCTGGTTGTCACTCTGCTCTTGCTCCCCAGAACTCTTTTGGTGGCTAAACAAGGTGCAAGAGTCATGGCAGGGTCCGTCCCTCCAAGGGTGCAGATCCCATCCCTGGGGTGCTTTAGGTGACAGTCCTGTCACTGCCTGACAGAGCCAGGCTTGCTCAGTGCCTCCTGGAGCCGCAAATTTAGGATTTCCCCCCACCCCAGCCTCCCCTTCTGCAGTCACAGTCAGAGGCGGCCAGGTGACTCACTTTCCTTCTATTTTCCTCCCCTCCCTGTCTTATTTTGGAAGTTGGAGGGCACCCAGCCATGCACCACTCATCGCACCCACCCACCCGGGGCTTGGCACCGCATCGCGGGCGAGCGCCCGGCTCCTGCTGCCCGCTCCCCCCGCGTCGTCCCACATCGCTTCTGCTCCCAAGCCAAGCTGATGCAATCCAGAAAACCATCATTTCCTCTGGCCAAGAACACAAACAAACAAACGCCAGGACAGGCCCCTCGCCCCCTGCCCTCTCCTGCCCACCGGGACCGGCTGCCACCCAGGAGAAGGAAAAAGGGAAAGGAACTACTTGTAAGACCAGAAGGGAACCACTTTCTCTACTTTTCCTCTACTCTTCTGGCTTCTCCTACATTAAATAAGTTTGCCAGCACATGCAAAAGTTCTCAGTGAGTTTTCCAGGCTTGAAACCACCCCAACCTTCCTCTAGCTGCTGGAGCAGACTTTGCTGCAGCCTACCCAGTTCCCGATCCCGGGCTCCACACTCACCTCCAGAGCTTCCCCAGGGTCTTGCTGAGCTCAGCGTTGTGCAGATGGGGATACTGGTCAGCCAGCTTCCTCCGGGCCGCCTGGGCCCACACCATGAAGGCGTTCATGGGTCTCTTCACATGGGGCTTGTTCTTGTTGGATCCATTGACCCGCACCGGCATGGGGACCAGGGTCCAGTCATAGCCCTTGAGCACTTGGCTCACTGCCTCTCGGATGCACACCGGGAACTTGTCCTCGTCGCTCTCCTTCTTCAGGTCCGGGTCCCCCTTAGGGAAAGTGTTTTCTTGGGGTCTGGTGTTCTCCGTGTCTGAGCCGGATCCAGAAGGACAAGGGGACCCGGCAGAATCGTCCGACATGGTGGGGCTGGGGGCGTCGGAAATAGATTTGTCCTGTTCTTCTGTCATTTTCATGAAGGGGTCTAGGAGATTCATGCGAGAAAGTGGCAGAGGGGGGAGCAGAGGATGAAAAAAAAAAAAAAAAAGGAAAAAAAAATCGGGGTTGCTGAGCGTCAGGGAAGGGCTTAAAAAAGTAAAACTTGGAAAAGCAAAGTCTGCCCCAGCGTGAAGCCCGGCTGGGAGAACGCTGAAAAAAGTTTGCAAAGCTTTGTGATTGTTTTTCTCAACCCTTCTGAGGCAAAAAGAAATAAAACCAGGGGCCGGGGCAGAGCCTTCTGCGAGTTGCAGGAAAGAAAAGGATGGGAGGAAGGAGGGAAAAAAAAACCCAGGAAGCCCGGAACGGCAGTAGCGGGAGGCCGGGCAGGGCAGCGCGGGGGCCGGGTGGCCGTCGGTGGGCAGCGCGGGGGCCGTGTGCGGGTAGCGGGGGCCAGGCTCGCCCCGCCGGTCTCCAGCGCGGCTTCTGCGGCCCGCGCAGCGCCGCGGGAATAAATACTCTGCGCGGCGATTTCGGCCCGGCAGCGCTCCGCCAATGGGCGCCCGGCCCCCGGGGGCTGGCGCCGACGCTATTGGCTGAGCCGCCGCCGGTGGGCGGGGCCATCCCTCTCCGCCGTCACCGCCGCGCTGCGCCCGCTGCGGCGCCGCGCAAAAGCGGGGGGAGGTTGCGGGAGGGCGGCCAGGGCGCGGTGCGGAGCGGCAGCGTAGGGATTCTCCCCGCCACTTCTCCGCGCCCCTTATTGTCGCTCCGCTCCGCCGCGGCGTATCCCGGCTTCGCTGCAGGATGAGCTTTGCGGGACCCCTACACCCCACACAGCCCAGTGCGGGTTTCCCGTAGGGCGGTCGCGGAGCAGGAGCGGGACCCGGCGGGCGGTGCGCGGCGCCGTCCAGAGGGGGCGCCAAAAGCCCAGGAACGACGCGGCGGGGGCGGGGAGCACGGAGCGGGGATGGGGCAGGACGGGACGGGACTGGACGGGGTGGGATGGAGGGAGGGAAGAACGGAGGGAGGGAGAGGTGTGTGTGTGGGGGCCCGCGGTCGCTGTTCCTCCCCACCCTAGGGCTGTGCGTGAGGGCTGGGGAGGGCTCTGAAACCCCAAATACCCAAAATACCCCAAACTTACCGCAGTTTTTTATTACTTTCCCCCCCTTTTCTATATTTTCCATCCCCCCCCCCCACCCCGTGTGTGTGTGTGCGTGAGCACTGCTGCGTCCCCCCTCCATCCCCGCTCAGCCCACCTCGTCTATAGCAGTCCCCCTGGTTTTATTTCTCCTTATAACGTTCTTCTCCAGCCCGGTGGCCCCGTCTCGTCGTGCCCCGGCGAGTTCCGCGAAGCTTGTGCTGGCTCAAGCTCTGCAGGGGGAATGAGGTTGCTTCTCCCTCCCTTCATCCTTCCTCTCCAACTCCCCCCTCAAAGTTTTGCCGAGTTGACCCAACTCTTGTCATCAAAAACAACAAAACAAACTAATAAGCGCCGGGGTTATCTGCAGATAAACGCAGATCTTGACTCGGACAGGACCTTCGGTAGCAAACTGCTTTTCGGTGCGCATGAGAACTGAACATCGGGGATGCTGGAAGAGAAAAGTCATTGTTTAGAGGAAAAAAAAGTCATCTAAGTTTGTTTGTTTGTTTTTGAAAGGATGTTTGAGGACCTGAATTTAAGCTCAGATGTGTGTCGAGGCAGCTCGGTGTGCCTTCAGCCCTATATCCCTCGCCGGCAGGTTCTGGGGGGACAGCCCTTTTCCCTGCTCCCCCTTTACAAAAATCCCAGCTCCATAACTTTTTCATTTCAACTCGAGCGTTAAAGTTGCGGCTTGAGGAAAGATGCTTTAATTTGCTGCTTTAATTTGCAGCCTTTGTCCCGTTGGATGATCCTGGGGGGGGCAGCTGCTGGCTCGGTGGTGTTGCCCCCGGTGTGGATCCCTTATCACGACTGTCACTGTTACGTTAATAGGCGAGTTTTAAAGGTATTGGAAATGACACAGAGGAGGGAAAAATCAGGGGAAAAAAAATTCCAAGTGACAAAAAAAAAAGAAAAAGATGGAAACAGGCAGCGGGGGCAGGAGCTCTGAATAAATGCGTTTGAAGCAATCGTCCTGGTAGACCCTGCCTGTCTTTTGCTGTCTTTTCCTGAGGGTTATTTTCTTTCTTCTCCCCCCTCCCCCCCTTTCTTTTTGCTTGCAAACTTTTGGGAAGTGGTTCTCTTTGTGTGAGTTGAGAGGTAAGTGTCTGCCCGCTTTCGAGAGCCTTTGTCTGAAAGAACAGGGGGACAGAAAGCAGAAGGGGGTGTGTGTTTGTTTCTTCATGAGCTTTAGGGGCTTCTTATGCCTGCAAAGAGGTTTCGCAGCATTATAGATCCTGACTTTGCTAAATATGCAGCACTCCGAGAGCAGACAGGCAGGATTTTGTATTGGCATTTGTGGTGAAAAAGGGTAAAAAATGTTAAAGGAGATAACTTTGAAACGTTTTCCCTTGGCAGTTTGAGCTCCAGGCTTGTGTGCGAGTGGAACTTAGCTCGGCAAATTGCTTTTAATGTCTGTATTTGTTATAGGGACATCAAAGACAGCTCAGGCAGACGATGGTTCTTATCTCAGCTGGAGCAAAAAAATCTGACCGAATATACCTGGAGGAGAAAAACCTGGTGACAAGAGCTTGTTCCTTGGCCGTGCTGCTGATTGGCAGAGAGAAACACAGCAGCAATTTGGGAGGATAATTGACTTAATGAAAAGTGTCATAATTCAAATATTTTTTTTTCCCTCCTGGAAGTCCATCTACCAAAAGGGACTCTGCCTCTTCATCTTGAAAGAAGCTGCTTTAAACAAAAGAAAGTGGTTTGACAAGTCTGAACAATGACCAAGAGTGAAAATGGGAAAGAGCTCTCCAGTCGATCTGCCTGCTGGTCATTGTGTCATCTTGGAATTCTTAACTTTTAATTCCAGTTTTAGGGACTGTTTAGACCAGAGGGACAAGTTGATTAATCGCAGCCATTTTGCAGGGTTAGAAGTTTCCTTTAAAGTGACCATTTTGCAGGGTTAGAAGTTTCCTTTAAAGTGACCAAGCTGCTGCTGCTGCTGCTGCTGCTGCTGCTTTTACGTCAGAGTGGAAGTTTTCTTTGGTTTTGTTTTACAGAATTAACCTTGTTTCATCCTAAGTGGTAAGCTCAGATAGCAGGGAAGAATTTTAGCGAGAGGTGTGTGGATTGTAGCCCTCGTTTGAAGTTTTGCTTGGGGTTTTTGTTTGCCTTGTGCTAAATCAAATCACTGATGTTTTAGGAAATGAGCTCTCCAAGCCCTTGAGCATGAGAGTGGAGGAGATAGAGGTTTGGCTAGTAAAGGGGCTAGCACCTGCCTTTAGGGACCTGGGGAGGTTTTTCTCTCACCTCTTACAAATAAAACACTGATCTGCATCAGAGCAGTTGTGCTGAAATAAGTTGCACTGAGCTGATGTTTTCTGGGAGCTACGGGGGCTTGATCCAGCTCCCTCTCTGAGCCTGATGAAGTTTGCTCCTTCTTAAAGTCTCTAAACCTCTCCTCCTCGTTGTGAGATCTGGCCCTCTCCTCCCCCCTAGAAATGGGTGCTTGCTGGGTGCTCACTTCACCAAGGAGGCTGTGGTGTCACCTTGTCCCATCTGACCTCATGCTGGGTCAGCAGCAGCTCTGTGCTGTGGCAAAAATCAGTCTCCTTTGGTCAGCGAGAAACCCAAGAGGCACTGGTGCTGCCTCTCCGCTCAGCAAAACTCTGTCCCCGCTCACGTTTGTCATGGTGTGAAATGGGGACAAAGCTGCACATTTTGGGTTGCAGTGGAAGTTCTAAAAGCAAAGGCATTCCTGCACTGGATCCTTTAGCTTTGCAATCAGAAGTGCATCAATCATTGATCACTGGCACAAGACCTGGTTGTCAGATGTGATCACTCCTTGGAAATTATCCTGGACCATCTACTCCGCCTTTCTGAGGTGGTGGCTTTTGGCAGGTAGGTCCTGGGGGTGCACTGCAATGTGGTTAATTGCAGTGTAATTATCTCCCCCCCCCATAAAAATCCCCCCTCAATGATAACATTTAATTTCAAGTATGAGTTGTGCTGCCTCCCACCAAGCACAGAGTAACCCCAGCAGCTGAGCAGCCTCTGCACGCTCTGGGTTTTTCCTCTCTAATGAACAAGGGCTGTGAGCTAGGAAGGGTCTCCTTGGTCACTGCCAAATCTTTTCACGTGCAGCACAAGATGTTAGCAGTTTAGTTAATTTTTCTCCAGAGCCTTTTCTCAGCCATGGTTAGGCCTCCAGGGAGGACATCCCACATCTTTCCAGCCTGGATGTCACTGTACTAAGCGACACTTTTTGTTTCCCATCTTGAAAGCATAGCTGGCACAGGAATGGATCTGGCACAGGAATGGATCTGGCACAGGAATGGAGCTGATACAGGAATGGAGCTGGAACTTTGGAGTAAAGGTGATCTGCCCAAGAGCTGCAGGACCAGCTGCAGCCCCCATGACATGAGGTCAGTGTCGAGCCCCTTTTTGAGGTGGCCCTTGATGCCCGAATGGGATTGAGCTTGTCTGGAAGTGACCTTGTGCCCGTTGGACACATTTACCATGGCCTCCTGGGCAGGGTTTGCAGCCTCTACATGACACACAGAGCTGTGGTTGTGTCACCTCTTGTACTTTATTTATCTTGCAAAATCCTCAGCATTTCTCAGGCACATTCTAACATGTCCTCATCTGCAGGTCATTGTACAGGTTGAAAAAGAGAAGAGAGGATGAGGCATAGCTGGTTGGTGATGAACTGGGGGCAGAAGTGTCATTGGCTTTGTAAATTTAGCTGAGAATTCCTTGTTGTTAATGGCATTAACTTTATATTCCTTAAAGTAAAAGGAAAAGAAAAGCTGTTTCTCTGGCCTCTCTGATAACACACTGCCCTCAAAAGCTGCCACAGCTTGAGCTGGAGACAACACAGTGTTGATTAAAGCTTGGCAAAGGCTGACCAGGGAATGGGTGAGAAAGTTGGAGCATAGGCAATTTCCCCTCCCTCTCCCCCTCCCTTATTTTTTGGTGTGTAAGTTAACAGGGAGCATGAAGACTCCCCAAGGCAAGTGCCTGAAGGATATTTGCTTTTACAGCGTTTTAATTCATGCCTAAAAATACCATCCTGGTGGACTCTCTCTGGAAGAGTGGAGTGAAAGAAGTGCAACAGTTTGAGAGGAGCAATCTCAGCGCCGTGGTGAAATGATTCTGCTTATTCACAGGGACTGAGCTGGGTGGCAGCGGCGATTTGACCGCGTCTTGTCTGCTTGAGCCGCGAAAGAGCTGCTCTCTCATCGTGGCTGGTTGAAACAGCATCCCTTTAAATTGTGTCGAGATTTTAGCCCTCAGAAATTAATCCTGGGAACCAGAAGCTGCCGGGGGCCAGATCCTGCCATGGGGTGATGAGGATTAGGCTGAGTCTTAGAGGTGGGTGAAAAAAGGCGCTGTGGTGCCTGCGATCAGAGAAAGGCTTTTTCACCCCGTAAAAGGGTTTGTGAAATGATGAAAAATAAAAGAACCTGAGGGGGAAGGAAAAAAAAAGAAAGGAGAAGGGAGGAAGATGAGGATTTTAAACTTTGCTAATAAGAAATATCGTTGCTGATCTGCAGCTTCCCGGTTTGCTGAGCTCTTCCCCCACGGGAAAACCCAGCGATGGATTTATTCTCACTCCCATTTTTGGAGTCTGGATCTGGGAACTGAGCAGCACTGGAGGAGCTTGAACACTTTTAACATTCAGCACAGTAAATAGGCATAGCCTGGCTGTTCCTTTCTGCTCCTTCTCCCGCAGCTGGGAAGCACTCTGCACAACCTTGTGCTTCACAAAGCTCCCTTCTGGAGATGAAAGCGATACAGGGTTTGGTTTTTTGTTTTGGTTTCTGTTTTGTGTTGTTCTTTTGAGGGGTGGGTGGGAGGAAGGTGTTATTTATTTATTTATTTATTTGCTCACAGCCTTTGGCTGGAAGCTCTACAAACTTGAGAAAGTGGAAAATTTATCAGGCTCCGTTAAAGTGGAATGGAAATACCCTCCCCAAAGTGCCAGGTTTTGCTCTTAAGAAGTTGAAGAAGAAGAGGATGATGATGATAATAATAATAGTTATATTATTTTATTGCATAATTATTACTGTCATTATTATAGTTATTGTTGCATTCTTATATATTATTATATATTATGCATAGAATACATTACAGTGATATTATTATGGTTATTGTTATATTATTTTTGTTGCATAATTATAATTGTTATGAATGTAGTATAATAATAATGATGGTAATGATAATAATAACAATGATAATAATAATGATAATAATAATAATAATAATAATAATAATAATAATAATAGTTGTTGTTGTTGTTGTTATGATTAAATTTTGTTGTTGTGTTTTTTTTTTTTTCCTCAAGGTGCACCTTTTAACTGTCTGGGCTACTTTTGGCCTGAGAGGAGGTGTCAGCTGCTCTGCTCTTGAGGCTGTGGATTTGCCTTGTTTGCCAGCCACAGCATCCTTCCCCCCCGCAGCTGTCCCCTCGCAGCGGATGTCAGCCAGAGCTGGAAGTGGTTCTCCATCAGATGTTAAGATAAATCAATCTGGTTCAAATCACGCAGCGTAAACTGATCAAAGCCGAAAGTAAAACTCCGGTAATGAGGACAAAAGATGTCATTTTCATTCAT
This sequence comes from Pogoniulus pusillus, assembly GCF_015220805.1. Taxonomy (NCBI): domain Eukaryota; kingdom Metazoa; phylum Chordata; class Aves; order Piciformes; family Lybiidae; genus Pogoniulus; species Pogoniulus pusillus. The sequence continues at coordinate 6,031,528 of NC_087274.1, read as the reverse complement.
AACAATACTGAGCTCTCCAGAAAAGGGGAAAAATAATGCCCTGGAGCGTGCTGGCAACAAGTGCTCAGCACCATCTTCTACCTAATTGTTTCCACTTTCTGAGCACTCCGCCGTCAGCATCGCTGCCTGCCCTCGCCATGCCATCAACCACCACCGCTCCTATCCCAGCCCTCCAGCCGGGACGTGCCTGGCATCGCTCTCTTAGCGAGGTGAAAGAGAAGTGGGATGGCTCCAGGAGGTAGAAAACCTGCTTCTAAATGTAAAAAAGCAATCTCTCAACCCAATCCTAAATCCTGGTGGATTCTATTTAACATATATATAATGTTGCTGAGGTGGGATGGCTCCAGGAGGTAAAAAAAACATGTTTCTAAAGGTAAAAAAAAAAGCAATCTCTCAACCCAATCCTAATTCCTGGTGGATTCTAGTTAATATACATAATGTTACTGAAGTGGGGTGGCTCCAGGAGATAGAAAATCTGCTTCTAAAGGTAAAAAAAAAAGCAATCTCTCAACCCAATCCTAAATCCTGGTAGATTCTAGTTAATGTATATATAATGTTGCTGAAGTAGGATGGCTCCAGGAGGTAGGAAACCTGCTTCTCAATGTGAAAAAAAAGCAATCTCTCAACCCAATCCTAATTCCTGGTGGATTCTAGTTAATCTATATAATGTTACTGAAGTAGGATGGCTCCAGGAGATAGAAAAATTGCTTCTAACTGTGGAAAAAAAAGCAATCTCTCAACCCAGTTCTGATTCCTGGTGGATTCTAGTTAACATATATATAATGTTGCTGAAGTAGGATGGCTCCAGGAGGTAGGAAACCTGCTTCTCAATGTGAAAAAAAAGCCATCTCTCAACCCAATCCTAATTCCTGGTGGATTCTAGTTAATCTATATAATGTTACTGAAGTAGGATGGCTCCAGGAGATAGAAAATTTGCTTCTAACTGTGAAAAAAAGCAATCTCTCAACCCAGTTCTGATTCCTGGTGGATTCTAGTTAACATATATATAATGTTGCTGAAGTGGGATGGCTCCAGGAGATAGAAAATCTGCTTCTAAAGGTAAAAAAAGATCAATCTCTCAACCCAATCCTAATTCCTGGTGGATTCTAGTTAACAGAAATCATTTTACTGAATCCCCCCCCTCCCCAAGTCTTATTTTGATGCGTTTGGTGCTCCTGGCAAAGCAGCGGCTGGGGTTGTAGCGTGGAGGCGAGCTCACAGGCTGTGCAGCTCGTACCTGATGCCTCCCCAGTCCCGTACAGATAAATAAATGGCTGTCATTTTAAACCAGCCCTATTATGTTTTCCAAGCAATAGTTCAAATTACACGGCCCAGCAACAGCTTACAAGAAATCCATCAGAATTGGAAGGGGAGAATAAAACTGCCATTCTCTCTACCTGTTTGTGCAGCTCCTTGCTAATGCGGGGAGAGCCCGACTGTTTATTTGGAGAAGTAAAGTTGTGGAAATATCCTTGGAGGGTGTAATGTGGACAGCACGTGTTTCTGGGAGCTACCTGAAGTCTGTGTCCTAATGGCTTGCAGATGTCCCTGGGTCACCGATTTCCTATGGGCCAGCGAAGGCAGCAGCGCCCAAACCCCCCCTCCCCTCCCTCCCTCCCTCCCTCTTCAAATTAAGAAAAGAAATAAGAAAGAGGGAAAAAAAAAAAAAGAAAAGAAAAAAGAGGAGGGTGGATATAAGGAGAGGAAAATTGACTTCTGGAACTTGTAAAATTGTTTGTTTGGGTTGTTTCCAGCTCCCATCCCAGCGCTGCTCCTGAGTGATTTGGAAATTGTAGCTGCCAGCTCCATGTTCGAGTGGAACCAGGATTTATTTGAGAAAGAGAGAAATCTGCTAGGGGATCACTTTTAGTTTGCTCAGGGTGGGGAGTTTATTTACACTGGGATTATTTATGTTTAAAAAAAAAAAAAACTACCAAAAAAAACAAAAACAAAAAAAAACCAACCCAAAAAACCCAACCCCCCAAACCTGCACTTTTCTATACTGAGCAATAAACAGGAGGTTGTTTTAGTTATATATATATATATATATATATATATATATATATATATATATATATATATAAAAATAAACACAGGCTCATGTATGCATGCAGCGATGCATGCTGGAAGTATGTATATCTGTGTCTTGTCTTTCCAAGCTTGGAGCTGTGTGCCCAAGAGCTACATACTGCCAGCAGTGCCCAGGTGGCCAGGAGAGCCAGTGGCATCCTGGCCTGGATGAGGAGCAGTGTGGCCAGCAGGACAAGGGAGGTTATTCTGCCCCTCTACTCAGCACTGCTCAGGCCACACCTTGAGTGCTGAGTCCAGTTCTGGGCTCCTCAATTCAAGAGAGATGTTGAGGTGCTGGAAGGTGTCCAGAGAAGGGTAGCAAGGCTGGTGAGGGGCCTGGAGCACAGCCCTGTGAGGCGAGAAGCTGAGGGAGCTGGGGGTGTGCAGCCTGGAGTAGAGGAGGCTTGGGGGTGACCTCATTGCTGTCTACCATTACCTGAAGTTGTAGCCAAGTGGGGTTGGTCTCTTCTGCCAGGCAAGCAGCAACAGAAGAAGGGGACAAAGTCTCAAATTTTTCTGGGGCAGGTCTAGGCTGGATGTTAGGAAGAAGTTTTTGGCAGAGAGAGTGATTGGCATTGGAATGGGCTGCCCAGGGAGGTGGTGGAGTCGCCATCCCTGGAGGTGTTCAAGAAAAGACTCACTGAGGCACTTAGTGCCGTGGTCTGGTTGACTGGATAGGGTTGGGTGCTGGGTTGGACTGGATGATGTTAGAGGTCTCTTCCAACCTGGTTGATTCTATGATAAATGTTTTATTTTACATGGAACATAAATCTCAATTCATGTCTAAGTGTTCAGATAAGAAGTTTCATGTGTTTTGCCTGGTGGATCTTCCTTGGGACTGCTGGAAATGGGAAGAGTGCATTAGGGTGCTCCGGGCCACCCTGCTCTCTCCCTTCTTTGATGTCTGGCTTTGTGTGAGGCTCGATGGACACCTACCCTGCATGGTCTGGATTTTGCTGTGCTTAAATTTGGGCACTTCATTTTGCTCTGGTCATTCTGCTCTTGGATGTGATTGTGTCTTCCTACCAATTTGATGCAGGATGTAACCAGGATGAGCAGCGAGCATCTTCCTAGCCCAAAGGATGTTGCTGAGCCTGGGACATTGTTTTCCTTTTCCCCATGGTGCTGAACCATTGAGTGGCTCCCAGGCTCCTTTTCCTATGGGAAAAAAAAACCCACACAATTGAAGGCATTTTTAAAGTGTCTCTTTATTATGGTAGTGGCATTCCCCACAGACTTGGGGCTGATAGGATGCTCCTAGCAGACAGGCATCCCTAAGATGCTCATTGTTGCTTCACCACGTTCTTTCCTTTTTTACTCCATGATGATAATGAAAGGAGATTCTTGGGAGGAGTGACCAAAGAGGCTGGGGTGGAGACTGTGAGCCTTGTTCAGAAACTAAGGGCTAATTTTAATTACCTGCCCTGCACCTGGATTGAGATCCAAGTCTCCATGTGCACCCAATCCGGACCTGAAGCCCCTCCAATGGACTGGGCAGCCCAGCAGCCACTCCAGCACTGCTCAGCCCAGTTAAAGGAGCTGCTTTAGTTCCTCTCTCTTTACTTTGCAAAGGGAATTGCTTGGGTTTCTATTTAACAATGACACTTTGCAGGAGCTTTTCGTTGATTCCATGCTCCTTCTCTTTTCATTTGCCTTATTTATGTGCTGAGAAAAGAAGGAAAAAGAGGGAATGGCTGCAGCAGGAGCAGCCTGCTTACGGTGTAAAGAAAAGCCGGCGCAGCACTCATGGCTTTAAAATGAATCCAGCAGAGCAGAGTGGGGGAGAAAAACAGAAATTGGGAGGGCAGGCAGCAGTGTTTTTTCCGTGTCTGCCTGTCTACCTGCTTCTCCTATCTGTGACAGGCTAGAAATATGTGCTGGCCATTTAGCTTGGCAAAAAACAGACTCTTTTTTCTCTCCCCTCTTCTTTTTTAGCATGAACATGGAGGGGGTGGTGGTGGTGTGTATGGAATCATCCCGCTGCTAAGTGGGAAAAGCTTCTTCTGGAGAGGACACCATCCAGCTCCCAGGTTTTCAGCTGGAGATGTTTGCTGAGGAATAACACTGAGAGCCTCTGGCTCCATGAGAGAACATGGTTATGTTTGCTGGGTTTGAGGGGAAGGAGCTATTAGAAGTATGTCTCCGCACGGTGTGTATATACCTTGGCTGGCAGTTTCATTTGCTGTCAGGCTGGAGCCGCTCTTTATCGTAATCCCAGGTTCCTGCTCACAACATGCAAGAAGAGTTTTTGACTTTGAAGGATGAAAACAGGTGCTGCCTTCGGAGCAGACAGACAGAACTCTGCTTTGCTTATAGCCTGGCTGGGGCAAGTGAAAGCTGACCTAGGGAAGGGTGTCCCTGCCCATTGGTGGGGAGGGTTGGAACTGGATGATCCTTGTGGTCCCTTCCAACCCTTATTCTACCATTCTAAGCGAGTCACAGCTTTGATTTGGCTAAAGGTTCTTGTGACTCTAAATGCCAGCATCAAAAAAAACCCCAACCAACCACACACACAAAAAGACATAATTAATGTAATTCATTGTTTTATTTTACTTCTTGTTGAAAACTTGATTCCCCCCTCCCCAAGTTTATTTATTCCACTTGATTTGACTACTGCATTTGGTTTCTTTTGATTTCCAACATTGTTAATGTGTTTATTTTATTATCAGCTTTTAGTATTTGATGCAATTCCACTTCTTTGTCACTTGAAAAATTATTGTAGCTTTTATTTCATGTTATTATTTAATTTTATATTAACCTCTAGGCTGTCTTCTCTTTTCATTTTAAAATCATTCTCACTTTTATTTCATTTTATTGTGCTATTTACTATATTTTCACTTAAAATTTAACTCTTATCCTGTCATTTATTTTCATTTTAAAATCATTCTCACTTTTATTTAATTTTATTGTGCTATTTATTATATTTTCACTTAAAATTTAACTTTTAGGCTGTCATTTATTTTCATTTTTAAATCATTCTCACTTTTATTCAATTTTATTGTGCTATTCATTTTATTTTCACATGAAATTTAACCTTTATGCTGTAATTTCTTTTAATTTCTAAATTATTCTCACTTTAATTTCATTTTATTGTGCTATTCATTTTATTTTCACTTAAAAATTAACTTTTATGCCATAATTTCTTTTCATTTTTAAATAATTTTCAATTTTATTTCATTCTATTGTGCCATTAATTTTATTTTCACTCAAAATTTAACTTCTATACTGTCATTTGATTTCTTTTTATTTTTAATTCACCCTTTTATTTCATTTGATTATGCTATTTATTTTATTTTTACTTAAAATTTATGTTAACTTTTATGCTGTCATTTATTTTATTTTAATTTTAAATCATTCTAACTTTTATTTCATTTTATTTTGCCATTTTTTCTATTTTTACTTTGAATTTGTTTTAACTTTTAAGCTGTTACTTCTTTTCTTCCCATTTTTAAATCATTGTAACTTTTATTTTATTATGCTATTTATTCTATTTTTACTTTACATTTATTTTGACTTTCATGCTGTTACTTCTTTTATTTTTTAAGTCATTCTAATTTTTATTTCATTTTATTATCACTTCATTTAATTGTCATTTAATTCAGTCATCATTTCATGGTCATTTTATTTAGTCATGATTTCATTTCACCATCATTTAATTCTATTATTCCACTTTATAATTTCATCATGTCATTTCATTTTGTAATTTCACTTTGTTATGGTTCCATTTCATGATTTCATTTTGCAGTTTCATTTTCATTCTCTCATTTTATTTTGATTCCATTTCATTATTTCATTTTGCAACTTCATTTTCTTTTCAGTCCATTTTGTGATTTCATTCTGTAATTTCGTTTTCATTCTTTCACTTTATTTTGATTCCATTTCATCATTTCATTTTGCAATTCCATTTCATGATTTCATTTCATTTTTATTATTTAATTTTGTAATTTCATTTTGTGATTTCATTTCACTTTTATTTATTTCATCTTGTAATTTAATTTCATAATTTAATTTCATTTTTATTTCATTATTTAATTTCATTTTTATTATTTCATGATTTCATTTTGTAATTTCATTGTGTGATTTCATTTCATTTTTATTTCATTATTTCATTTGCAATTCCATTTCATGATTTCATTTCATTTTTATTTCATTATTTCATTTTGCAATTTCATTTAATGATTTAATTTCATGTTTATTTCATTATTTCATGATTTCATTTCATTTTTATTTCATTATTTCATGATTTCATTTCATTTCATTTTTATTTCATTATTTCATGATTTCATTTCATTTTTATTTCATCATTTCATTCCATTTCATTTTTATTTCATTATTTCATTATTTAATTTCATTTTTATTTCATTATTTCATGATTTAATTTAATTTTTATTTCATTATTTCATTTTCTAATTCTATTTTCTATTTTATAATTCCACTTTATTATTCCACGTTATAATTCCACTTTATAATTCCACTTTATTATTCCCCTTTATTATTCCACTCTATAATTCCAATTTATTATTCCACTTTATATTTCCACTTTCTAACTTCTATAATTCTACTTCATAATTCCACTTTCTAATTTCTATAATTCTACTTTCTAATTCCACTTTCTGATTCCATTTTATAATATTATCTTATCATTTCACGTTATAATTTCGTGTTGTGATTTCATTTTGCATTTCCACTGCATCATTTCATTGCTTAATAATTTAATTTTACTTCTTTTAATTATGGTTTTAAACGATTTAATTGTATTTTATTAGATGGATATACATATAAAAATATATATAACATATAAATATATATTATATAAAAACAAATATATATATTATATATACTCTTGATATAAATATATATTATATATATTTTATATATATAGGAGTATATATATATGAGTATATATATACATACATATATATATAATATATATATACACATACATATAATATATACATATATATATATAATATATACACACATACATATATATATATATATATATATATATATATATATATATATATATATATATATATATATATAAAACCTCCCCCCCCCCCAGTTTTTGGTTGACATCCAATTCTGAAACCTCCACTTGAGAACTTTTAAGGGCTACAAATCCTATTTGCCTCCCTTATCCAAACTGAACTCTGGCTGCAGGATAATATTTTAGTGGAGTAAAGGAAACAGCCCCAATAGAAGCATCAGGAGAACCTACCTTGGTGTGGAGCATGACTGGCGACTTGGTCCCGACTGCTAACTTAGGCTGGAGAGACTTTACTGGGAATTCGGGGGGGGGGGGGAGGGAATCCAAGGGAGGGAGATGACTTTTAATGTGGTGTTTATAAACGGAGCCCAGGTGCTCCAAACTGACTGTTGTGATCCCCCCCCCCCCACCCTCTCCCACCCAGTCTGTCCTCAGGTAGTTAACATTCACCAAAATATTGATGGCAGTTACCTTTCCTGCCAGCTCTTATCTGAGTGGGCTTGAGTAGGACTTTGGCAGTGCCTGAAAGGAGGTATTGTTACCTTACGGGGGGGGGGGGGGGGGGGGGGAAAGGGAAGAAAAAGGAAAAAGAAAAAAAAAAACCCAAAGAAAAAGAAAGAAAAAGGCAAAGAAAACTCCAAGAGCCAAGTTGAGAAACAAAGGAGGATTTGGGATCAGCTCTGCCCAGGACAAGGCTGCTCTGCCAATCCTGGGATGGGACTATCCTCACACCACCAGCCCCAGGGCCTGGCAGTGGGGACTGTTTGCTCTGTAAAACAGTTGGAGTTTTTGGTTGGGGTTTTTTTTTTCCCCTCTTCTTCTTCTCCTTATTTCCCCCCCCCCCTTCAGCCTCCTATTAGTGCAGCTTCTTAGCGTCCCTTTTGTGTGCCTGAACTCAAAGCAAACAGACTATTCGTGCGTCTCCTCCTCCTCCCTGCTCGCTGCCCTGCGTCCTCCTCTTGAACTCCTGCTCTAATTTCAGCCAAACTTGACAAAGAGGATGTTGAAGAGATCAGGGATTTGATTTTTTTCTTTTTGGGTACTTTGTGAAAAATGCAGTCAAGCACTGCTGAGAGAAAGAACAACTTCCCCTCTGCTGGACCTCAGAGAACCCACAGGTGCAGAGGACTCCTCTTCCATCCTGGTTGATTCAATGACTGTCTATAGGGAAGCAGACTTCTGGCTTCTGCTGTCCGTACAGCTCCTCCTGAGCTTTTTCTTTACTTCATTTATCCTAAGCTGGCTCAAAAGATTGAACTTCAGGACCAGAATTGAATCCTTTGTCTGTTGGGGTCTAATAGTCCAGGTCTGTTGTGCAGATCAACTAAATTCCAAGAGGTTTTTATCCCTGAGACAGTCTGAGCAGCAGCCCCTGGGAAGGTGACAAATCTGAGGACTCTGAAATTAGCTGAAACTACAGAGGTAACACCCACATTTTTTCTGTGTTACAGGGGTAGGAAGGATGTGTTTTGGGACAGGAGGAAAAAAAAAAGTACAAATCCCCTGAAGAAAATGAAATCCAGTCTTACTGGTCTGGCTGCATTTGTGAAAGCAAAGAGCCAGGAGCACAGCTGGGTGATGTGGAGTGTGTGTCCCTGCTTGAGGGAGAGCTCTCTGCCTGGGGAAGGCTCTACAGGCGAGGAGCAGAAATTACTGAGAGGCTGAGGGAGCTGGGGGTGTGCAGCCTGCAGAAGAGGAGGCTCAGGGCAGAGCTCATTGCTGACTACAGCTACCTGAAGGGAAGCTGTAGCCAGGTGGGGTTGGGCTCTTCTGCCAGGCAGGCAGCAGCAGAACAAGGGGACACAGTCTGCAGTTGTGCCAGGGAAGGTCTAGGCTGGATGTTAGGAGGAAGTTGTTGTCAGAGAGAGTGATTGGCATTGGAATGGGCTGCCCAGGGAGGTGGTGGAGTTGCTATCCCTGGAGGTGTTGAAGCAAAGCCTGGATGAGGCACTTAGTGCCATGGTCTGGTTGTTTGGCCAGGGCTGGGTGCTAGGTGGGCTGACTGATCTTGGAGGTCTCTTCCAACCTGGTTGATTCTATGATTCTACTGTACCTGTTTAGGGGAGTCTGGCAGGCTAAGGAAGCTCCTGCTCTGCCCCAGTAACTCCCTAGCTGGTGCTGCTGTCCTCAGTGGGAGTCCTCCCAAGGGAATTGGTGCAGACTCCCTCCTGGCAATTAGCACAGCTGACTCTGTTTGACAGACAGCACTTGCAGGATGCTTAGTGCTTTGAGTTGACTTTGAGTGGGGTGGTGACTATGCAGTGCTTTATGGAAGCATTCCTCTGTGGTGCTTCTGGTGGTCCTAGGAAGGTTTTTTAGCAGGTCCTTGCTTCAGCTGTGAACGTAGAATGATAGAATCAGCCAGGTTGGAAGAGACCTCCAAGCTCAGCCAGTCCAACCTAGCACCCAGCCCCACCCAATCAACCAGACCATGGCACTAAGTGTCTCAGCCAGGCTTTGCTTCAGCATCTCCAGGGATGGTGAAGCAAACCTCCCTGGGCAGCCCATTCCAATGCCAATCACTCTCTCTGCCAACAACTTCCTCCTAACATCCAGTCTGAACCTGCCCTGGCACAACTTGAGACTGTGTCCCCTTGTTCTGTTGCTGCTTGCCTGGCAGAAGAGACCAACCCCACCTGGCTACAGCCTCCCTTCAGGTAGTTGTAGACAGCAATGAGATCACCTCTGAGCCTCCTCTTCTCCAGGCTAAACACCCTCAGTTCCCTCAGCCTCTCCTCATAGGAAAGGCTGCTCCCTCCCACCACATCCCTTTTCTCCAATCAGGCAGTTCCCTGCCAGCCCCAAATGATGATTGATTTTCAACATTTTGTGCCTGATTTGCTTGAGCTGAGATCATTGACACAGAAAACAAGAAAGGTCAGCTTGTCTTGCATCAGGCTTCTCACCCAAAACAAACAGCTATGGCCTGGGCTGGAGGTTGGCTGAAGATGATAACCAGGTCTGTGTGCTCTTTCACTGTCTGGAAATCCCAGGGCTGTCCTCCCCTCTGACAGTGGGAGGGAAATGTGTGGAAGCATTCATGGGTTGAAAATCCAGAACCATTTTTTTTCAGAGGGATCATTTCAGTTGATTAAAAAAGGGGAGGGAAAGGATCTGCTGAAATCTGGAAGGAAAGCATAATTGTTTGTAGCCTCAGACCTTGGTTTGTAATCTCCTTTGCACAAGATGGGACAATACCCCATGGGGATGGCTTGGGGAGTGTTTTCTGTCCTGGCATACCACGGCTGGTGATGAGCTCACAGCTCTGCAGAAAGGAGAGGATGAGATTCTCAGCACAGTATCATCTGTCCACTGTGTTGTTCTGCTATGGAAACAAAGAGCTTGGCCAAGGAGTTTTGCAGGTGTTTGCTGAGTGGCCATGCCCTTGTTGTGCCATGGGGTGGCTTGTTTAGTGGAAGGATGTTATTAGGGATAAGACAGAAGCCATGCAGGGAGGTGGTGGTAGTTGCCAGCTGGGTGTGAAGTCATTCCAAGAGCTACCTGCTCTGCTGAGGTCTCAGCTATGGTGACCTTGGGGCTCAGGTTTTCAACGAGCTACTGATGGTTCCCTGAGCCCACATCAACCAGGTGGTTTCTTGCAGCCTCTAATTCACCAAAGCATGACCCCAGCTATTAGTATCTACAAGGCAGTGCCCTTGTGTAGTATGTGAATGGTGGTGTTTGGTTGCTGCAGGTTTTTGGAGAGGTTTGGTTTGTTGTGGGATCTCTGGATGCAGTTACAGCAATCAATCACTTTAAATCTACAGAGTTGGTGTCTGAGATAAAGAAATTTCTGGAGTGGAGTGTCTTCTCTTTACTTAGGCTTAAGGCAGCCTCAGCCTGGCTGTGTTGAGGCAGCTAGGATGGGATTGTGTTGCAGCAGGGCAAAAGGAGGAATCAGTATCTGTTCTTCATGGGTTAAGAGAATCATAGAATAATAGAATCAACCAGGTTGGAAGAGACTTCCAGTCTTATCCAGACCAACATAGTGCCCAGCCCTGGCCTGTCAACCAGACCATGGCACTAAGTGCCTCAGCCAGGCTTTGCTTCAGCACCTCCAGGGATGGTGACTCCACCACCTCCCTGGGCAGCGCATTCCAATGCCAATCACTCTCTCTGCCAAGAACTTCCCCCTAACATCCAGCCTAGACCTCCCCTGGCACAGCTTCAGACTGTGTCCCCTTGTTCTGCTGCTGCTTGCCTGGCAGAAGAGATCAACCCTGCCTGCCTACAGCCTCCCTTCAGGTAGCTGCAGACAGCAATGAGGTCTGCCCTGAGCCTCCTCTTCTGCAGGCTGCACACCCCCAGCTCCCTCAGCCTCTCCTCACAGGGCTGTGCTCCAGGCCCCTCATCAGCTTCGTTTCCCTTCTCTGGACACCTTTCAGCACCTTAACATCTCTCTTGAATTGAGGGGCCCAGAACTGGACACAGCACTCAAGGTGTGGCCTGACCAATGTTAAGTACAGGGGCAGAATAACCTCCCTTGTCCTACTGGCCACACTGTTCCTGATGCAGGCCAGGATGCCATTGGCTCTCATGCCCACCTGGGCACACTGCTGGCTCATGTTCAGCTATTATCTATCAGTACTCCCAGGTCCCTTTCTTCCTGGCTGCTCTCCAGCCACTCTGTCCCCAGACCAGGGGTGGTAGATATACCAAACTGACCCTATGGATTTTCCTAATCCAGCTGCTAATAGAGTACCTCAGAAGGACTCCTGCCATGTTTGACCTGGTGCAGGAAAAGGCTGGAAGAGAAAAACACATCCTTGTTCCTTAGCTTGAGACTTTGGCCTTGGACTGATGAGTGAGGAGGTAAGCGAGTCACTGCCAGAGTTGTGCAGTGTTTAGAGATGGAAAGGGATACTGCATTTCCACAGCCATCCCAGTTCTACCTCCAGGTTATGTTTCTAAGTGATCTAGGGCATTAGAGTGAAATCAGTAGCTGATTAGCCAGCCTGCTCAGCTGCAATCACACCTTTCAGTACTAATTACCCACTGCTTGAGGCTGATGACGTTGAGCATCTGCACTGAAGGCTGCTCGGTGTTGGGTGACATTGGCTGAGGAAAAGGATGTAAAGAGGCAAAATGCCCATGGTCAGCTGGCCAGTAGGAAATGAGAGCTGCTTGGCAAACAGGATTGAGGAACATGATCAGCTCTTTCAGTGCTCTCAGCCTGAACGTGCCCAATCTGGCAAGACTGACCTGACTGTGAGTGTCAGAGGTCATGGTTGAGGCTTTGCATTGCAAGGAAAGACAGCAGAGAAGCAAAATTGTCACCTGAGAGGTTGTGGCCAGGTTCTAAGCTGGTGAGAGCTGGAGAAGCAGCTGGCATCATCAGAAGCACCTCTTGTCTGGTGCTTTTGGAGGGAGCACAGAAAGATTTGCTGGCTCAGTTTGTCTCAGTGTGATGGAGTTCAGCAGCTCAACCTGAACTCTTGGAAATGAAGTTAGAAATTGACACTCCAGAGTTTCTTCTCCAGGTTCCAGTCCCCTCCGTCCTTCTTCTGTAGCATGAAGCAACTACTTTATTTTGCAGTGTGGGTTCTTCTTTTACTAAGCCTCGAGCAGCCCTCTCCAGTAGGGAGGTGTTCTTGCCCATGGCAAGGGGTTGGAACCAGATGATCTTTATGGTCTCTTCCAATCCAAACCTTTCTATTGTTGTTAAACTGCTTCCAAGATCAGGCCACTACAAGAGGGACAGCTACTCAACCCTGCTGACAAAGTGCTTTCTCCAAAGCCCAGCAAGATTTTGATCATTGGACTTGATCTTAGAGGTCTTCTCCTACCTTAACGACTCTGTGATTCTAACATTGCCTTGAGCTAGCATGGATTGTACCCAACTAATTTGACTTTTTAGCTTGTCCTGCTTCTGACTGGTGAAATTTCTTCTCTGGCAGAAGACCAAGAGTCAAGCATGGGCTGTGGTCACTACAGGAGATGAGACCATCTGGTGGTGCTCATGATGAAGGTGTGTGAGGCTGAGCTGCTGCTTTCGTAAAGCTTGGAAGGAGGATTCAAAGTGGATGCTTGCAGCCTGAGGTTGGGGGGCTGGTGTGGAGCTCAGGTAGTGCTGAGACCTTCACGTGGTGTATTCCCATCACTGAGTTCAAGCAGAGGTCAGCCCTGGTGCTGGAAGCCACAAGAGACAATGCAAATCCCACCTGCGCTTGCCAGCTGCGTGTTTTGCACCTGGTCTAACCGCTTGTCTGCATATCACAATGAACCTCAAAGCTCCTGCAAAAAAAGAACTTTTTATTATTAATAATAATAAGAAGTGGAGGTGATTTGTGATTCTTGAAACTGGCCCAAGCCACCGAATTCAGATCGAGATCTGACTTCAAGCTCCTGAACGGAGGGGTCTGGGCTGTGCCTGCATGGGACCGGTTGTGCAATGCGGAGTTCGGATCCGAAGTCCCTTCCTCTCGCCCCTGAGCTTTCAGAGCTGCGGTCTGGCCCCAGGCCAATGTTTAACCATTATGAAAACCTCTCCATTTAAGGGTGTGGCACCTGTCTCTCTCTTTTTCTTTTCTCTAATTGTGATCTTCAAGAGGGTGAGTTGCCTTGGCGAGATCTGCTGCTAGCTGCAGGGCGATGGGCAGTGTTGCCTTGCAGCGGTGGGTTTGGTGACAAATATGGGGGCTGGTGAGTCCATAGGGATGGTGTGGTGTGACCTCATTGGTCTTTATGGTCAGTTTTGCATGCCTTGCCTGCTGGAGAGTCCCAGCTGTGGCAGTGGCACTGGCCCAGGCTGCAGGAATGTGGCAAACAGCAGGTTGATTTAGGGTAGGGTGTCCCTGGGCATGGCAGGAGGGTTGGAACTAGATGATCCTTGTGGTCCCTTCCAACCCTGACTGATTCTATGATTCTAAGTGTAAGACCTTACAGCTGGGCTTTTCAGAAGAGCAGAGGCATGAGTGTGGTATGAGACCCTGCTTCAGGGCTGGTGAGCAGCTGCTGCACATCTGGCTTGAGTGGGTTAGAAGTAAATTGCCCCTATCCTATAAATCTTATTCCAAAGGTGGGGTGGAGAACCTCCTGCTTTGTTAGCAAGGTGAGTGGGTGAAAGCTTTTCCCATCACTGAGATGCTGACAAAATCTTTCTCTGAGGTCCAATGCATGGATGTGATGTGTGCCTGCAAGGTGCAATTTCCTCAGCCGCCACAGACAGGGGCATCCTGTGTCCAGAGAGGGCTGCAGCAGCTCTGCTATGAGGACAGACTGAAAGAGTTGGGGATGTGCAGTCTGGAGAAGAGGAGGCTCCCAGGTGACCTTCTTGTGGCCTTCCAGGATCTGAAGGAGTCCTCCAAAAATGCTGGGCAGGGACTTTTGAGGCTGTCAGGGAGTGACAGGACTGGGGGGAATGGAGCAAAGCTCAAAGTGGGGAGATTCAGAGTGGATGTGAGGAGGAAGTTGTTGAGCATGAGATTGGTGAGAGGCTGGAATGGGTTGCCCAGGAAGGTGGTTGAGGCCCCATGCTTGGAGGTAAGGCCAGGCTGGCTGAGGTTGTGTGCAGCCTGTCTAGGGTAGGATGTCCCTGGGCATGGCAGGGGGGTTGGAACTGTCTGATCCTTGTGGTCCCTTCCAACCCTGACTGACTCTGTGATTCTGTGATCCTCTCCCTGACCACCTTTTGCCATAGAACTTCATCCTTTAGTAGCTCTACCTTTTCCAAGGGTTGAATTACCTAAGGAACTTTGAAGATATTGGTCCAATAAATCCTCAGACACACAGGGAGAAACTGCACAACTGTCCTTGAGAGAAAGAAAAGGAAGAAAAGGAGAGCCTGAGACTGCATTTTGTGTTTGGCAAATTTTAGGTTGAGCACCCAGGACTTCTTGGCTCATGTCAGGTTCTTTGAGATCCAGAAGATGGAGTGTAAGTGTCTTCTGTTCAAGAACCACTGGAGAGTGGCTGGTGTGTGAGTGGTGATTATGGCTCAGAATCTGTCCCAGCCCTCCTACTGGCTTTGCACTCCCTGTGTGTATTGGGATGTTGCTGTCAGCAATTCCCAGGAACAGATTTGGTGGCAGTGGTGTAGCCACTGAGCCTGAGTCTCCCCTGCCTTCAACACCAGAAACAAGCTATGATGGGAGAGAGCTGAAACGAGCTTGTTGGGTCATGCAGCAGGTCCATCCCAGAGGCAGCCCAGTGAGATCTTTGACTTCCATCCTTACCCAAACCTTGGGCAGATGATGGCTCATTCTTCTGCAGGAAGCAAACTCTGCTACGTGCGGAACTGCCCCATGGTGGCTGAGGTTTTGCAGCGCAGGAGGGGTTGTGTCATTCAAAACTAGTTTAACAATAATAGTAATAGTAATAATAAAGCTCTGACCAACTGATTGACATTTTAATTAATCACTTTTCAAAGCTGCAAGCCTACAACCTCTCCCTTGTTCCACCAAGTGTGGGTGGGAGAGGGTTTGCAACCCAGCCTGCCCTCCTGGGTGCAGAGGTGGGCAGCAATTGCAGGCTGGCTTTGGCTGAGCCTTGGCTGCGATGCAGCTCTGCTTCCAAGGCTAAAGAGAAGCCAAGCCAGTGGGAATGTTCTCCAGCATCGTTTTCTGCCATTCACAGTAATTTTTATTGATGTGTTTGCTTTTTCACATGCAGATGGCCAGCGTCAGTGGCTCAGAGCTGTGGTTTGCAGCCCAGAGCCAAGCGAGCCGTCTTGTCCTGGCTCAGCCTTCAAGCTCTCTGCCTTGCCTGTGTCTACCTGAGCTGCTGCTATCTCTGCAAAGTGGGTAGTTCGTTCCACAAGCTTCTAGCAGTAGGCTGCTGGCTGTTTGCGTCATAAACTTGTGTTTAAAGTGTGGTTATGATCAGAAAAGAGCCAGAGAGCAACTGTAAAACTTACATCCTGGGGGTTTCGTTAAATATTTATCCCTTGTCAATGGTTGTCCCAGTTGGGTTTGCTTCATTGGTGAGTTGCAGTGAGAGTTCTCTCTTCCAAACTCGGTGTGGCAGCTGGAAGTTGCTTTCAATCTTTGCTTTGTGTTGTGTGGTGAAATGAAAAGCTTTGGAAAGCAAATGGGGACACAGCTACTGTTGCTTCAGGTCGCACAGGCTCCAGGGCCATGTCCTGAACCTGGCTTAGAATCATAGAATCAACCAGGTTGGAAGAGACCTCCAAGATCATCCAGCCCAACCTAGCACCCAGCCCTAGCCAGTCAACCAGAGCATGGCACTAAGTGCCTCAGCCAGGCTTTGCTTGAGCACCTAGAGCAATGCCTGCTCAGCCATGATGGCTGAGTGATCAGGAGGCCTTTGTCTGTGTGTGGACTCCCTCTTCCAAGGAGCATGAGTTTGGGCAGGCCTTGAGACGGTTACTAGCTAGGTGGCAGGGGCCCCATAAGAAGGCTTAAACCCACATTGAACTGGCAGCAGAAGTTTGCCCATCTTGTTTCCAGAGAGAAGTGGCTTTCCCCCTGGAGGAATCCAGCTGGGAGGCTGGTGACCAAGAGGGCTCTGCTGTGGGAGCTCTGGCTCAGACCAACGGAGACTTGGGCTCCACTCTACTACCATCAATGGATTTTATTGTCCTGTGGGGTTTTGCTCCAGCACTTAATTCAGCAGCTCCATTCATTTTGATGGGTACGTACATATATACCTTGGCACTTGGCTGCCAGGAGAAGCCAAATGGTGTTACGCAGCCCCAGCCAAAAAGCACAGGGCGAGGTAGGGAGGCTGCAGGAAAAAAATCCTCCTTTGCTTGGGTGAAGTTCCTAGAATCTACAGGGAGGTAGAGGGTGAGGGTTGGCACCAGCAGGGCAGCCCCACCAGCTTAGAGAAGGGCTTGAGAAACTTCTCAGCTTGACTTCGAACCGCTCCGTAAAAAACTGAGGGCAAACGTTGGAGGTAAACTGCTAAATCATGGCTTAAATCCCTTCCTCCGGAGTCAGATTCCACTCCCAGCTGCTTACCCAGCACATCTGGAGATGCCTGAGCCTGAAATTCACTCTGACCACCCCTCCTGTCTCTTCCCACCAACCTGAGACCTTCTTGAGTGCAGGCAGGGGTGGGGGGGACACTGCACTAATCGCTGTCTGAAATGTGGGTGAGTTATGGCTGCTGAGCACACAGGGCTGGGTGTGGGCATTGCTCTTTCCTCACAGAGGTGAGATCTTCAGCTTTAGAGGTCAGGAAAAAAGCCCCAGCCCAGCTCCTGAGATATTTCCATAGCTCCCTCCCCCGATATTTGTCTTGTCTTCATCGGAAGAACTTGCAGAGAGAAAATCTCTTGGGTGAGTTTGGGCTTGGGCTGCTGAGCATAGAATGTCTTAGTGCAGCCACAGCTTCTATTCATAGAAGAGAATCATAGAACCAACCAGGTTGGAAGAGACCTCCAAGATCATCCAGTCCAACCTAGCACCCAGCCCTATCCAGTCAACTGGCACTGGAAGAGGATGGGCCAAGTTATGCAGAGAAGGGCAATTCTCACAGGAGGATGTGATGGACATCTCCTGGGAAATCCTCTCCTCTTCTCATAGGATTGCTGGCCCACTTAGTCCAAAGTTCATAGAATCAGTCAGGGTTGGAAGGAACCACAAGGATCAGCCAGTTCCAACACCCCTGCCATGGGCAGGGACACCCTACCCTAGAGCAGGCTGCACACAGCCTCATCCAGCCTGGCCTTAAACACCTCCAGGATGAAGTTCTGTGGGAAAAATTAGGCATATATGTTAAAAATATATCTATATATGTGCAGATACACACAGTTGCATGTTGCCTTTGCTGTGTTAGAGATGCTCAAGAGCTGCAGGCAAGACCTCAGTGCTCTGCTTAATGCCTTCTGCTGCAGTGGTGCTGTAGGAGAAGTGCTGCAAAAGATTTTCATGTCCTTTTAAAGCTTTTCTTTTTTTCTTTGGCCTTTTTATTTTCTTCTTTATTTCCTGTAGATGTGAATTCTTAGGAGCTGTAATAGGAGACAAAAAAATACCTCTGTCTTCTCTGTCCTGCCTGTGTCTCAGCTCAACACAAGCTCAACACAAGGGGGAACTTCTTTCCTGTAAGGGTCCCAGAGCACTGGCACAGGCTGCCCATAGAGGTTGTGGAGTCTTCTTCTCTGGAGCCTTTCCAGGCCTGTCTGGATGTGTTCCTGTGTGACCTGAGCTAGATTGTGTGGTCCTGCTCTGGCAGGGAGGTTGGACTGGATGATCTCCTGTATCTCATCCAACCCCTGACATCCTGTGATACCATGTTAAACAAACCTAAAGCAATCCTGGCTTCTCCCAAAGCTTTTCCTTAAAGCAGGTGCCAGTGAAGGTGTCTGGGAGTTGGCAGATGCTCCTCCTTGGGGCTATACTGCTGCATTTCCAGGGTCCTGATAGGGTCTTGAGCCCGTTTGAGAGTCTCACCAACTGTTTCCTCTCCTTTTTGAGGGACCTTTGCCTCTGCCCTAGGGCTGTTTTGCAGGAGTTGGTGCTGGTGGGCTGGCTGATAAGGGGTGGTCTGCCTGCTCTGGAGCCCCCATTACAAGAGGGATGTGGAGATGCTGGAGTGTGTCCAGAGCAGGGCCAGGAGGATGCTCAGAGGGCTGCAGCAGCTCTGCTGTGAGCACAGACTGAAAGAGTTGGGGCTGTGCAGGCTGGAGAGGAGGAGGCTCCCAGGTGACCTTCTTGTGGCCTTCCAGGATCTGAAGGGGACCTCCAAAAAAGCTGGGGAGTGACTTTTTAGGCTCTCAGGGAGTGACAGGACTAGGGGGAATGGAGCAAAGCTGGAGGTGGGGAGATTCAGACTGCAAGTGAGGAGGAAGTTGTTGAGCATGAGAGTGGTGAGAGGCTGGAATGGGCTGCCCAGGGAGGTGATTGAGTCCCCATGGCTGGAGGTGTTTGAGGCCAGGCTGGCTGAGGCTGTGTGCAGTCTGCTCTAGGTTAGGGTGTCTCTGGACATGGCAGGGGAGTTGGAACTGTCTGATCCTCCTGGTCCCTTCCAACCCTCCCTGATTCTTTGTTTCTAATGGCATATCTTGCTCCCAAGGATGCCACTGAGGTATTCCCACCTGTCAGGTCCCAGAGCTTCCCTGCATCCATCTGCTGAGCCAAAAAAAAGCCCCCCTTAGGAGGAAGGAAAAACCTCCCCAGTGCCAGCCCAGGAGGCCAGAGAGGCACCTTTGGCACCATTAGCAGGTCCTTGACATCTCTTGTCACAGCAGCGATAAAAAGGGATCACGGAAAGCGTGGGAACGCCAGCAGGGTTGGCTGAGCCTCCTGTCCTCCCCCGGGCACTGCCCCCCTGCAGCCCAGCAGCTCTGCTCCCGTGTTTGGTTTGAGTGGTGAAAGTCCATGTGAAGAATGAGAGGAATCCTGCTGGCTCAGGCCGCTGGGATGGGCTGGGAAGCTGAGGGTCCTCCTGCACTGGCCAGGCTGTGAGCTCGCAGGAGCAGCCAGGGCTGGTGGCTGGTCTGGGACTATACCTTCAACAGATGTGGTTTTTATCATCCCCCTGAAGGGCTGTAAGGTTGGTAGTGAGAAAGTGGAAGCACCCAGGATCCCTACTGAAAAACAGCTTGCTTTGTAAGCCTCCAGCATGTTGCTGGTCCAGAAGTGTTTGTCCAGCTCATTAAGGCCTTAGAAGTGCTAGGCAGGAGTCCTAAATGGATGGTGAAAAGCTGGGAAGTCCAGGTGCAAGACATCTTGTTTGGGGGGCTCCCTGCTTTTACATCTAAGTTCTTTCACTCTCCCTATCTGCCTGTGGTTAATGGGTTACAGATGCAGATTGGCACTTCCAGCTCCTGACCCGAGGTGCCCTGGCCGGGTCTCATGACTGAGTGAGATGGGGCCAAGAAATATTGACAGGCTGCAAAAGCACCAAGCTCTCCATGCTGAGGCTATTAAAGCTCCAGCTCTCAGAACCATCTCAATCCTGATTTTTTTACCTACCTGGAAGCTGAATTTCTCTGGAGGAGAGCCACTTTCCTGCGTGACCACAAAGGGTGCAAAAGCCAGAGGCTCCTTTCATGCCGTTGCTTCTTTGTTCCTACTTAATGAGGGCTTTTATTCCATCTTCAAGTGACCATGTGATGAGGTTTTGGGGACAGCCCTTGCTTGGAGCACCAGGTTTGCACCTCTGCAGTGCCAGCCTGAGCACAAATCCTTGGGGTTGTTCTGTGCATCCACACCCTGCAGTAGGGGGTCCAAGGGATGCTGGATGTGTTGGATAGATGTTGTGCTGAGGGATTTGGTTTAGTCAAGGACTTTTTAGTCTGGAAAAGAGAAGACTGAGAGGGGATTTGATAAATGGTTATAAATATCTGAGGGCTGGCCAGAAGCGGGGGCACAGGCTCTGCTCACTGCTCCCTGGGATAGGACAAGGAGCAATGGGTGTAAGTTGCAGCACAGGAGGTTCCACCTCTACACAAGGGGGAACTTCTTTACTGTAAGGGTCACAGAGCACTGGCACAGGCTTCCCAGAGAGATTGTGGGTTCTGCTTCTCTGGAGCCTTTCCAGGCCTGTCTGGATGTGTTCCTCTGTGATCTGTGTTAGATAGGATTGTCCTGCTCTGGCAGGGGGGTTGGACTTGATCTCCTTGGGTCACTTCCAACCCATAACATCCTGTGAGCCTGTGATCCTGTGACTTGTCAGTGTGAAACTAATTATTGGACTCGATGATCTTGAAGGTCTTTTCTAGTCTAAAAACTTCTATGATTCTGTGATCTCCCAGAGCTGTGCTTAGGTGAGGGGTACGAGACAAAATTCCCTCTCAAAACACTTGCAGTGAATTTCATGTCTTTTGAAGATCATAAAATCATAGAATCAACCAGGTTGGAAGAGACCTCCAAGATCATTCAGTCCAACCTAGTACCCAGCCCTGGCCAATCAACCAGACCATGGCACTAAGTGCCTCAGCCAGGCTTTGCTTCAACACCTCCAGGGATGGTGACTCCATCACCTCCCTGGGCAGCCCATTCCAATGCCAATCACTTTCTCTGCCAACAACTTCCTCCTAACATCCAGCCTAGACCTCCCCTGGCACAACTTGAGACTGTGTCCCCTTGTTCTACTGCTGGTTGTCTGGGAGAAGAGACTGACCCCACCTAGCCACAACCTCCCTTCAGGTAGCTGTAGACAGCAATGAGCTCTGCCCTGAGCCTCCTCTTCTGCAGGCTGCACACCCCCAGCTCCCTCAGCCTTTCCTCATAGGGTTTGTTGCCATCAGCAGCCAGACACTGCTGGGGCCAGGGGTTGAGCTTTGCTGGGGTAGAACCAGTTCAGGAAAGTGCAGGTGGGTGTTGGGGAACATTTGGCTGCATGAGTTAATGCTCCTTGTATCTTGCAGGACTGGGCTGTTTTCTCAGGCTCCTCTGGGAGTGGTGGATTAAGGGCCAAGGTGTGTTTGGTTTGGAGGGTGTAACTGTTTATGGACCTGCATTAGAATGGGATATTTGGAGATGTCAAAGTGAGCACAGGTCCTCTAAAAGCCAACTGGGGGGTGGGGGTGTCTGTTCTCCTAAATCATTTCATCCCTGGAAGAATCCTGTGTTGGATGTGGATATCATAGGATCAGAGGATGTTAGGGTTTGGAAGGGACCCAAAGAGATCATTGAGTCCAAGCCCCCTGCCAGAGCAGGACCACACAATCTAGCACAGATCACAGAGGAACACATCCAGACAGGCCTTGAAAGGCTCCAGAGAAGGAGACTCCACAGCCTCTCTGGGCAGCCTGTGCCAGTGCTCTGGGACCCTTACAGGAAAGAAGTTCCCCCTTGCGTTGAGGCAGAACCCTTTTTACTGTGACTTACATCCATTGCTCCTTATCCTATCACAGAGAGCAAGTGAATAAAGCCTGTCCCCCCACTCCTGACCAGCCCTCAGATACTTATAACCATTAATCAAATCCCCTCTCAGTCTTCTTTTCTCCAGGCTAGAAAGCCCAGGTCCCTCAGCCTCTCCTCATAAGCCAATATGGTTGCATGGGGATCAGGTTGCTCCTGGGAGGTGATTTTTATTTGTTTAGTTCTGTCAGAGATGTTGCTTTAAATACTCTGTGTGTGTGTGTCTGTGTCTGTGTGTCCCATCCCCCAGTGCCTCCCCTGCTTTTCCTGAATGTGCCTGCAGCACAGCTGGGTGCTGCTAATAAATCTACACCAAGTGAATTGCATGATGAAGGAAAAACATTTCACCATAGGCAGCTCCTCATCTGCTCTTGGCCATCTCACCTGGAGTACATCCCACCTGGAGTACTGCATCCAGATCTGGAGCCCCCATTACAAGAAGGATGAGGAGATGCTGGAGTGTGTCCAGAGCAGGGCCACGAGGATGCTCAGAGGGCTGCAGCAGCTCTGCTGTGAGCACAGACTGAAAGAGTTGGGGCTGTGCAGTCTGCAGAAGAGGAGGCTCCCAGGTGACCTTGTGGCCTTCCAGGATATGAAGGGGGTCTGCAAAAAGGCTGGGGAGGGACCTTTTAGATTGTCAGGGAGTGGCAGAAGTGGGGGGAGTGGAGCAAAGCTGGAGGTGGGGAGATTCACACTGGAGGTGAGGAGGAAGTTGTTGAGCATGAGAGTGGTGAGAGGCTGCAATGGGTTGTCCAGGGAGGTGATTGAGGCCCCATGGCTGGAGGTGTTTAAGGCCAGGCTGGCTGAGGCTGTGTGCAGCCTGCTCTAGGTTAGGGTGTCCCTGCCCCATGGCAGGGGGGTTGTAACTGGCTGCTCCTTGTGGTCCATTCTAACTCTGACTGATTCTATGTTTCCATGACCTCTCTTCAGTTTGGGCTTTGCTGCTTTTCTTAGGACAGAACCCAAAGCAGCTGCTGTTCAGTGGCAGCTTTGCAGTGAGGGAAGGGAGGAGGGGCAGGGGATGCTGTGTAGGGCAGTTGGCACAGGTCATGGTTTTAGTCTCTCATGGCCTTGTAGAATAAGTTATGGAGGTGCTGAAGGTCATCCATGGGGCTTAGCAGGAAGCAATGTGAAAGCACAAGGTTTTTTCCTTCTGATTTTCCCACAGCCATTCCAGGATGGAGTCTGTTAGCAAGCCTGCATCCACACTCAGGCTCATGTTGAATTCCAAGGGGCATAAACTCCTGGGCCACTTGCTTTTTGCCAGCAGCTTATTTCAGTGGAGCTTAAGCCCATTTCTAACCACTGGATCACAGAACCGTTTTGGTTGGAAGAGACTTCTAAGGTCATGGAGTCCAGTGTTAAGCCAGTACTGCCAGAGCACCACTAAACCATGCCCCTCAGCCCCACATCTACACAGCTTTTCAGTCATTTCAGGGATAGGGACTCTACCACTGCCTTGGGCAGCTTGTTCCAGGGCTTGACAACTCTTCTGGAGAAGGAATTGCTCCTCATGTCTGATCCAAACCTCCCCTGGTGCAACTTGAGGCTGTTTCCTCTTGTAACCTGGGAGAAGAGATCAATGCCCATTTTGCTATGACCTTCTTTCAGGGACTTGTAGAGAGCCAGAAAGTCTCCTGTGAACCTCTCTTTCTCCAGGCTGGATAACTCCAATTATCTCAGCCACTCCTCACAAGACTTGTGCTCTAGACTCTTCATCAGTTCTGCTGCTCTTCTTTGGACAGTGGATGCCAAGCAGCATTCCTGAAGCTGGTGACTTCAGAGCAACCAGCATGGACCAGTCACAGGTGAGCTTAGAGAGGTTTTGTCTTTAGGCCAGCTGTGAACCATCCAGTCTTGAGGTATCACTTTGGGGACCTTAACTAACTGGAGTGCTTGGAGCCTGGCTGGTGGTGGCAGTGATCCCCTCCACCTACCCTTTGCTTTGGTGTCCTGTTGAGGAGTGTTTGGGCTTCCCTGTGCAAGTCTTTGCCTGCTCTTTCCATAGTAGCACTCACCAGGAAATCTTCCAAGGCTCAGTCTTATCAATTTTCCCCACCATATGTTCTCATTAAAAAAATTGTGCACTTTATCTTAGGATTATTTGCCAGCAATTAATAAAACATGTTGCAAGCTTCAAGTGAACATTCTCCCCCTCCCCACTTCCCTTCAACAAGGGAAAGGACAGAGAAATAAGGGGGTGGGGGTGGGGTGGAAATTGCTATGACAGATGGTGTTTTTTAACTTTTTCTTTTGCCCAATCTGGAAAAAGAAAAGGAACAACAACAAAAAAGAACCCCAGTCCTCAGAATATTGACAGGGGGGGTTAATTATGGGGTTACATCACTTGAAGGCCTAAGCCAAAGCTTGGTGAGCTCAGATCACAGGCTGCCAGCCTGCAATATGTTTGTGTCTTCAGGTAGATGGATGCTGATGCATGGTCATGTGCTGGAGCAGGGCAATGGGCTGGGGGGTAATGATAATGAGCCAGCAGTGTGCCCAGGTGGCCAAGAGAGCCAATGGCATCCTGGTCTGCATCAGGAACAGTGTGGCCAGTAGGACAAGGGAGGTTATTCTTCCCCTGTACTCAGCACTGGTCAGGCCACACCTTGAGTCCTGTGTCCAGTTCTGGGCCCCTCAATTCAAGAAAGATGTTGAGGCGCTGGAAGGTGTCCAGAGAAGGGCAACGAAGCTGGTGAGGGGCCTGGAGCACAAATCCTATGAGGAGAGGTTGAGGGAGCTGGGCCTGTTTAGCCTGGAGAAGAGGAGGCTCAGGGGTGATCTTATTACTGTCTACAACTACCTGAAGGGACATTGTAGCCAGGTGGGGGGTGGCCTCTTCTCCCAGGTAACCAGCAATAAAACAAGGGGACACAGTCTCAAGTTGTGCCAGGGTAGGTATAGGCTGGATATTAGGAAGAAATTCTTCACAGAGAGAGTGATTGGCATTGGAATGGGCTGCCCAGGGAGGTGGTGGAGGCACCGTCCCTGGGGGTCTTCAAGAAAAGCCTGGATGAGGCACTTAGTGCCATGGTCTGGTTGATTGGATAGGGCTGGGTGCTAGGTTGGACTGGATGATCTTGGAGGTCTCTTCCCTGGATGATCTTGGAGGTCTCTTCCAACCTGGTTGATTCTATGATTCTATGATTCTATGATATGAGGGGCTGCAGGAGCAAGTGTCCCCCAACCCCACCTCTCCTCCCAGGAGCAGGGTGGACAGGGAAAAACTGCACTTCTGGAAGTAAAGAGTCAGAGAGCAACTGGTGCCCAGCTGTGGCAGGCAGCTCCCGAAGGCATGTGTATTGGCAGCTCCCGAAGGCATGTGTGCTGGCAGCCAACCTGGCCTGGCCCTGGCAGTAGATGTCTGGTCTTGGAGGTAACAGTGGGAGGTGAGGGAGGCTTGAAAAAGTGGCATTTTGTTGGTTTGATTTATAAGAGTTCTCCAAAGGACAGCACCTCCCTGCTGCCCCCCTTCACACGAGGGCTGTAATCCCTGGTTTGGGGGTGAGGAAGGTGATGCAGAGCGAGCCTGATGGTCCCCAAGCTGATGTGTGAGCCTACCTCTCCTTTCCCACTTGGTGAGGTCAGGGAGAGTGGTTTTTGCTCTCCTGTTATTTGCAGTTTTGGGCCAACCAACAGAAGCCAAGCCCTGGGGGCCAGCGGGGTTGGTCGGGGAGGAGATGGGGTGGGAGGAAAAGCAAACACAACATCCACCAGCATTCCCCATGGATGCTGCAGGTCTGGGTACACCATGTACCCTCGGAGCATTTGCTTTGTGTCTCTGCCTACCAGGGGAAAATAAATACAGAAATAATGCATACTGATGGGTTTCTTACATAAATAAATGTCTGAGGAGAGACCTGGCTGTGGGTAACCCTGCTGGGAAAGTCCTGCTCTGGTGGGAATTGTAGAGTTAAACACTCCAGTCTCACTTGGATCTATCTCAGCTTTGATTTATCCTTCTGATTGGATGTTTGCCTGGCCTGATCAGAGGGCTTGGGCAGCAGCTCGTGTTGACACTCAGTGTTTAGCTCTGGGTAAAGTTTAAACAGGGCTTATCATGGCTCTGACACCTTGTGAAGGCTTCCCTGCTTTAACAGCATGCTTCATGCCCTCTCTTGAGTAGTCCTTTACTGTGCTGCTGTGTCCTAGATAGTCAGGAAGAAAAGGGTAAAGTTGCAAAATAAATTCATGGAATGGCCTTATTGGAAGCCTCTTCTAATTTTAAACCCATTGCCCTCGAAGCCTGTGGCCTTTTGTCTGCTGGCTTGTGCTGGTGGAACATGAAGCCAGGAGAAGTGATCTGAGGTCACTGAGGCCGACTCAGGCTTTTGGAAACTGTTACCTGCACTGCCCATCTGGGTTTGCCTCAGGAGCAGCATTGGCTGGGCTCTGCTGTGACTAAAGCAGCCTAATACAGGAGCAAAGGCTTGGTTTTGGGGTCTAGCATTGCACCAGGGCTTCAGCTCTTGTGGGTCAAAACAGTGAGTCTGACTTGTGACTATCTCCTGTT
Organism: Pogoniulus pusillus; assembly: GCF_015220805.1. Lineage (NCBI taxonomy): Eukaryota > Metazoa > Chordata > Aves > Piciformes > Lybiidae > Pogoniulus > Pogoniulus pusillus. The sequence goes on along the minus strand of NC_087274.1, from coordinate 6,005,184 downwards.
TATTCCCCTTAAATTGCAATGGCTTTTACCAAAAATAGCTCAAATTAGCAGCTCCATGCTCTTAATTACCCTATTCCCTCCCAATTTCCACATTTCCCCCCTCCTTTCTCATTTTTCTTTTCTCCTTTCTGCTTTTTCTTTTCTCCTTTCTCCTTTCTCCTTTCTCCTCTTTCTCCTTTCTCCTCTTTCTCCTTTCTCCTCTTTCTCCTTTCTCCTCTTTCTCCTTTCTCCTCTTCCTCCTATCTCCTCTTTCTCCTCTTTCTCCTTTCTCCTCTTTCTCCTTTCTCCTCTTTCTCCTTTTTCCTCTTTCTCCTTTTTCCTCTTTCTCCTTTCTCCTCTTTCTCCTTTCTCCTCTTTCCTTTTCCCCTTTTTCCTTTTTCCCTTTTCCTTTTCCCTTTCTTCTTTTTCCTTTTAGTTTTTCCCTTTTCCTTTCCCCCCCTTTCTCCTTTTTTCATGTCTCCTTTTTTCTTTTTCATTTTTCTTTCTCCTTTTCCCTTTCTGCTTTCTCCTGTTTCCTTTCTCTTGTTTCCTTTTTTCCTTTTTCCTTTCTTCTTTCTCCTTTCTTTCTCCTTTCTTTCTCCTTTCTTTCTCCTTTCTTTCTCCTTTCTTTCTCCTTTCTTTCTCCTTTCTTTCTCCTTTCTTTCTCCTTTCTTTCTCCTTTCTTTCTCCTTTCTTTCTCCTTTCTTTCTCCTTTCTTTCTCCTTTCTTTCTCCTTTCTTTCTCCTTTCTTTCTCCTTTCTTTCTCCTTTCTTTCTCCTTTCTTTCTCCTTTCTTTCTCCTTTCTTTCTCCTTTCTTTCTCCTTTCTTTCTCCTTTCTTTCTCCTTTCTCCCTTTTCCTTTTGCCCTTTTCCTTTTTATTTTACTTTTCCCTTTCTCCTTGTCTTAATTTTTCCCTTTTCCCTTTTCCCTTTTTCCTTTTTCTTTTTTCTTTATCCATTTTCCTTTCTCCTTTTCCCCTTTTCCTTTATTCTTTTAATTTTTCCCTTTTCTTTTCCTTTCTCCTTTTTCCTTTCCCCCTTTTTCTTTTCCCTTTTTTCCATTTCTCCCCCATTTTGCTCCTGGCTGTAAATGAGGGGCGATAAGTTACTTGTTCCAGGTGCAGCTTTGGGGGCTCAAATGGCCAAGAGCTGTTCCCAACTCTACTTGCCCTTGCAGGCTGGGTGACAATAGAAGAAGATGGGTGACAAAACTTGTCCCACTCATCCCAGCTGCTGTCTACTTTCATTGCTGGTGAAAGGCTTGGAACATAAACCCTATGAGGAGAGGCTGAGGGAGCTGGGGATGTGCAGCCTGGAGAAGGGGAGGCTCAGGGAAGACCTCATTGCTGTCTACAACTACCTGAAGGAAGGCTGCAGCCAGATGGGGTTGGTCTCTTCAGCCAGGCAGCCAGCAGCAAGAGAACAAGGGGACAGAGTCTCAAGTTGTGGTGGGGGAGGTCTAGGCTGGATGTTAGGAGGAAGTTGTTGTCAGAGAGAGTGATTGGCATTGGAATGGGCTGCCCAGGGAGGTGGTGGAGTCGCTGTCCCTGGAGGTGTTGAAGCAAAGGCTGGATGAGGCACTTAGTGCCATGGTCTGGTTGTTTGGCCAGGGCTGGGTGCTAGGTTGGACTGGCTGATCTTGGAGGTCTCTTCCAGCCTGGTTGTTTCTATGATTCTACATAATGTCAAACTGAAGGACCAGCAAAGAGGTGTGTTGGAAGTAGAGCTGAACCTCTCCCAGACCGAAATGGGCTCTGTCTTTGAATGAAGCTGATGCTAAAGAGCACTCAGCTAATTTAATTTTATGCTTTGGGTTTTATGAGTAACAATGAAGAAAAAAAAAAAAACCATCAATGGAAAGTAATTACAGCACCTAGAAGTGTAGTAACATTACTGGGCCAGGGACTGAAATGAGGTTACGCCGTGACAGCTTTTTATCTGGGATCTGATAGGGGCATTATTCATGGTATTAAAAGTTTGCCAAGAGAGGCTTCACTGAAAATCAACCCTTGTTATCACAGGGAGCAATATCCTGCTTTTTTTATCAGGTGGAATAAATAAATAGCAGAGACTTTCTGCTTTGGCTTTAATGAGGTTACTCTGAGTGCGGAGCGAGGAAGCGGCGTTAGCGCCGACGCAAGGGAACAGCGATTAAGGCGAGATGGAACTGGAACAGAAAGTGCCCCCATTTTGCTTGCATAACAGCAGAGCTTGTGTTACTGTTAATTACATTATGCAACGGGAATAGGATGGAATTTGGCTCTATCTAGCAACAGACTGGGGTGAAAAATCTCTTAGCAAGCGCCTCTGTGATTCCTCCAGGAAAATTCCACCTCTGTGATGCTTCCGACACCATTTTCTTGCCTTAACCATTGTGGTGGTTTGGCTTTCAGCCACCCTGATGAAAGAATCTCTTTGGCCCAGCCCAGAGAGCTTTTGACTCTTGACTTTGCTGGTGCTTTTCACACTTGGATCCCCAGGATGCTCCTCTGCGCTATGGTACCAGTGAATCCAGGCTGAGAATCATAGAATCATAGAATCAACCAGGTTGGAAGAGACCTCCAAGATCATCCAGTCCAACCTATCACCCAGCCCTATCCAGTCAACTAGACCATGGCACTAAGTGCCTCATCCAGTCTTTTCTTGAAGACCCCCAGGGACGGTGCCTCCAGGTTTCTGCGCTCATGGGTACCCCCCTCCCCAGATTAGAACCCTAGAATATCTCAAACTGGAAAGGACCCATGAGGATCATTGAGTCACACTCCCAGCTGACGTCTGACTGGTCATGGCATGTGGACTTGGCTTCCCTGAACATGTGCAATGAGCCAGAAATGCCAGACAGGCAATTCTCCAAGTGACTGATGGTATTTTGTTAGTTGACTAGATGCATCCTTGAGAGTGTCTCTGTGGTGGGAAGGGGCTGGCAAAGCATCTGAATCCAGGGAAGGATAGGAATGGCATAGAATCATAGAATGGTTTAGGTTGGAAGGGACCTCAGACATCATCCAGTTCAAAACCCCTGCCATAGGCAGGGACACCTCTCACTAGAACAGGTTGCTCAAGGCCTCATCTAACCTGGACTTGAACACCTCCAGGGAGGGAGCAGCCACAGCCTCCCTGGGCAACCTGTGCCAGTGTCTCACCACCCTCACTGCAAAGAACTTCTTCCTTCTTCCTTCTGGTTTGAATCTCCCTTCTGCCAATTTAAACCCATAACTCCTCATCCTGTCATTACAAGACCTTGTAAATAGTCCCTCCCCAGCCTTCCTGTATCCCCCTTCAGATACTGGAAGGTCACTCCAAGGTCTCCTTGAAGCCTTCTCTTCTCCAGGCTGCAGAGTCCCAACTCCGGTAGTCTGTCCTCATAGCAGAGCTGCTGCAGCTCTCTGAGCATCTTTGTGGCCTCCTCTGGACTGGCTCCAACAGTTCCATGTCCTTCTTCTGTTGAGGGCTCCAGAGCTGTGTACTGAGTACTCCAGGTGGGGTCTCAGGAGAGCAGAGTAAAAGGGGGATCTACCTGGCCACCATGGCATGGTGCTTGAGGATATCCCATACTATGGTAAGTGCTGGCAGGGATGGAGGTGCTGCTTGCTCATACTACAAGCCTGAGTTTGGGAATTGATTAGCCTGATTAAGAGAGCACAGTTTTGGGCAGAGGAGTGAGGTACCTGGTTCTGGGCTTCATTAGTTGTTTCAGGTGAACAAAAGGATTGTCTGGGACATTAATCCCTTGTGCTTGTTTAGCCTTTTTTCTGCCCTGGCCAGGGTTACATCAGCAGGTACCTTAATGCAGGCTAGGAGGAAACAGCCACAGCAGAGTTGTTAGCCATGTCAGCAGGTGCCATGCTGCAGGGCAGGAGAAGCCAGCCACAGCAGAGTTGATAACCATGCTTTCACTCAGCAGTGTGCCCACGTAGTCAATGGCATCCTGGCCTGGATCAGGAGCAGTGTGTCCAGTAAGACAAGAGAGGTTATTCTTCCCCTGTACTCAGCACTGGTCAGGCCACACCTTGAGGGCTATGTCCAGTTCTGGGCTCCTCAGTTCAAGAGATGCTGAGGTGCTGGAAGGTGGAACAGGCTCCCCAGAGAGGTTGTGGAGTCTCTTTCTCTGGAGACTCAAGGCTTGTCTGGATGTGTTCCTGTGTGACCTGAGCTAGATTGTATGGTGCTGCTCTGGCAGGAGGGGTGGACTCGATGGTCTTGGGTCCCTTCCAACCCTTAACACCTTGTGAGCCTGTGAACTTTTCTAGGTGATAATGTAGTTGAAGTGAGACAACCCAGTGGAGTCTTAACACCATCCAGCGTTGGGGAATCCACCACTTCTCCTGGGAGATGATTCCAATGTCTAAGTTTTCTTCCTCTCCAAAATAATTGAGCTGGAGAGTTAAAAAGAAAGTCAACCAACCCACACGTCCCTCTGTGCCAGTGGTTGTTAATCACACCAGGAGTGCCATTGTCCTCAGGGCTATCATCATCTATAATACCTCCAGCAATCACTTGGGTAGTTTTAATTATGTTTGTGCCTTTTCTTTCAGCCCTTGGTATCTCTCAGATTCCTCTGAGCTGGGGGAAAGGGCACAGCACTCACAGTCACTTCTCTAAAGCACCTTTGTTTTCCCTGGGCAGGTATTAAGTTGATGGCACAACCACCCCCTGAGTACGTTAAATTGGCTTCCCTGCCCTGCCCTGCTTGAATGCAGACCTTGTGAGTCCCTGTGCATGGAGTGAGTCTGGTGAGGGCAGCACAAGGAGCAGGCCCACAGGAATGCAGGGAACAGAGCCAAAGTGTTCCAGTCATGAGAAGAAGGGAAGAGAGAGGCAGGAGAGAAAGGGATAATGCAGTGAGGAGAGATGGAAGAGCTGAGAAGGAGGGAAAAGAAATCCTTGTCTGTGCATGGTGGAATTTCTCTGGAGGTATTAATATGAAGCTTAGTAATGCTTGAAGAAAGCTGAAGGTTGGGTGCCAGATACTGTGATCAGTTTCTGGGTTCCTCAATTCAAGAGAGATGTTGAGGTGTTTGAATGAGTCTAGAGAAGGGCGACAAAGCTGGTGAGGGGCCTGGAGCACAGCCCTGTGAGGAGAGGCTGAGGGAGCTGGGGGTGTGCAGCCTGCAGCAGAGGAAGCTCAGGGCAGAGCTCATTGCTGTCTGCAACTACCTGAAGGGAGGCTGTAGCCAGGTGGGGTTGATCTCTTCTGCCAGGCAAGCAGCAACAGAACAAGGGGACAAAGTCTCAAATTTTTCTGGGGCAGGTCTAGGCTGGATGTTAGGAGGAAGTTGTTGTCAGAGAGAGTGATTGGCATTGGAATGGGCTGCCCAGGAAGGTGGTGGAGTTGCCATCTCTGAAGGTGTTCAGGCAAAGCCTGGCTGAGGCACTTAGTGCCATGGTCTGGTTGATTGGGTGGGTCTGGGTGCTAGGTTGGACTGGCTGAGCTTGGAGGTCTCTTCCAACCTGCTTGATTCTATTATTCCATGGTCTTGTGATTCTATGACTGGCCAGGGCTGGATGCTAGGTTGGACTGGCTGAGCTTGGAGGTCTCTTCCAACCTGGTTGATTCTATGATTCTTCTCAGTGGTCTCCTGTGGCAGGACAAGAGGTAATGGGAATAAACCACATAAGAAGTTTAATCTAAACGTTGTAAACCTTTGCTTTGAGGGTGACACAGTAACAGAACAGGCTGCCCAAAGAGGTGTTGGAGTCTCTGTTGCTGATGACTTGTTCCTGTGTGACCTCCTTTAGGTGATCTCACTTTGGCAGGGGGTTTGGACTCAATCTTCAGAGATCCTTTCCAGCCCCTACCATTCTGTGATTCTGTGCATGCAGGATAGTGTGGTTTAAAAGAGCATAATGCTTAGGAAATGGTTTCAGGATGCACCAGGGGAGGTTTAGGTTGGATATTAGAAGCAGCTTCTTCACTGCAAAGTTATCAAACACTAGAGCAAGCTCCTCAGGGAGTTGGTTGAATCCCCATCCCTGGAGTTCTTTAAAAGGCACAGAAATGTGATGATGAGGGCCTTGGTAGTGTTAGGTAATGGTAGGACTCAATGATTTAGATAATGGCTGGACTCAATGATCTTAAAGGCCTTTTCCAACTGAAACAGTGCTGTGATCCTTAAAGTCAATTGGGTTCTCCCTCCCATGCATGTAAGGGGAGGCTTCTGTCAGTGCAGTGCAGTGGGAATCATAGAATCAGCCAGGTTGGAAGAGACCTCCAAGATCATCCAGTCCAACCTATCACCCAGCCCTATCCAGTCACCTAGACCATGGCACTAAGTGCCTCATCTAGTTTTTTGTTGAACACCTTCAGGGATGGTGACTCCACCACCTCCCTGGGCAGCCCATTCCAATGGCAAATCACTCTGTGAAGAACTTCCAAATGTCTTCTCTGAGCACTGAAGTGAACAGAAACTTGTGGTGAATGAACCGGAATGGAGGGGAAAAAATAATTTCCCTTGAGTTTCACAGAATTATAGAATGTCAGGGGCTGGAAGAGACCTCAAAAGCTCATCTGGTGCAGCCCCCCTGCCAGAGCAGCATCCCCTAGACCAGATCACACTGGAATGAATCCAGCTGGCTCTTGAATATCTCCAGACAGGAATACTCCACCACCTTCCTGGGCAGCCTGTTCCAGTGCTCTGTCACACTCACAGGGAAAAAAAAATCTTCCTCAGGTTCACATGGAACCTCCTGTGCCTCAACTTCCACCCATTGCCCCTTGTCCTGTCACTGAGCCATCACTGAGAAGAGAAGTTTGTTATTGGTGGGTGTTAGAAAAAAGATTCCTCTTGGTTATACTGAAAAAAATATAAAGAGAAAAAAGAAGAAATAAAAAAGAGAAAGAAGCAGATGTAAAGGACACCTCTAAGACTGTCTTAAAATAGCACAGGCTGAGAAATCATCTCTCATCACACCCCCAGACTCAGAATCTCCTCAGGCCACAAAGCTCTTCAGGGCAGGAGTAAGTCCTCTGTTTGGTGGCACTTCCTGAGCCCAGTGCAGCAGCACACCTCAGTGTAGAAGAAACAGGAAAGCCATCCCAGAGCAGTGTTGCTGGATAGCACAGCTTCCACCACAGTGGGGCTGGTGATGCCTGCTCACTGGGCAGCAGGTTGGTGGGAGCTGGGTTTTGCCTCTGTCCCACAGGAGGCATCTCTTGTCTCGTACTTTGGGAGCGTAAAGTTCGAGTTGCGCTTGGTGGAGTTAACCTATTTCCAGTTCTGTCAGGGGAGCAGCTGTGGGACTTGTGCAAAGCCCTGTGGGAAATGGGAGAGGCAACACGAGGGAGAAAAGCCACCAGACTTCACTTCATGGTTTGCCCTTTGTGGCCTGAGAGGTGAAGAATGGGCAGAAACACCACAGACGACCAAGCAGACTGCTGCTGTCCTTCTGGTCAGACTTGCTGCACCCTCAGCTGAAGCAGGTTGGAGCCAAGTCTGGCATGTAGGGTGGGAGCAGCATCGACCTGAGGACTTGTGCTGGCTCATTTCCATGTTCTGTTGGCTGATGTTGTTCTTCTCTAATGAATGTGTTTAATTTGTTGTTTCACTGGAGCACAGGCAGCACTCTGAGCGAGTTGGAGCCGCTGCAGTGGGTTGGGTGGTGAGGGGAACCTGGCTGGCAGTAGCCTGGGGCTGTCATAAAAGAAACTGAAACAGGAGTGTTAATGCTTTGGCCAAGGTATGGAGAAATGACTTTACTGTTTGCAAAGAAATTGGGAGGGTCTGGGAGCACACTGAGCCCCTTTGGAGGCTCAGGAGGAAGTGCAGGCTGGAAGGAGGCTTGGGAGCACTGGAGAAGTGTGTGTGTGAGCGGAGAGATGCAGATGATTTCAGCTGAAAAGGACCTCTGCAGCTCTCCAGTCCAATTGCACTCGAAGAAGAGCCAACTGCATGGGTTTGCTTGGGGCATGTCTGGTCCAGGTCTGAATATCTCCAAGGCTGGAGATCCCAGAGCCTCTCTGGGTCCCTCTTTCAGTTCCTGGTAACCCTCATGGTGAGAACAGCTTCTCTTTGTGTCCTGTGTCCATTCTTGTGACCATTGTCTCTTGTCCTGTGCCACTCCAAGAGCAGCTTGGAGCTAGCTCCTCTGTACCTCCAAGCAACTGAAGACAGCAATAAGATTCATCTTCATTTGCAAGGCTGAGGAAACCCAGTTTGAACATCTTGTCCCCAGCTCTGCACCATCTTAGTGTCTTCTGCTGGACTCAAGCCAGTATGGACATGGTATTGCAGATGTACATGGAGTACTGGGTACAATTCTGGAGCCCCCAGCACAAGAAGGACATGGAACTGTTAGAGTGAGTCTAGAGGAGGGCCACCAAGATGCTCAGAGGGCTGTAAAGGCTCTGCTCTTAGGACAGGCTATGAGAGTTATGCTATGAGGACAGACTCTGCAGTCTGGAGAGGAGAAGGCTTCGAGGAGACCTTGGAGTAGACTTCCAGTATCTGAAGGGGGCTACAGGAAGGCTGGGGAGGGACTATTGACAAGGTCTTGTAATGACAGGATGAGGTGTAATGGGTTTAAACTGGCAGAGGGGAGATTCAAAGTAGAAGGAAGAAGGAAGAAGTTGTTTGCAGTGAGGGTGGTGAGACACTGGCACAGGTTGCCCAGGGAGGTTGTGGCTGCTCCCTCCCTGGAGGTGTTCAAGGGCAGGTTGGATGAGGCCTTGAGTGACCTGTTCTAGTGAGAGGTGTCCCTGCCTATGGCAGAGGTTTGGAACTGGATGATGTCTGAGGTCCCTTCCAACCTAAACCATTCAGTGATTCTCTGTGGTCTTGCAGGTGGTCAGCCAGCTTGGGTGAACTAGTGGAATCACTGTCCCTGGAGGTGTTGAAGCAAAGCCTGGCTGAGGCACTTAGTGCCGTGGTCTGGTTGATTGGCCAGGGCTGGGTGCTAGGTTGGCCTGGCTGAGCTTGGAGGGCTCTTCCAACCTGCTTGATTCTATGATTCTATGAGCCACAGAGGGCTCTGCTCCCCTCTTCATCTCTCCTCTGGTTCTTCCTGACATGCTGACAATGACAGCCCTTGTGTGTACTCGTGACTGTGCTGCTTGATAACATTGCACCCCATCATAGAATCATAGAATCAACCAGGTTGGAAGAGACCTCCAAGCTCAGCCAGTCCAACCTAGCACCCAGCCCTATCCAGTCAACCAGACCATGGCACTAAGTGCCTCATCCAGTCTTCTCTTGAACACCCCAAGGGATGGCGACTCCACCACCTCCCTGGGAGGAAAGGAAATGTCTCCTAGCTGAGGTTTCTCAACCCACACGGATCACTCAGCCACTGCCTACCTGCACAATGCGCGCTTGAGCCGTTTGGTTTTAGTGTTCTGGACTTATCCTCTTCCTGATGTCATTAGGAGAACATTTTCAGCCAGCCAGGTCCTCTGCTGGCAAGAGTCAGATTAACTCTGCTGGAGTCAAAGGCTCCTAGAACAACAATCTGCTGGGAATTATGAATAAATGCAAATAGTGTTTGTTTGATTTACTTTCCAGGTCTGGCCAGGAAGCCTTCAAGTAGCAGCACTTTCCCTTTTAAGCAGGTAAGTGCTTGCTTAAAGCGTACACGGGAACCTCTGTGCTGCTCTGTTGAGCACCATAAATCTTGCTGAGCCTGAGCTTTTAAGCAGCCGTTCACAGGCTAACTTCGTTCTCCTGCAGTGGATCAGGGTGAGCAGCCATAGGATCATAGAATCAGTCAGGGTTGGAAGGGACCACAAGGATCAGCTAGTTGCAACCCCCCTGCCATGGGCAGGGACACCCTACCCTAGAGCAGGCTGCTCACAGCCTCATCCAGCCTGGCCTTAAACACCTCCAGCCATGGGGCCTCAACCACCTCCCTGGGCAACACATTCCAGCCTCTCACCAATCTCATGGTGAACAACTTCCTCCTCATGTCCACTTTGAATCTACCCACCTCCAGCTTTGCTCCATTCCCCCTAGTCCTGTAACTAATTGATAGTCTAAAAAGTCCCTCCCCAGCTTTTTTGGAGGCCCCTTCAGATCCTGGAAGGCCACAAGAAGGTCACCTGAGAGCCTCCTCTTCTCCAGCCTGCACATCCCCAACTCTTTCAGTCTGTGCTCACAGCAGAGCTGCTGCAGCCCTCTGAGCATCCTCGTGGTCCTTCTCTGGACACACTCCAGCATCTCCACATCCCTCTTGTAATAGTGGGACCCATCCTGAACTGGATGCAGCACATGGTGAGATACCTACTCCAGATTGGAGAGGGGAAGAGAGACCAGGGGAACACAGGGAATGGGGTGATGGGGAGGAGAAAGGGGCTGGAGGAGAGCTGGTGAAGCAGTAGATGATGGTCAGGTCTCTGGTCCAGGCTGGGGAGGGGTGGTGATGGCATGGTGGGATGATGTTCCTCAGTGCTGGCACATGGCAGGGTGGGGGGATATTGTTTGATGGGAGATGTGTTTCAGCTGGGGAATCCTGAGAGAACGGGAACACAAGGAATTGCATTGAGAAGAGATGGTGAAGGATCGAATCAGCTGAGGCTTCTGGCTTCAGTATTCAGCTTTCAAATTCTCTGATTTTAAAGATGTTGTTTCAGTTTTAATATTCATTTCTTAAATAAACCCCCACTTTTCCAAGAAAGGCAGAAGCTTTTTCAGGGGAGTGTGGGTGTGGGTGGGGGAAAAGTGTAACCTAACCTCCAATTTTCAGTCCCAAACCAGCTTTGACCAACCATACCATCAGTGTAATCATCATAAGGGTTTTCTTTTCCTACCCCTTCCTTAGCAAACAACAGCCAAGGATCATTTAAAACAACACAAAAAAGAAAGGAGAAAAATCACCACTACCTCCCCCCTCCCTGCCTCAAATCACCTCCTTTTGCCATAGAGGGCTGGTGTATTTTTCCTTTGGATGTTGGCCACCCCAAGCACACACAGGGCTCTGTGTAAGCCTCCCTCATCCTCTCAGAAAAGGCAGAGGAGAAAAACTCCCTGTGCCTTGGATGGGTTCCTCCTGAGGGTAGTGTGTGTGTGTGGGGGTGGGATAGCTGGGGGTGGCGGGGAGGGGGAGTCGAGCTCAAGGCAGCATTTTCAACCAGGTTCCTTTTTCTATTTTATTTAGATTAGGTTCTGCTCAGCAGGGTGATTTCTTAATTAGAGCAGCCCAAGTCCTGCAAGCCTGTCTCTCCAGACCCCTGCTCTGCCTTCTTAGGTTTCACGAGGGAAGTTGTCGTCCCTTATTTCCTGAGCTCTAATATTCGGGCAGCGCGCGGTGATTTCAATGGGAGGAAAAGACATGTAATTTAATCACCTTTATTAGATTTTGGGTGAAGGAGGGGCTGAGGCAGTAGGAACCACGTCCTCTGCTCGTCTCTTGGCTTGCTCTTCTCCTGCTAGTGGCCAGAGATGAGATTTCATGGAAGGAGGAAAGCGATGAGCCTAAAGAAGAGTATGTAGTGGTCTACAACTACCTGAGGGGTGGTTGTGGCCAGGAGGAGGTTGCTCTCTTCTCTCAGGTGGCCAGCACCAGAACGAGAGGACACAGCCTCAGGCTGTGCCAGGGGAAATTTAGGCTGGAGGTGAGGAGAAAGTTCTTCACTGAGAGAGTCATTGGACACTGGAATGGGCTGCCCGGGGAGATGGTGGAGTCGCTGTCCCTGGAGCTGTTCAAGGCAGGATTGGACGTGGCACTTGGTGCCATGGTCTGGCCTTGAGCTCTGTGGTAAAGGGTTGGACTTGATGATCTGTGAGGTCTCTTCCAACCTTGATGATACTGTGATACTGTGATACTCTTGTCCTAAGGGTATGAAGCTCTCCTCATCATGAGCTCTTATGCTATGTCACCAGCCTTTGAGGCTTTGAGGAACCTGATCTAGTGAGAGATATCCCTGCCCATGGCAGGGAAGTTGAAACTAGGTGGAAGAAGTTCTTCACAGAGTGATTTACCATTGGAATGGGCTGCCCAGGGAGGTAGTGGAGTCACTGTCCCTGGAGGTGTTCAAGAAAAGCCTGGCTGAGGCACTTAGTGCCATGGTCTGGTTGACTGGATAGGGCTGGGTGCTAGGTTGGACTGGCTGATCCTGGAGGTCTCCTCCAACCTGGTTTATTCTATGAAGGTTATGAAGCTCTCCTGCTTCATAGCTATATAACAGCAGCCTGGATGAGCCTTTGAGCAACCTGATCTAGTGGGAGATGCCCCTGCCCATGGCAGGGAGGTTTGAACTCGGTGATGAAGGTTATGAAGCTCTCCTGAGCAGTAGCTCTTAAGCTATATAACAGCAACCTGGATGAGGCTTTGAGCAACCTGATCTAGTGGGAGATGCCCTTGCCTATGGCAGGGAGGTTAGAACTAGGTGATTTTTAAGATCTCTTCCAACCCAAACCATTCTATGATTCTATGATATTCTAGCAACAGCACATGGGGGAGTGGTTTGAAGCTGAGAAAGAGTAGGTTTAGACTGGATCTTAGGAAGAAGTTCTCCAGTATGAGGGTAGTGAGACTCTGGAATAAGCTGCTCAGGAAGGCTGTGGATGCCTCCTTCCTGGGGGTGTTTAAGGTCAGCTTGGATGAGGCCTTGAGTAGCTGAGTCTAGTTGAGAGGTGTCCCTGTCCAAAGCAGGGAGGTTGGAGCAGATGATTTCTGAGGTCCCTTCCAACCTAAGCCATTCTATGTCATATGACATGTGATATATATTATGATATGATATATGACATGATATGATATGGTATGGTATGGTATGATATGATATGATGATCTTTAAGGTCCCTTCCATCTCAAGCCACTCTGTGATCCTGTTCTCAGGCAGATCCATGTAGTTAATGGATCCATCATGGGCTTGCTTGTGACCAGCTGTGATTAAAACCTTTGATTTTACATGTCTTTGGCCATGCAAAAGGGAATCCTGTCCCTCCACAGGGGATTGCTGGACCAGAGTCAGAAGGTGGTGGAGCCAGTTCAAGCAGTGTAAATAGAGAAGGAAAATGTGTAGTTTTGCTCATTTCAGGTGTTTTCTGGAAGTCCAGGGAGTGCAGGCAGCACGTCTCAGTGTCACAGGCATGGCTCTGCTTAGCTCCCACTTCCAGAGAGCAGCTGAGAACTTCTCCTAGCCTCTCTGGGCTCAGGGCAGAAAGCTGTAAGAAGAAAAGTTGGGGATTCTTTTTCAGTCATGAGAGGGTGAGTTAAAATAGGGCTTCACTTCATAGCACTGGCTCAAAAGTTCGATTCTTCCTCTTATTCTATCACACAGAGCTGGTGTGAAACAGCAGTGGGGATGCAGCCATGTGCTGAGGGGCAGCAGGACCGCTGTGTTTCGGTGGATGGTGCAGGAGGAAATCTGCCTGGGCCAAGACCTGTTCTCACTGCCTCTCTGCCTGCACATATGCACCATATGCCCAATCGTTGCTTGATGTAAATTGATGCTAATCCATCCATGCCAACGAAGCCATCAAGAGCAGCCTTCTGTGTCGTACACACTCAGCTGTGACTTCAAAAGCAAAACTCCCTGGGGACCAAGGGGGCACATTCACATTTAATTGAAGTTAAATCAGAATCTGGATTTATTCTTTTACTAAGTTCATTTTATAGCTGGAACAATGGCAAAAGATGAACCACAGAGTGGCTTAGGTTGGAAGGGATGATCTTAGAGATCATCTGCTTCAGCTCCCCTGCCATGGACAGAGACACCTCTCTACTAGACTTGGCTGCTCAAGGTCTCATCCAGCCTGGCCTTAAACGTGTCCAGAGAGGAGGCATCCACAGCCTCCCTGGGCAGCCTATTTTAGAGTCTCACCACCCTCATACTGAAGAATTTCTTCCTAAGTAGTGACAATATTAGGGAGAATGGAGCAAAGCTGGAGGTGGGGAGATTCACACTGGAGGTGAGAAGGAAGTTGTTAAGCATGAAAGTGGTGAGAGGCTGGAATGGGTTGCCCAGGGAGGTGGTTGAGGCCCCATCCCTGGAGGTATTTAAGGCCAGGCTGGATGAGGCTGTCCTCAGGGTGCCCCTGCCCATGGCAAGGGGCTTGGAACTAGCTGATCCTTGTGGTCCCTTCCAACCCTGACTGATTCTAAGTCTAAACCTACTCTCCCTCACCTCCAAACTATTCCCCCTAATGCTATTGGTAGACATTCTGATGAAAAGTCCCTCTGCAGCCTTCCTGTAAGATCCCTTCAGGTATTGGAAGGCAGCTCTAAGGTCCTCCTGGATTCTTCTCTTCTCTGGGCTGAAAAAGCTTGTTACCTGGAGACACCATACAGTTTCTCTCTCATCACATGAGTTTGAGCTATCATTTTCTGGCTGGCCCTATGAAAGGTTCCTGTGGAGGATGGGAGGGATTGATAATTGGTTTCTCTCCTCAAAGTGGTTCCAGTTGCTCTCAGCTGTGTATGGGTGGGATGGTTTTCATTATGCATTGTCAGTGGGCAGAGTTGGATGTAGTTATGTGAGGTGCCTTTGCAGTGGGCAGCAAATGAGTGTGGGATGATGTGGGGACAAAGAGGGTGATGCTGAGCCCCAGAGGCAGCTGCTTGCACCCTCCTGGTGCATGTTGTGGTCAGGGAGAGAAACATTTTCTGCTTTCAGACACAAAGTGGTACATGAGGAAAGCTTAAGGGTGGCAGAGCCCTGGAGCAGGCTGCCCAGAGAGGTTGTGGAGTCTACTCTAGAGGTTTGCAAGACCTGCACTAGGTGATCATAGAATCAGTCTGGTTGGAAGAGACCTCCGAGATCATCCATTCCAACCTATCACCCAGCCCTACCCAATCAACTAGACCATGGCACTTGGCAGAGGGATTGGACTCAATGACAGCCTGAGGTCCTTTCCAACTGCTACTATTCTATGATCACCTTAGTCTGCCACTGGTTTCCAAAAGGACCCTTTCATTCTTTTTTTGTCTTGAGAGGGTCACTTTGTACTTGGAGAAGGAACCACATCACTGCAGCTGTGACTGGGCCTGGGTAATGTGTTTAAAGTATGGTCTTTAGTGGGTTGCTTGGTCCCAACCACTGGTTTCAGCAGCTAGTTTTCTGTTTGCTCCATCTCCCCACGTGCAAACTGCTCTGTGAGCAAGCAGCAGGGCTACGGTGGAGGTGCCTCTCTCATTTATCTTGCTAGTGACAGGAGGAAAAATGAGTTGGAATCTTCCTTTTTGGGGACAGTGATGTGAGTCACTGAACCACTGTAGAGTCACCTGTGGTATGGCAGCAGCAGGATATTGCAAGTGATGGGAGAGAGGAAGGGAGGTTGTGAGGGTGGTGCACTGGGAGAAGCACTTGCTAGATTTGGGAAGTGTTGTCAGAGCTGTGGGGAAGAGCTTAAGTAAATGCTGAGTGGGCTGTGCTTGTCCAGGACACTTCCATCATCCTTCCCCTCAGCGTGGGAGCCAGCACAAAGCTGCCCTGTGGAAGATTTTGCACAAGGTGTTGCTTGAAAAGCCCCTGAGCCGCCATCCCCAGGCAGATGGGCTGTGAAAGTGGCTGCAGGTGCCAGGGAAAACTTCTGCCAGTACATCCTACCTGTGTGTCTGCATCACAGAGGGATCCAAACCCCCTTTGCTACTGCTGGCAAAGGAAGTTGCTGCAGCTGTAAGCTGCGATTTGAGGAGAAGCTGTAGCAGCTTGGAGCGTGGTTTCTGGAAAGCAGCTTGCCTCCTGAGAGAGGGAAAGAAGAAATGACAAATGAAAACCAGAAAACCTCTTTTTCCTCCACCTTTTGATGTCTTGATTCCAGGTATGCATAATTATAATCATTAGTTTTAAGCCCAGCCCTCCTCTGCCTCCCAGGGTCCGTGCTGCCTCCAGAACCACCCTCTGACTTTTGATTGCAGAAATGACACTGGAGAGAAACTCTATCTGCTGGGAGTGAGGCAGCTTCAACCCTTCCTCCTCCCTCCCTGAGACCATCTGAGCTGCAGGGGTAGGAAGGGAAGAGGAGGGAAGCGATGAAGGTCACCTTCCGCTGCCCCGGGAAGGTAACGAACCCCACGCAAAGGCCCAGGTCGAGCTCTCCAGAGTCATTATCGCAACAGGCTGCGAAAGGTTAGGGAGGAAGGAGCTGTTCGGAAGCCTTTGCCTGCTAATTGATTGCGAACAGAGGAAGGAAGGATGTATCAAAAACAGCAAAAGCCCCTGCGCCCTTTGGAGCCCCCAGCCCCCCTCCCCCTAACGTGCGCGGCCAGGAGGCGGCAGGTTGGGAGTCTGAACTGTAGCAGCAGAAAGGAAATCAGATTCCACAGCAGCAGAGGCTCCTTTCAGGCTGATAGCAGATGTGGAAAACGTTTTCCAGCATGGTTAGGAAGGATTTCAAAGCGCTGAAGGCTGGGTTGTCCCCTGTCCCTGCTGGGTTGTCCCCTGTCCCTGCTGGGTTGTCCCCTGTCCCTGCCCTGCGAGGAGTGCACAAGGGGGCGGCTGGCAATGCCTTGGTTGTCCTAGAATCATAGAATCAACCAGGTTGGAAGAGACCTCCAAGATCAGCCAACCTAGCACCCAGCCCTATCCAGTCAACCAGACCACGGCACCAAGTGCCTCAGCCATGATTTGCTTGAACACCTCCAGAGGTGGTGACTCCACCACCTCCCTGGGCAGCCCATTCCAATGCCAATCACTCTCTCTGACAACAACTTCCTCCTAACATCCAGCCTAGACCTCCCCTGCCACAACTGCAGACTGTGTCCCCTTCTTCTGTTGCTGCTTGCCTGGCAGAAGAGACCAACCCCACCTGGCTCCAGCCTCCCCTCAGCTAGTTGTAGACAGCAATGAGCTTCCTCTTCTGCAGGCTGCACACCCCCAGCTCCCTCAGCCTCTCCTCACAGGGCTGTGCTCCAGGCCCCTCACCAGCTTTGTTGCCCTTCTCTGGACACCTTCCAGCATCTCAACATCTCTCTTGAATTGAGGAGCCCAGAACTGGACACAGCACTCAAGGTGTGGCCTGACCAGTGTTGAGTTTCCTAATGTCCAGGGTAAACCTACCCAGCTGCATCTTGAGGCCATTCCTTCTTGTTCTAGCACTAATTACCTGTGAGCAGAGACCAGAACCAACCTCTCCACAATGTCTTTTTGGGTAGCTATAAAAAGTGATGAGGTCTCCCTTCAGGCTCCTCTTTTTCAAATTATCCATCCCAGCTCCTTCAGTTGCTCTTTATAAGATATATTCTCCAGGCCCTTCCCCAGCTTGTTTTGTTAGACTGCTCTTGCATTGCCTGCTGGCAAGATGCTAGAGCCACAAAGATGGTTATGGGAATGGAACATCTCTCTTCTGGATGGAGCCTGAGGCAGCTGGGGCTGGGAGCTTGGAGAAGAGACTGAGAGGTGACCTCAGCAATGGTTATCAGTATGTAAAGGTGAGTGCCAGGAGGCTGGAGCCAGGCTCTGCTGGGTGATGCCTGATGACAGGACAAGGGGCAGTGAGTGGAAGCTGAGGCATAGGAAGTTCCATGGAAACATGAGGAGGAGTTTTTTCCCTGTGAGGGTGACAGAGCACTGGAACAGGCTGCCCAGGTAGTTGTGTAGTCTCCCTCTCTGGAGTTATTCAAAACCCACATGGATGTGTTCCTGTGTGATCTGTTCTGGGTGATGCTGTCCTGGCAGGGGGGTTGGACTGGAGGAGCTTTGGAGGTCCCTTCCAGCCTCTGACATTCTGTGGTTCTGTGGTTCTGTGGTTCTGTGATCTGTGTCAGTGTGCTCCAGCCTCTCTGAGTCACACATGATGGTCCTTTAGGTCACAAGTTGCAAATGCTGCATGCTATGTGGTGCATGTGCTGGGGTGGGGGCTGCTTCCATAGACCCCAGTTTGAGAAGGGAAATCATGTTTGGTGCATGAGTGGCAGGCCTGACTTATACCACTTGCAGTCAGGTTTGCAGCTGAGCAGCAGGCAGGATGCAGCACTGAAATGCCAGTTTGTCTCACCCTCAGCCCATGATGCACTGCAGCCAGGGACAAGGGTTGAGCCCAAGCCAGGTCTGGCCATTAATGTTTGCCATCCATGAGCTGAAAGGTGAAGGGTTTAGTACAGAGCTCTTCTACAAACTCTCCTTCCCTATGGTGCATCAGCCTATATATTTCTGTAGCCTCAGGAAGAGGCCTTGGACAGGCTCTCAAGATGATTCCAAGAGAAAAACAAAAGTACCAGCTGCTCCCCAGGGTCCCCAGGAGTGGAGTACATTGGACAGGGGCTGAAGAGGAGGTTTCTCTTGCTGATTCACGTTTGGAGAATCTGCTCAGCTCTGTACACTGGAGGGACCTGTTTGAGAAGGAAGTGCTCTCAGAGATTGTGTCTTTCCAGCCCCAGGTGAGATGGAGCCCAGAAATGAAAGGCAGCTGCAGAATTTGCCTCCTCCCAAGACTGGATGAAACCAGAGAGCTTTAAATGACACAGTGAAGGAATTAATCTGCTCAAGTGGCACCAAAAGGTTGTACAAGTACATGGAGTACTTGCTCCTGGAGCAACTTTGTGTCAGCATCTGCAACAGGCAGTCTAATTTAATATCTCCTAATCCAGTCTTTGAAAAGAAAACAGACAGTTCATACAATCAGTCAGGATTGGAAGGGACCACAGGGATCATCTAGTTCCAGCCCCCCTGGTCCTGTCACTCCCTGAGAGCCTAAAAAGTCCCTGCCCAGCTCTTTTGGATCCCCCTTCAGACACTGAAAGGCCGCAAGAAGGTCACCTGGGAGCCTCCTCTTCTCCAGACTCAACAGCCCCAACTCTTTCACTCTGTCCTCATAGCAGAGCTGCTGCAGTGCTGTGAGCATCCTCCTGGCCCTGCTCTGGACACACTCCAGCATCTCCACATCCCTCTTGTCACAGAGGCTCCAGAGCTGGATGCAGTACTCCAAGTGGGGTCTCAGCAGAGCGCAGCAGAGGGGAAGAATCACCTCCCTGGCCCTGCTGGCCACACTTCTGCTGCTGCAGCCCAGGCTCTGGTT
Organism: Pogoniulus pusillus; assembly: GCF_015220805.1. Lineage (NCBI taxonomy): Eukaryota > Metazoa > Chordata > Aves > Piciformes > Lybiidae > Pogoniulus > Pogoniulus pusillus. Next base: position 5,986,319 of record NC_087274.1, on the reverse strand, counting down.
GGCTTTCTGGGCTGCAAGTGCACACTGCTGGCTCCTGTTGAGCTTCTTGTCCAGCAGCACCCCCAAGTCCCTCTCCTCAGGGCTGCTCTCCAGCCAGTCACTGCCCAGCCTGTATTTGTGCTTGGGATTCATGCCATCTGTGCTAGTTTGAGCCTAGCTCAAACCAAACCCATCCATCATACCATCTTCTAACCACTACCTCTACTTAACCTTCAAGTCTGGCTTCCAGGCCTAAGAGAAAATGAAGTGGAGGAGACAAGCTGCTCTTCTGGGAAGCAACTCCTTTCTCCACACCGAGTCCTGGTGCAACCTCAGAGGACAGTAATTTATCAGCACTGTTACATTGGTAAGGTAGGAAAAAAACAAACAGAGAAACAAACAAAAAACTGAAAAAAAAAAGACTCTTGGAGCTGACAGGATTTGCCCAAGTCACCTGGATAAAATTGGGAACACTCCCTGACCGATCAGGAACAGCCTGAGACTGGAAACCAGTTGCCTTGATGCCTTGCTCTAACCACTAGACGACCCACCCTGTATGAGCAAACGGAATAAAATCTGAAAGAAAACAAAAATCTGACTTGAAAAATGTGCTCCCCATAGAACCAGAACGTTCAGCAGGGAGGAGGAGGAGGAGGGGAGAGAGAGGAAAAAAAAAAAAAAAAGAAGAGAGAGAGAAAAAGGATGCAGTCCAAAGTTTTACTTCCAGGCAAACATTTCAAAATGGACTTATAATGTAGCCTTTCATTTCAGTTTTATATGAAGGTTTTAGTTGAGCTTGTAATGAAGATGGAAAAATCCAAGGTTGCCATGGCCACTGGCACTTTGCCTAATGCACTCAAATCTTTTTCCCCTAATAAAATAGATTTCAGAACCCCCCCCCTTAAGCATTCTTCCCCCCCAAAGGAAAAAAGGGAAGAGTTAAAAGCCTTGTAAACAACTGTAGGATGAAGGATGTTGCTCTGTGTAAAGGGGGTTCTGAACATCATGGCAAAGGGACTTAAGAACATTCGATTCTTCTCCTCACCAGTTAGGTCCCCAAACCCCAGAGTTCTGCTTTGGGTTGTTTTGCTGATAAGTAGGAAAATGTCAGGAGTAAGGAAATGGGCTGGTGGTGAGTAAAGTGCCTGGAATTCATACAATCATAGAATCAACCAGGTTGGAAGAGACCTCCAAGATCAGCCAGGCCAACCTAGCACCCAGCCCTGGCCAATCAACCAGACCATGGCACTAAGTGCCTCATCCAGGCTTTGCTTCAACACCTCCAGGGACAGCGACTCCACCACCTCCCTGGGCAGCCCATTCCAATGCCAATCACTCTCTCTGACAACAACTTCCTCCTAACATCCAGCCTAGACCTCCCCTGGCACAACTGCAGACTGTGTCCCCTTGTTCTATTGCTGCTTGCCTGGCAGAAGAGCCCAACCCCACCTGGCTACAGCCTCCCTTGAGGTAGTTGCAGACAGCAATGAGGTGTGCCCTGAGCCTGGAGGTCTCTTCCAACCTGGTTGATTCTATGATTTGGGCCATGCAAGGAAGAGACTGGGCATTGAAGTCTTCTGAGAGGAGGCAACAAGCTGAGGTATTGAGGATGGGTGGATGGACAGAGTGTGTGCATGCAGAAGTCACTAGGGCTGTTTGAAAGATGCTTGTGATGTTCATGTGTGAAAACACAAACCATGGAGATGATAAACCCTCATGGCATTGTCGTGGTCCTGGCCCTGCCAGTGATGTGGAGGCAACTGCTGATGCTCTTGTTCTCTTCAGGCTTTCAGAGATCCTTTTAATGCAAGGGCTCTTGGGCTTTGAAAAGTGGTGGCTGTCTGCCAGCCTGATTTATTTTAAACATGTGGTTCTGATTTGAAAATGTCCAGATCTCAAAAATCTTTAATCTTCTCACACCTAGGGATTTTTGTTTTGTTTTGGTTTGGTTTTGTAAAAGGCTGAACCACGTGCACAGGATAATGGTTATAAAGCAACACAGATTGAGGGCGGAGGGAGTTGGGATTGTGCAGCCTGCAGAGGAGGAGGCCCAGGGCAAAGCTCATTGCTGTCTACAACTACCTGGAGGGAGGCTGTAGCCAGGTAGGGTTGGTCTCTTCTGCCAGGCAAGCAGCAACAGAACAAGGGGACAAAGTCTCAAGTTGTGCCAGGGGAGGTCTAGGCTGGATGTGAGTAGGAAGTTGTTGTCATAGAGAGTGATTGGCATTGGAATGGGCTGCCTGGGGAGGTGGTGGAGTTGCCATCCCTGGAGGTGTTCAACAAAAACCTGGCTGAGGCACTTAGTGCCATGGTCTGGTTGATTGGGTGGGGCTGGGTGCTAGGTTGGCCTGGCTGATCTTGGAGGTCTCTTCCTACCTGCTTGATTCTATGATTCTATGATTCCCAGACTGGTTAAAAATAAAAAGGTAAAAAGAAAAAAAAAGAAAGAGAAAGAAAAAAAGGAGGGAAAAGGAAAAAAAAGTAAAAAGGTAAAAAAAAAAAAAGAGAAGAAAGTTAAAAAGGAAAAAAGAGAAAAAAAAAAAGGTTAAAAGAAAAGAGAAAAAGAAAAAAGAGAGAAAGAGAAATAAAAAGGTAAAAAAAGAGAAAAAGAAAAAAGTAAAAAAAGAGTAAAAGAAAAAAGAGAAAAAGAAAAAAGGTAAAAAGAAAAAGAAAGAGAAGAAGAAAGAGAAAAAGAGAAAAAATAAAAAAGAGAGAAAAAGAAAAAGAGATGGAAAAAAGGGTAAGAAGAAAAAAAAGGAAGAGAAAAAGAGAGAAAAAGAAAAAAAGAGAGAAAAAGAAAAGGTTAAAAAGGGATAAAGATAAAAGGTAAAAAGTAAAAAGAGAAAAAGGGAAAAAAGAGAAAAAGAAATAAGAAAAGTAAAAAGAGAAAAGAGAAAAAGAAATAAAGAGAGAAAAAGAAAAGGTTAAAAAGAAAGAAAAAAGGTAAAAAGAAAAAAGAAAAAGAAAAACAAGAGGAAAAAAGGTAAAAAAGAAAAAGGAAAAAAGAGAGGAAAACAACAAAAAAAAGGGAAAAGAAGAAAAAGAAAAAAAGAAATAAATAGAGGAAAAGTTAGAAGAAAAAGAAAAAAGGTAAAAAGAAAAAAATGTTAAAAAGAAAAAAGGAAAAAAAGAAAAAAGGAAAAAACAAGAGAAGAAGAAAAAAGTAAAAATAAAAAAAGGGAAAAAGAGAAAAAGAAAAAAAGAGAGAAAAAGTAAAATAAAAAGAAAAATTAAAAAAAAGAGGAAGAAAGAGAAACAGTAAAATGAAAATCCAAACCCCCAAGCTCCAGCTGGTATTTCTCTCTTATCAACACAAGATGCAGCCTGGAGTTTTGGGATGTCAACAAACAAGGCTTTTGCTTGTCCTAATCATTGCTGAAACTCCATGAACTTCATGCTGGAAAAGATCTCAGTAGATCCTTGCTGGATGAAGCAAACCCCAAAAGCTGGAACCTTCAAATCCAGGCCTGCTGGGGTGTAAAACTGGCAGAATTGGGCCCCCTGGTTGTTGAAGGCTCAGCGGGGCAGGAAGGCTTTTCCTCCTTGAGCTGGGATTTGGGAAGGTCACTTGATCTTCCCTGCCTCTGCCAGGGAGGTGGAGAGGAGAGGAGGTCAGGTCAGCCTGGGGAAAGCTCTCCTGGGGAGGGGACAGGAAGGACTCAGACATGAATCACCAGGAGGACTTCAAAGGAGGTTCCTTCCCTCCCAGTGCAGGAGGAACAGCTTGGGATGAGCCTTGCTCCACGCCGAGAGAGTCCCCAGGACGTTTCACATTAGTAGCCTGTGATGGAAATCTAAACTGACAGATTTAAAATGTGCAAAGGGGAAAAAAAACTTCTTTTATAGCAACCTACAATTACCTCGTGGCTTGCAGGGGCTGTGCATACAAATGTCTGCCCCAAGACACTTGCTGCAGAAAGATGGTTTAATTTATTTAGTTAGTTATTTATTTCCCCCCCTGCCCTGGGCATGCAGCTTGTTTAAGATCTAAACAAGTGATTCAACTTTTAGCTCTGCAGAAACACTCAGCACTTGCCAAACTGCTCCAGGAGTGCTCCCCACCAGCACTGGCCACTGCAGCTGCAAAGAGTGGAGGCTGAGAATCTTTGCAGGCTATCTCCTGCTGTATTTCCGTGCTGGTTTGCACCCTGGTTCTTCATAGAATCATAGAATCAAGCAGGATGGAAGAGACCTCCAAGCTCAGCCAGGCCAACCTAGCACCCAGCCCTAGCCAAGCAACCAGACCATGGCACTAAGTGCCTCAGCCAGGCTTGGCTTCAACACCACTAGGCACGGCGACTCCAGCACCTCCCTGGGCAGCCCATTCCAATGCCAATCACTTTCTCTGCCAACAACTTCCTCCTCACATCCAGCCTACACCTTCCCTGCCACAGCTTGAGGCTGTGTCCCCTTGTTCTGTTGCTGTTTGTCTTGGAGAAGAGACCAACCCCACCTGGCTACAACCTCCCTTCAGGGAGTTGTAGACAGCAATGAGGTCTGCCCTGAGCTTCCTCTTCTGCAGGCTCCACACCCCCAGCTCCCTCAGCCTCTCCTCACAGGGCTGTGCTCCAGGCCCCTCCCCAGCTTTGTTGCCCTTCTCTGGACACCTTCCAGCACCTCAACATCACTCTTGAATTGAGGGGCCCAGAACTGGACACAGGACTCAAGGTGTGGCCTGACCAGCATTCTTGAGCTGCTGCCTCCTGCAGTGAAAAACTCTGGCCAGAGCAGGGATTCATTCAAAGCATGTCTGAGAGATGGTGTCAAAGACCACCTGGTGTTCTCTGTGCCACCGTCCAGACAGATCTCTCCCAGCCCTGAGGCATATCACTAGGTTAGTACAGAGAGATGCTGAAGGAGGATAAGCACAAGGTGCTGTGGTACCTTTGCTGGTATAGCCATGCAGTCCATGTGAAGATAGCAGCCAGCATCTTCTCATACATCTGCTAGATATAGTGTGCCAGCAGAAATGGGGGTGGGACAAGAAAGCCATGTCCTCATTCCCTCTCTGGTACATGTAGGCACTGGGGCTGCTGCCTCTTCCTCCTGCCCATCTGACTGCAGCTCTCCTCAGAGCAGAAGGGCTGTTCAATGTCTCCCTGTGCACTAAGAGTTAAGGGAACTGTGCAGCCTCGAAGATAAGAAACAGATGATAAAGGTTAGAGGAGGGATCACGTTTCCATTATGCAGCCTGTAAATGCAAACTAATTAGAATGCAGCCTTGTGTCCAAGAAAATGCAGAGAAAGAAGCTAAGAACTCCCCTTTCACAGAACCATAGAAGTAGGTTTGGGTTGGAGGGAGCTTTAAAGGTCACCTAGCCCAACCTCTCAATTCTTTTCTTCCCAGGAATGAAGCCTGGTGTGCACCAGAAGCCTGAGAATATGGAATAACTCAGCTTTTCTCCCTAGGTGTGCTTGGAGCTGGAGAATACACATCTGCAAGGTGTGTGTCCTCTGGAAAGATTGATTCTTGGTGCATCCCTGGGAGGTGGCTGAGGAAGGACTGGACTGTCCTGGATCTCTCCTGGGAAAAGGATGTTGGCCACAGCCCCAAGCAATGTTACAGACTGGGGACAGAGTGGCTGGAGAGCAGCCCAGAGGAAAGGGACCTGGGGGTACTGGTAGAGAGTAGTTGAACATGAGGCAGCAGTGTGCCCAGGTGGGCAAGAGAGCCAATGGCATCCTGGCCTGGATCAGGAGCAGTGTGGCCAGTAGGATGAGAGAGATTATTCTGCCCCTGTACTCAGAACTGCTCAGGCCACACCTTGAGTGCTGTATCCAGTTCTGGGCCTCTAATTCAAGAGAGATGTTGAGGTACAGGAACGTGTCCAGAGAAGGGCAACGAAGCTGGTGAGGGTCCTGGAGCACAGCCCTGTGAGGAGAGGCTGAGGGAGCTGGGGGTGTGCAGCCTGCAGAAGAGGAGGCTCAGGGCAGAGTTCATTGCTGTCTCCAGCTATCTGAAGGGAGGCTGTAGCCAGGTGGGGTTGGGCTCTTGTGCCAGGCAAGCAGCAACAGAAAAAGGGGACACAGTCTCAAGTTGTGTTGGGGGAGGTCTAGGCTGGATGTGAGGAGGAAGTTCCTGGCTGAGAGAGTGATTGGCATTGGAATGGGCTGCCCAGGGAGGTGGTGGAGTTGCCATCCCTGGAGGTGTAAAAGCAAAGCCTGGCTGAGGCACTTAGTGCCATGGTCTGGTTGATTGGGTGGGTCTGGGTGCTAGGTTGGCCTGGCTGATCTTGGAGGTCTCTTCCAACCCAGTTGATTCTATAGTTCTATGAATGCTCCTAAAAAAATTTGCTGACACAATGCCTAGGATTTTATTGGCCAAAAGTGCCTAAATGTTGGTTATTTCTGGGCCTTTAATGTCACCTATCCTTAACCATTGCTCCAGAAAGGCAGGTAGTGACTCAGAGAGACATTGCAGCTTCCCTCCATGGCTCAGCTGGAGGCAATGTGTGACCCACATTGAGTTTCATGGTTTTTCTTTTGTTTTTCTTTTCTTTTAAACTTTATTTTTTCTCTCCTCTGTAGTTCATTAGCATCTTCCCTTTCCTTGCTTGCTTCACCCCCCCTTTGCTTTCTTCTGGAACCTAGAAGTATTTCATTGTGGCTTGCCAAGTGATTTCTATCTCAGTGAAAAAGAACTTGCTATTTCCTGAAAACCTACCACTGTTTTCTCTCTCTTTCTCTCTCTCTCTAATACATTCTGAGTACTGCAACAAATCCAGGTAACTTGATAAGAAGTTAATGAAAACAAATGAATTCTGTTTTGCTGAGGTGCATTGAGGAGAAGGGCAGCAATATTTGGGAGGGAGGGAATTGTCTCTGCTGGAAAGACACTTGGAGGGACACCTGGTTTTAAAATCTCCCTCTTGCCAAATTTTGCAGGGGAGAAATGGCAAAAGAAGAGGCTCTGAAGTTTTCCACTTTTGCTTTCCCCCCTCCCCTGCCCTTTGTTTTCTCTCTTTTGTTCCTTTAGACAATGTTTGTGAGAGAGCTCTGGCCTGCCATGATGTGATTGATGTAATTTGATGTGGTATTTCACTGCTGGTTGTTTCAAATGGAAGGGTAAGAGAGGCTGATGGACCCCAACCTCCTGAGGAGCTCCCAGTCCTAATCACCCATCACATTCTCCTTCCCTCCCAACACAGAATGAATCAGGTTGGAAGGGACCCTCAAAGGTCATCTTGTCCAACCCCCCTGCAGTTAGCAGCACCACGAAGATGCTCAGAGGGCTGCAGCAGCTCTGCTATGAGGACAGGCTATGAGAGTTGGGGTTCTGCAGCCTGGAGAAGAGAAGGCTTCAAGGAGACCTTGAAGTGGCCTTCCAGTGTCTGAAGGGGCCAACAGGAAGGCTGGGGAGAGACTGTTGACAAGGTCTTGTAATGACAGGATGAGGGGTAATAGGTTTAAACTGGCAGAGGGGAGATTGAAACTGGATGTTAGGAAGAAGTTCTTTGCAGTGAGGGTGGTGAGACACTGGCACAGGTTGCCCAGGGAGGTTGTGGCTGCTCCCTCCCTGGAGGTGTTCAAGGGCAGGTTGGATGAGGCCTTGAGAGATCTGTTCTAGTGAGAGGTGTCCCTGCCTATGGCAGGGGGTTGGGACTGGTTGAGCTCTGAGGTGCTTTCCAACCTAAACCATTCTGTGACTCATTCTATGATTCTGTCTCCAACCAGATCAGGTTGCTTCCTGCCATACAAACTACCCCAGCACCCCACAACACCCCATGGACAAGCATGGCCATTGCTGCTAGCACCAATAAAGCTCTCAGTTTAGCTGACAGAAGAACCAGAGTTCCCCAAGGACCTGGGGCTACAACACCCAGCTGGGCTCTGGCCATTGCTCTCAGGCCAAAACATTTCCAGTGCGGTGGAGATGTCACCACTTTGAAAGGTTCTTTTGAATCACAGAATCACAGAAACATCCAGGTTGACAAAGCCCCTCAGGATCACCAAGTCCAACCTAGAACCCTACTCTACAAGATTCACCTTAAACCATAGCCCTAAGCACCACACCCAAACCACCCTTAAACACATCCAGGGTGGGTGACTCCACCACCTCCCTGGGCAGCTCATTCCAGTGCCTGACCACTCTCACTGGGAAAAAACTCTTCCTAATATCCAATCTAAACCTCCCCAACCTCAGCTTGAGGCCATTCCCCCTTGTGCTGTCTCCAGTTACCTGTGAGAAGAGCCCAGCAGCAGCCTCTCCACAATGTCCTTTCAGATAGCTGTAGACAGCAATGAGGTCTGCCCTCAGCCTCCTCCTTTCCACGCTAACCATCCCCAGCTCCCTCAGTCGCTTTTGTCTTATCCCCAGCTCGCTCAGTCACCTTTGTCTTGCCTTCTCCACAGAGCTATTTCATGAACTGCACCGGAACACACTGGGCAAACAGAAGAAATAAAGTCTGGGTTTCTTTTATTAGGCTGATTTTCAGCTGCATGTTACCTTTCAGCACAGGGGAAGTTTAGCTTTTGAGAAGTTTATTTCTTTACGGTGCATTCATTTCCGAAGGCTTCGCTGTACTTCAGGGTAGATTTCTGTTTGGTTTGGGCCTTGGAGAAATGAGCCTTTGAACTGATCAGCTGAGGGACAAGGCATTCTCTTTCTTCACCATGAGAGTGGTGAGAGCCTGCAATGGGTTGCCCAGGGAGGTGGTTGAGGCCCCATCCCTGGAGGTGTTTAAGGTGAGGCTGGATGAGGCTGTGGACAGCCTGCTCTAGGGTAGGGTGTCCCTGCCCATGGCAGGGGGCTTGGAACTGGCTGATCCTCGTGGTCCCTTCCAACCTGACTGATTCTATGATTCTTTGGAAGAGGAGTTTCTGCATGGCATAACTCACAGATAGCATCCAGCAGTGAAGAAAATTTGATTCCCTCTATCTCTTCTTTTCGGCTTTGTTTCACCCTCCCCATCTTCTGCGTGAGTGGGTTTTATTTTTGCCGGTCCACGATTGGAAGCAAAAGGTCTGAAAAGAGAGAGGAAATCAAGCCCGTCAATAAATGCTAAAAATATTTAGTGTGGCAGCCTCTCTGTTTTCCTTTTTGTGAAATGCTGATTAATATTCAGTGGTTGAAGGTTAATACCCCATTCATTTTATTCCCTTTACATCCTCTGCACAGCAGTCGCTGCTCCAATTTCGACTTCTAATTCATGCAAATCTGGTTCCAATCAGGATCTTAGTAACTCACTGCATAAGCAGGAGGGGAGTTAAAAAAGAAAACAAAACCCAAAAACAACAACAAAAGAGGATGAAGAAGTCACACAATTGTTGAACTTATCTTTGGGTAAAGCCAATATGCACATTGGGCACCCCAAATCCAGAAGGCTGCTGCAGTGAAAGGGTGGCTATTGTGCATTTATTCTCTCTCTCTCTCTTTAAAACACAGAGAGAACATCCACTCAGATGTTTTTGGCAGGCTGAACCAAAAGTTTTTGTTTTGATACAGCAGTGAAAGCCTCTGGCACGAGTTACAAATGAGATGGATGATAATAATAGCTCGTGCTGAGCTTAAAATTGGAGTTTCAGTGCAGGGCCAGGAGTGATCCTTGCTCAGGTGAGGTTACCAAGCCCACCTTGGCACATGGAATGTGTAAGTCCCACTGCAGAGAGAAAAAAAGAACAATATTTACTTCCTCTCGTTTTCTTTTCCTTTGTTTTTAAAGTGTAGAGCAGTTTCCATCGGTGAGGTGACTGTTTCCAGCCCTCTGGTGCTGTCTGGAGATGCCTGTGTCCAGCTTTTCCATCCTCTTCGTACGACTATGAGGTTTGGTATTGTCCTTTCAGAATGGGCTCTGCTGAGATCCTGCAAGGTGAATCCTGGCTTTGCACCAGTGCCTGCACTGCCATGAGCTGGATCCTGTAGTGGATTGCCTCTCCATCATCTCCCCATGGACCCAGACCCTGGGAAGGTCCACACTTCCCATAGGGTGCAGTGGCACTTCTAGAATCTGGACAGAGCAGATGGGCTCCACAGAGTAAATTGCCTAAAGTCCAGCATATTTATCCTGGAGAAGGGTTACAGGGTTCAACCTTTCCTCCCAGGAATCTCAGGTGAGGCTGGCAGATGGGATGAGTATTGTCTAAACCTGCTGCCTGCACCTCTGGGGGTGAGGAGCAGGGTTGCTGGGATCCTGCATGCCCATGGATGGGGACAGCTTTGCCGCTGAGTGGTTTACCCAAACTCACAATGCTGTGAGAGCTACAGAATGGTCCCAGAGTGTGTGTGCCCAGTCCCCACAGTGGAGCAGCTGAAGAGACAACCCTCTGCCTGCCACTGACCACTTGTGAGCAGTTCTGATGTCCTCAAGCGCTTCTCTGAAGGGGGAGTGGAGAGAGGAGCACAGTTATGATTTTAGGTGGGATAGAAGCAGTGAATGTTTTGCAAGGAGGGTGCTGAGACACTGGGACAAGTTGCCCTGGAGTGGATGCCACATCACTGGAAGTGCTTGTGGCTGGGTTGTATGGGGCTTTGTGTAACCTGATCTAGTCATAGAATCATAGAATCATAGAATCAAGCAGGTTGGAAGAGACCTCCAAGATCATCGAGTCCAACCTTTCACCCAGCCCTATGCAGCCATCTAGACCATGGCACTAAATGCCTCATCCAGGCTTTTCAAAACGACTCTGCTCAGGGTGGGTTGGGCTGTGTGATTTCTCAAGATCCCTTCCAACCCAAACCATGCCATGGCAAACCTTAGCCAGTGAGCAGGAGTAGGTGGAAGTCCAAGGTCCAGTCTTCACCCACGTGTTCTTGGGTGAGAAGATGTGAACACATAGCACGACCAGAAGCACTCCTCAGGAGCAGCTGTGCTGCCTTCCTCTGGATGATGCTGTTCCTTCAGCATCTTACTCGAAGGCAAAAGCATTTTCTCCCTCTGTGGATCCCTGGTGCCTTCAGCTTTGCAAAACAAGCCGAGGCTGCAGCACAGCCTGCACCGATGTCTCGCCAAAATGCAAAACTGTACCCGAGTGCACAACTGGGCTGTGTTTTTCCAACCAGGGAACAACTTTAGGGCCCTTTCATCACCTTTCCATCCCCCCCCCTGCACTTCTTTTAAAGATGATTTAAATTGGAGGCAATAGCATTGAACCTCTGACACTCAGACCAGACTCTCTGTATCCCACACCTAAATGACATCCATTTCTGTAACCACTTTGCTCGCAGCTCTTGTGGTTTGCTTTAGTTTTTGTCTTTCCCTTTCTGTTTATTTGGCTGTTTGTGTTTGGTTTTTCTCCTAAGCATTTGGTTGGGTTTTTTTTTCCACTTGGATTGCTATTTGTGCCACCTCTGTGAGATGTGTTGATTGGACAGGGCTGGGTGCTAGGTTGGACTGGATGATCTTGGAGGTCTCTTCCAACCTGGGTGATTCTATGATTCTATCATTCTATGTCATGGAATTCTTTGACTAAGTACAAGAGGGAGATATTCAAGGTGAGGTTTGATGGGGCTCTGAGCAAGCTGGTCTAGCTGAGGATGTCCCTGCTCACTGAGGGGAAGGGGCTGGACTAGATGCCCTTTGGAGGTCCCTTTCAGCCCAGACCATTCTATGGTTCTATGATTCTACACTTCTATGATTCTACCCTTCTGTGCTTCTACTTTTCTAAGCTTCAGTAAGTTTGCAAATGACACCAAGCTAGGAGCAGGTGTGGATCTGTTGGAAGGTAGGAGAGCCCTGCAGAGGGACCTAGACAGGCTGGCTGGGTGGGCAGAGGCCAATGGGATGAGACTGAACAAGGCCAAGTGCAGGGTTCTGCACTTTGGCCACAACAACCCCAAGCAGCACTACAGTGTGGGGACAGAGTGGCTGAGAGCAGCCAGGCAGAGAGGGACCTGGGGGTGCTGGTAGATAATAGCTGAAGATAAGGCAGCAGTGTGCCCAGGTGGGTAGGAGAACGAATGGCATCCTGGGCTGGATCAGGAGCAGTGTGGCCAGCAGGACAAGGGAGGTTATTCTGCCCCTGTACTCAGCACTGCTCAGGCTACACCTTGAGTGCTGTTCTGGGCTCCAAGAGAGATGTTGAGGTGCTGGAATGTGTGTAGAGAAGGATGAGAAAGCCGGGGAGAGGCCAGCTGTGAGGAGAGGCTGAGGGAGCTGGGGGTGTGCATCCTGGAGAAGAGGAGGCTCAGGGCTACAGCTACCTGCAGGGAGGCTGTAGCCAGGTGGGGTTGGTCTCTTCTGCCAGGCAAGCAGCAACAGAACAAGGGGACACAGTCTCAAGTTGTGTTGGGGGAGGTCTAGGCTGGATGTTAGGAGGAAGTTGTTGTCAGAGAGATTGGCATTGGAATGGGCTGCCCAGGGAGGTGGTGGAGTTGCTGTCCCTGGAGGTGTTCAAGAAAAAGCCTGGCTGAGGCACTTAGTGTCATGGACTGGTTGATTGGGTGGGGCTGGGTGCTAGGTTGGCCTGTCTGAGCTTGGAGGTCTCTTCCAACCTGCTTGATTCTATAGTTCTATAATTCTATGCTTCTACAATTCCATGATCCTATGGTCCTATGATTCCATGATTCTATGATTCTACAATTCTATGACTGTCAGGGGTTCATTCCCCAATCCTACTTCTGATGCACTCCAGACACAGAGGTTTGCTTCCAGCCATTCTTCAGCAGCAGCTTTAAACACACTGTGCTGAATCCTCGGTGCCCACGCCTGCTGCTGAGGAGAGCACACAGCAGAGCAACATCAAGTTCCAGATTTCTCAGCAGAAAGGAAAAACCAGCTTGGAAGCCCCTCTGGAAAGAGACCAGGCAATCATCTCACTCTGTGTGGGTGAGAATGGCAGCATCTCACTTGGACTTGGAGCAAGAGCTTCTCGCACCCACTCAGCATCCAGCCTACTACATTTACAGTGCTGATTTCAAACCAGCTGAATGAAAATACTTGTGGGCAGCAGAAATAGCTGGTGCTGAAAGCCTGTGTCTGCTGAGGGTGGAAATTGCTGGGAGTTCCTCCATGGCTGTGGCCCATCATTAGAACCTCTGTCATAAATAAGGTGGTTGTGTGGCGTGCCATGGCTGGGTCCCCCCTGCCGCGCTGGCACGGAGCCCATGCGCCCCGGCCACAGCTCTGGCACGATTGTGGTCCCACAACCCCAACATTTCTGAGGATTAGGATGCTGATGAATGGCTCAGAGAGAAATAGGCCTTGTTTTGGGAGAGAGGGAAAAAAAAGCATCATGCATTTTTTTCATTGTATCAGCACTGCTTTGCAGGGTGGGTGAGGGGTTTGCCACCCCAAATGTTAGTGTAATTCCTGCTCTCCTGCAGGGAATGCAGCCCTGAGCCCTGTGATGCCAAAGTAGGAGCAGGATTCCATGGAGCCACCGTGGCTCCTGCATCTATGGCATGTTCACCAAGTGGAGTTTAGCCCTCTGGGTATGTAAACGTGCCATGCAAAAGCGTGCAACCCAAACTTGCTATCAGCTGCCAAGATAGAGTTAAACAATGCAATCAGCAGCCTTGAGGGGAAACATTAATGCTACACAACCCCCCTGCTCTGGCAGAGGAGAAGGCAGAGCTGGCAGAGCCAGCACCAGGCTCATGGAGTCTGTTCCCATGGGAAGGATAAATGGGCTTGTCCACCAGCTCCAAGTGTGATGCCTTCGAAAGAGCAAGGAGGGAAAAGCTGTTGCATTTGAAGAGCTCAACCTGAGGAGTCAGAATGGGAGTGAAGGAGCCTTGGGCTCCCAGGGGCCATCAGCCTTTTGCTGGCCACACTCAGTGCAGGAGCAGGATGGGCCTGGCTTTAGCCTAATGATGTCTGGTTTCCTTTGATGGGTGGTGCTGGGGAGGTGTGGGTTGGCACAGCCACACCAGCAGCTGCACAGGTCACAGTGGGTGCCTTGGCTCCCCCCTGTCCTCTCCCCACAGCACAGCATAAGCACTGCCCATCACCTGTCAGTACCTCCATGCTGACTGACTCAGTCCTTTTTTGCTGCTTCCAGGGCCAGCTCCCCAAGCCCATGTGGAAATGTTTGAGCAGCCATTCTAACCTTTGGGCTGCTGTAATTAGCCTCACATGGCTTCTGATCTGCAACATGTGGCCCAGGCCATTACTTTGCTTTAGCTGCTTGTTAGACTCTAATCTCTGTCTGATTTCAAGGTGAAACCGATTTGAATTTCCTGAGGTTTCTCAGACGAGCTGCAGGGGTGCTGCCCTCTTCAATCCCACTTGTCTCCTGCAGCCCAGCCTGTGTCTGGGAGGAGGAGGGAGTCAGAGATCACCTGCTGAACCTTCTCATCCAGGTACCATCCACGGCACTGCCATGCTGCAGGGAAAGGAGGTGACATTTAGAATCATAGAATCAAGCAGGCTGGAAGAGACCTCCAAGATCATCCAGTCCAACTTAGCACCCAGCCCTATACAGTCAACTAGACCATGGCACTAAGTGCCTCATCATTTGGTTATATTTGATCTTTACTGATCTGAAGCATCCATGAGCTCATTACAAGAGGGATATGGATGTGCTGGAAGGTGTCCAGAGAGGAGCCACGAGGATGATCTGAGGGCTGGAGCACCTGTCCTAGGAGGAGAGACTGAGTGAGTTAGGGCTGTTCAAGTCTGGAAAGGAGAAGGCTCTGAGGTGATCTCGTTGTGACCTTTCGGTATCTTAATGGGAGCTACAAGAAGGTAGGGAGGTTGGAGGTCTCTTCCAACCTGGTTGATTCTATGATTCTATGATTCTAGGTACAGCCAGGCCAACCTAGCACCAAGCCCCGGCCAATCAACCAGACCAGGGCAGTGCTCAGTGCAGGGATTATATTGGTGCCAAAGTAAAATAGAATTGTAGAATCATAGAATCAAGCAGGTTGGAAGAGACCTCCAAGATCAGCCAGGCCAACCTAGCACCCAGACCCACCTAATCAACCAGACCATGGCACTAAGATCCCCATCCAGGCTTGGCTTCAACACCTCCAGGGACAGTGACTCCACCACCTCCCTGGGCAGCCCATTCCAATGCCAATCACTCTCTCTGGCAACATCTTCCTCCTAACATCCAGCCTAGACCTCCCCCAGCACAACTTTGTCCCCTTGTTCTGTTGTTGGTTGCCTGGCAGAAGAGGTTGCTCATGCCACAGTCCCTTGTTTCAACATCTGCAGGCCCTAAGAGGCACAGCAAAGTGCAGCACATGCCATGTCCTGATGTTTTGCTAACAGATGGCTCTTAACAATGCATCTCATCATCTGCTGGGGCCCCAGCACCAGCACAGAAGCACAGAAACATTCAGGTTGGAAAAGTCCCTCCTAACATCCAGCCTAGACCTCCCCTGGCACAACTTGAGACTGTGTCCCCTTGTTCTGTTGCTGGTTGCCTGGCAGAAGGGACCAGGAAACCTAGGAGGAAGTTATTGCCAGAGAGAGTGATTGGCATTGGAATGGGCTGCCCAGGGAGGTGGTGGAGTCACCATTCCTGAAGATGTTCAAGACAAGACTGGACGAGACACTTAGTGCCATGGTCTGGTTGCTTGGCCAGGGCTGGGTGCTAGGTTGGTCTGGATGACTTTGGAGGTCTATTCCAACCTGGTTGATTCTATGATTCTATGATAGCTGCACTGCTCATGGATACCTGCTGGCAGAAAACTCATCCCTCAGCCCTCCAGAGCTGTGGCTGGAGCCTAGCTCCACCAGAACTCTTCAGTTCACAAAATCCACACAACTCCATCTCACCCAAGAGGAGTAAAAGCATCAAGAGCTGGACAGTGCTGTTTCTGTCATCCCTTCAGCCTAATTTAATCATGCAGAAAAATGAGTTTTGAGCTATTTTGGATTCTTTTTCCAGGATGGGAAAAGGACAACAACAATGCAATGGGAGGCATCCAGCTTAAAATTTCTCCCCTTAATTTTTTTTCCCTTCTTGCTTTCTTCCACAATAGCAGGCTGAGACACCAAATCAAATTGCTGGCCCAGCACATGGCTGCTGCAGGGTAGGAAAAAAAGCAGCTGAGTGGTGCCTACAATTGCCATGTTGTGGCTTTTGGGAGGCTCCACTGCCGAGCTAATTTGGTGCAGTTTCCTGTTTTCCTATAGCAGATACAAGGAGAGAAGGGAGATGCAGCTAATCTGAGCGACTCCAGCTTGCAGCTTTTGTGTTCCTCTGCTGAAAGGCTCCTTGCAACGTGCTCGGAGCCCCAGCTCAAGTCCTTGCTTAGTAACAAGCTTCTTCTGGGGAACTTGGATCAAAGGACCTCACTGAAAAATCTGCCCCACCACCCTTCACCCAGTGCAAACAAACTGGAGCCACTCCAAGTGGCAGCCATCCCTTCAGCACCTCTCATCAGGGACATTGAATCACAGAATCATAAAATCATAGAATCTTGGAAGAGAGCTCCAAGCTCAACCAGTCCAACCTAGCACCCAGACCTAGCCAATCAACCAGACCATGGCACTAAGTGCCTCAGCCAGGCTTTGCTTCAACACCTCCAGGGACAGCAACTCCACCACCTCCCTGGGCAGCCCATTCCAATGCCAATCACTCTCTCTGGCAAGACCTTCCCCCTGATATCCAGCCTAGACACAGCACAACTTTGTCCCCTTGTTCTGTTGTTGGTTGCCTGGCAGAAGAGGATGCTCATGCCACAGCCCCTTGTTTCCAACTTGCTTGATTACAGAATCACAGAACATTAGGGCTGGAAGTGACCTCAAAAGGTCATCTAGTCCAAGCCCCCTGCCAGAGGAGGATCAGCTTTTTTTTCCCCCAAAAGTTCAGGTTTAGTTTTTTTTTAATCCCACTTCTCCCCCATCTTCCTCCTTTCTTCTCCATCTCCTCTTTCCCCCATCTTCCTCTTTTCCTCTCCATCTGCTTCATTTTCTTCCATCTTCCTCTTTTCATCTCCATCCTTTTCCTCTCCATCTCCCTTCTTTCAGCACCACCTCCCCCTTTCCACTCTATTTGCCCACACTGCATTTTCCCCTTTTTCCCCCAAACCCAGAGCACCTGGGCTCTGCTAGTCTCCTCCCATCCCAGGTGTGTCCACTTTGCCCTGCTTGCCCACTCCCCTTTATAATTGGCCTCAGGAAAGGCAGAAGCCCTAAGCTTGCCCAACTGGGCAGAGGGATCCTTCTCCTGGCATCACCGGTGAGTGCCCATGGTGTGCACTGGGTGAATGGTGGAGGGGATCAAAGGCCGGGGGGCCTGGTGGCCCCCCGGTTTGGTAGGCTAGAGAATTGATGCTCATTCTAACATCACTTATGGGTGATGGCTGGGCCTACTTAGGGGCCCAGCCAGTAATGATTCTACAATTCTATTTTACTTTGGCACAATATAATCCCTGCACTGACCACTGCCCTGGTCTGGTTGATTGGCCAGGGCTTGGTGCTAGGTTGCACTGGCTGAACTTGGAATCATAGAATCAACCAGGTTGGAAGAGACCTCCAAGATCATCCAGGCCAACCTAGCACCCAGCCCTATCCAGTGAACTAGACCATGGCACTAAATGTCTCATCCAGTGTTGAACTCCATCTTGGAGTTATCTTCCAACCTGGTTGATTCTATGATTCTGTACACTTCTATCTGGGACCTGCTGCTTGGAATGGTCCCAGCCACCAGTCCCCCTACAGGGGGATCCCAAGCTGGAGCCTGCCCCTGTGGATCCAGATGAGGACCCAAGCCCTGTCACCTCTGAGCTGCCAATTTCTTGTGCAGCTTCGGGCAGAGTGATTAACACCAGGAGGAAGCCCTCAGGGGCACCAAATTCTTCTTCAGCCTTTCAATTGGCTTCTAATCCCTTTGCTCCCATAAAATCTCAGCTGCAGGCTGCTCCTGTTTGTGTATTTCCACTGGCCACGAAAGCCACCTCCCTGAGCATCTGTCTGTGTGGTTTAGGCTGAAGCCTCTCTCCCTGCCAATGGCCACACCTCTCCTCAAAGAACATGTAATTGCAAACTGTCTTTTTTTTTTTCTTGGACTCCTTTTCCTCCTATTTAATATAAAACAAGCAGACACCCATCACCATCCCGGGCTCTGATGCAAACTTTTTCCACCTGGCTGAGTCAGGCATTTAAAAACAGAAAAAAAAAACCCACAAAAAATAAAAGGGAAAGAAGGAGGAAAAAAAAAAGGGAAAAAGAAAAGCTGTGAGTAGAGATATTTTTAAACACATGACACCAAGGAGTGTGACACACTCAACGTTCTCAGCGGGTAAGGGCAGAGTTGTTTCATCTCCTCCTTAGAATCATAGAATCAGCCAGGTTGGAAGAGACCTCCAAGCTCAGCCAGGCCAACCTAGCACCCAGCCCCACCCAATCAACCAGAACATGGCACTAAGAGCCCCATCCAGCCTTTGCTTCAACACCTCCAGGGATGGCAACTCCACCACCTCCCTGGGCAGCCCATTCCAATGCCAATCACTCTCTCTGGCAACAACTTCCTCCTAACATCCAGCCTAGACCTCCCCCAGGGCAACTTGAGACTGTGTCCCCTTGTTCTGTTGCTGCTTGCCTGGCAGAAGAGACCAACCCCACCTGGCTACAGCCTCCCTTCAGGTAGTTGTAGACAGCAATGAGGTCACTCCTGAGCCTCCTCTTCTGCAGGCTGCACACCCCCAGCTCCCTCAGCCTCCTTTTTGCCAGGCCTCATGTTACAACTGTCTACATTATTAGTGGTGGCTGATAATAGCCTGTGTGGCACAGCTGCCTGTTCCCAACCTGCTGTGAGGGGCTGGGGACGGTGGCCCACTGGATGGTGGGGAGGGTTTGGTGGGTGGTGTCCAGCCACAGCCCTGTGCTAATGGTGTTTATGTCATCAAACATCATTGGGATGAGGAGGCTCCAAGAAAGGGCTCAGACTGGACATGAGGTGGAAGTTGTTGAGTATTGAGAGTGGTGAGAGGTTGGAATGGGTTGCCCAGGGAGATGGTTGAGGCCCCATGGCTGGAGATGTTTAAGGCCAGGCTGGCTGAGGCTGTGGGCAGCCTGCTCTAGGGTAGGATGTCCCTGCCCCATGGCAGGGGGCTTGGAACTGTCTGCTCCTTGTGGTCCCTTCCAACCCTGCCTGATTCTCTGATTCTATTTCATTGCCTCACTTGTACCCAGTTTTGCTTGGGCACATCCATCCAAGCTGGAGTTGCTGTAAGTCCACCTTTCCATGTCCACTTCTCCAGCTGAGGGGTACTGTTTCTCAGGAGGTGGTTCTAGAAATGGAGATAGCAGGGACCATGTGTGTGCAGAAACCAGGGAGGTGGTAATGAAGGTGTTGGAGGCTGATGCCAGCCAACGTCTGACAGTCTCATACATGGACTTGTGCTTTTATAGTCCTATAAAAGGCAGCTGACAGAAGAGGCTCTGATTTTGGAGGCTCCAGCTGACCTGGGAGGAGCTGGCCTCGTCTGCCGGCGCCGAAGCCGCGTCTGCTGGTGCTGAGTCCCAGCCATGACGCTGGGGAAGGAGAGCCAGGCTGGGATTCCCAGCGTGCTGAGGGCAGGAGCTGGGCACTCACCCCAGCCATCGCCGTGACACTGCCAGCAGCGCCAAGCTGCTGCTTTCCTGGCTCTCCTCTTGGAGACTGTGTGCAATGCTTGGAAGGGAGTGTCTAGCACCTTGCTCTGCAGGGTGAGTGCATCTGCCCCCCCTCCCCTGGGCTGGCGGTTGGTGGTTGTGTAGCAGGTACAGGAGTTTGCAGGGAAGGATGAGGCCAGCTGAGGTCTTGGAGCTCTGTCTCCAGCACACGTACACCAGCTGATGGGCAGAGCTGGTGTGAAGCAACACAGCCCACAGTCTGGTCCACAGCTGGCTTCCCTAACGTGGCCTCTTTTCACTCGTGGGTTTGCTTTCTCCTCCCCTGCCAGCTTCTTGCCACATCCACTCTTGCATTTCATTTGTTAGCTACTTCAATACCTTGCTGGAGCCAGGCCAGGTGACTTGGCCCAGGTCCCTTCTCACACTCTCTGCTTTCTTGTGGATTGCTGCCACTGTCTGTGAGGCTGAGCTCTGTATGGGACCGTGCCAGTGATGGAGTAGGGTGGTCACAAGCTAAGATTACAGAAGATTCCCCTGCTTGAAACCTCAGAGGTTTCAAATCAAGGCAAGAGCAGGGCTGGGGATGCAACCTGGTTATATTTGGGACCATCACAGAAAGTTTATTCTTGTTGCATCATGTTCTGGTGTGAGGGTTTAATGTTGGACTCAGAGACCAGACCTCAGACCAGAGTTACAGGCACAGAAAGGTCCTCCTCAGCCCAAAGCAAAGGCAATGAGGAAAAACTACAGACCCAGTAAAAGGAGAACTAACATGTAAAGAAGCTGAGTTTCTGTGAAATCCTGTAAGATATGGATGAAAGGAGAAACTAACCTCTTGGAACTGTTTCCCTCAGACAGTTTTTGTTCTGTGAAGCTGGAAACTGGAGAGGATTTGCCTTCTGTGTGAAGGACAGGGATGCTCCCTGTAAGTCTCTGCACGTGAGGTGCGCTGCTTCATCACCTGCACGGAGATGCTGTGGAGCCTCCTCCTTCACTGGATGCGATGTCCCTGGAGACCAGGGCAAGAAAGTGAAAAGCAAATGCCTGATTTTTTTCCCTTTCTCCCCCTCAGTCTGCTCAGAAATCTCCGTGGTGCTGCTATGCCTTGATCCCCCACCACGACCAATGGATCCTGGCTCTTTTTTTATGGAGACTCCCCACCGAGGTAGACGCTAGTTAAAAGGTTACTACCCAGCTGTGAAATATGTAGACAGGGTAACAGCTCAGTGCTAGAGTGACCTCATATCTCATATTTATTGACTAAATGTGGCTTGAACTAGTCACCACCAGTAAAATAAACCACAGCCCCATGTACTGCAGGAATATTCCACGGCAGACAGACTCCTGGTTCCTTCTCCCACTCTTTTCTTTCACTTGAAATATGGATTTTGTTTTTAGAAAAAGGCAAAGTAAACACCCAAATTCTTTGTTGCTAATCTAATTTCATTTACAAGGGAGGTCCTTAACAGCAGTGGCAGCCTAACTTCTAAATGGGCTTTTGCCTCTCTAATTTTTTTTTGTACAAGACTTATGGAGTCATAGAATCAGTCAGGGTTGGAAGGGACTACAAGGAGCAGACAGTTCCAAGCCCCCTGCCATGCCCAGGGACACCCTACCCTGGAGCAGGCTGCCCACAGCCTCAGCCAGCCTGGCCTTAAACACCTCCAGCCATGGGGCCTCAACCACCTCCCTGGGCAACCCATTCCAGCCTCTCACCACTCTCATGCTCAACAACTTCCTCCTCACTTGCAGTCTGAATCTCCCCACCTCCAGCTTTGCTCCATTCCCCCCAGTCCTGTCACTGCCTAAATAGCCTGAAAGTCCCTCCCCAGCTTTTTTGGAGGTCCCCTTCAGATATTGGAAGGCCACCAGAAGGTCACCTGGGAGCCTCCTCTTCTCCAGACTGCACAGCCCCAACTCTTTCAGTCTGTCCTCAGAGATGCTCCAGCCCTCTGAGCATCCTCTTGGTCCTTCTCTGGACACACTCCAGCATCCCCAGCATCTACATCTTCTTGTAATGGGGACTCCAGAACTGGATGCAGTACTCCAGGTGGGGTTTCAGCAGAGCAGAGTAGAGGGGGAGAATCACCTCCCTCGCCCTGCACACACCTAGCAACTCACCTAGCAACATCCTTGAACTCTTTCTGGGATACCTCCCCTTTTTCCCAGTGGTGGCACTCTCTTTTTTATCTTTAATTCCTTCAGGAGCTCCTTGCCCATCCAGCCTGGATGTCTCCATTGTCGGCTCATCTTCTGGGACAATGGCACAGCTGCTCCTGTGCCTTCAGGAGCTCTTTCTTGAAGTAGGTCCAACCTTCCTGGACCCCTTTGTTTCTAAGGGCTGTTTCCCAGGGAGCTTTCTGAGTTAGTTCCTTAAACAGGCTGAAGTCTGCCCTTTGGAAGTCCAGTGTGGAGGTTCTGTTGATGCCCCTCCTGGTTTCTCCATATATTGAAATCTCTATAATTTCCTGGTCACTGGGCCCCAGGCAGCCTCTGACCACCACATCTCTCACCAGCCCCTCTCTATTTGTGAGCAGCAGGTCAAGCAGGGCTGCATGCCTGGTAGGCTTATTTAACAGGTCCTGCAGAAACCCTTTCAGTTCAAGGCTGCTTATTCCTACCAGAGCAGATGGGAGTCTCTCTGGTTTTGCACTGAGAGGAGAGAATGAACCCTCTGCACGATGGCTTTGCCAACATCCACCTCAAGAAAAGCTTCCTCAGACTAGGACAGGCCTGAGGCTTGAACAGAGAGAGCTGAGATCAGGTGTTGTGACATCTGTGTCCATGTCACACTTGCAGTCACTGGGATGAGAAATAGCTATGAAAATCTAGGAGACTGCCTTAGCTTTTGTCTGCCTGAAGAAGCTGCTGTGGTATAAAGTGATTAACTTCTTGCTTTTGCAGTGAATTAAACTCTATCAGACTCAGAGATGTTGCTCTGAGCATCTCCAGCACCCTCTGAAGGCAAGGGTGGCTGTGTCATGAGCCTGGTAAATACACCAGAGGTTGTAGAGGGATGCAGAGCAGATGAGGGATGTTGATAATGATCTCAGAAACAGGGAAACACAATGTTCACAGCACTGCTGTTCACCTCCAGCTTCCTTTGCACAGTACCCAGCAAAGATGGGAAAAGCTGCAAGGACCTGGTTTTTCAGCTTTGCTGTAGTGACAGTGATTGCTCACCACAAGCATAAAGAAGGGAGACAAAAATGTAACTAGAACTGAAGCTGAGCTTGGAAACAACAAATGAGAGAGTTTGTGATCCTGGGTGCTGCTCAGCCAGGAAGCAGAAATTCACCCAACCACAGAATGATAGAGATTGGAAGGGGCCACCTTGATTGCTCTCAGCATCTCTGTCTTCTAGAATCATAGAAGCAACCAGGTTGGAAGAGACCTCCAAGCTCAGCCAGGCCAACCTAGCACCCAGCCCCACCCAATCAACCAGACCATGGCACTAAGTGCCTCAGCCAGCCTTTGCTTCAACACCTCCAGGGACTCCACCACCTCCCTGGGCAGCCCATTCCAATGCCAATCACTCTCTCTGACAACAGCTTCCTCCTAACATCCAGCCTAGACCTCCCCCAACACAACTTGAGACTCTGTCCACTTGTTCTGCTGCTTGCCTGGCAGAAGAGCCCAACCCCACCTGGCTACAGCCTCTCTTCAGGTAGCTGCAGACAGCAATGAGCTCTGCCCTGAGCCTCCTCTTCTGCAGGCTGCACACCCCCAGCTCCTTCAGCCCCTCCTCACAGGCCTTGACATGGTGCATGCCCTTTCCACCAGCCCCTGCCCCACTGAGCTTGGCCTCAGCATTGCATGGGACTGTTCCCTCTGCAGCATCACCTTCCTCACTCCCGCAGCATCACTGGTTGGGTGACATGTTTCCCATTGCCTCCTGACCCCAAAACCTGTGGGGTGTTGTAAACCATCTGTGCTGTGGTTAATTAGCTGAGGGCTGTCTGCAGGTCCTGGAGGTGCTGCTGGAAGCCTTGTGCCATGGTCATGGGAGTCTGGGCTGGAAAAGCTGCAGCATGCTGCAGGTGGTGCTATAATGGGCCTCCTGAGACCACCTTTTTGGTCAAAGTCTGTGATGCAGTGCTTGCCTTTGGAGACTTACACACACGTGGGAGGGGATGCCAAGCACTGGAAAAAAAGATGAACTTGGCTCCAGGGTGGGATTCAGATGTTACAGCCATGAGCCCACCTCAGCATGGGTTGTTAAGTACGGGCTGGGAGCCGAGCAGCTCCTGGTGGCTGCCTTTCAATAGGGAAGTGGTGCAGAAATCCCTCTCCCTCACCCATCCTCCCCCTCTACACCTCCCAGTTTCTCAGCTAAGATATGGAAGAGCTTCAAAATTCAAGACTGAATGCAAATGATTATGTGGAGATTTAAGTTGAAGAGGGACAGGGATCTGCTGGAGAGGGTCCAGCAGAGGGCTATGAGGATGATGAGGGGGACAGGAGACCATGGCTGATGAGGAGAGGCTGAGGGACCTGGGGCTGTTTAGTCTGGAGAAGAAAAGACTTAGAGGGGATTTGATAAATGTTTCTAAGTATCTGAGGGCTGGCCAGGAGCAGGGGGACAGGCTCTGCTCACTTGCTCCCTGGGATAGGAGCAATGGGTGTAAGCTGCAGCACAGAAGGTTCCAGCTCAACACAAGGGGGAACTTCTTTCCTGTAAGGGTCCCAGAGCACTGGCACAGGCTCCCCATGGAGGTTGTGGAGTCTCCTTCTCTGGAGCCTTTCCAGGCCTGTCTGGATGTGTTCCTCTGTGATCTGTGTTAGTATTGTCCTGCTCTGGCAGGTGGGTTGGACTCAATGATCTCCTTGGGTCACTTCCAACCCCTAACATCCTGTGATCCTGTGTGATCCTGAGGTTAGTTGTGGTATACAGCCTTGGTATCTAGACTGGTCAAAAGTCTTCTTGGTCATATCACCTGGGACCTTATGCTAATTGGTATTGGGGTGAGTTTTTCTCAGCTATTATATGGATAGATAATGAGGGTCAGAGAAAGGTGAAGAAGTGGCTTAGTTAATGCCCTGTAGAGATAATCATTCCTGCTTCTGCTTGGAGGGAGCTTTACCAGCAGAATAACTAAAGGTTCCATGAGAGTGGTGAGAGCCTGGAATGGGTTGCCCAGGGGGTGGTTGAGGCCCTGTCCCTGGAGGTGTTTAAGGCCAGGCTGGGTGAGGCTGTGGCCAGCTTGCTCTAGGGTAGGGTGTCCCTGCCCATGGCAGGGGGTTGGAACTGGAACTTGTGGTCCCTTCCAACTCTGACTGATTCTATGATTCTATACTTCTATGAAGCATCTTTCCCTGTTGCTCCCTAGAAAATGAGGTCCCTGAGGCTGTGTTTCCTGCTTTCTAGTATAATATTTTGATAGAGGAGTAAATATTAAAGATAAAACATTGTTAGTGCCCTGGAATACCACAGCACTGCTGCAGAGCTCTGCATTAGGGAAGTGCTCCTCACAAATGCTGCAGCCACTGAACTGCTGCTTTTTTGGCTGGAAAACATCACTTCATTGCTTGCTTTCTTTTCATGTTCTTTGCTTTGTTTCATGCCTTCCCTCTGACTTGAACAGGACACAAGTTTGTGTGCCAGCTATGTTTACTCAAGACATGATGATGAAGGTTTGAAGACTTTGTTGGGATGTGTTTGTGGTGTTTAATTTCACCTCTACCTCTGGCTGTCCCAGCTCTTCACCGCATGCAGACACACCTCTGGGCTGGGGGTTGCTGACTGCCCTCCAGCTCCAGGTTGGGGCTGAAACCATCATGTTTCCTGCTTTCCACCTGAGCTCATCAATCATTCTGGAGCTGGATTAAAGCTTAGGTTGGATTGGCTGGCAGTTTTGCTGTTCTCACTGAACCTTGCAGTGATTTGGACATGAGCTCAAGATTTATGCATATTTGCAGAGCCCACGGTTCCAGGTCAGAGCCTGAACCGAAGCATTACCAGGGAATCATTGCTTCCCCCCAACATCTTTGGTGGCCTCCTCTGAAGCAAGAGCAATTGCTAGGAAAAATGCATCCAGGGCTTATCTCCCTGCTGAGTCTCCTGAGAAGCGAGAGACTCGATGAAACAAGCCCCAAACTGGTGCTATAAACATTGCTCAGGAAAATCCTGTGCTGCCCTTGCTGTTTGTAACTCAGGCACTAGCAGTCTGCCTGCAGCCTTGCTGGGAAGAGCAAATGGGCAGGTCACCAGTGGAAAAGTGAAAGTGGAGTGGAATACAGGTTGTGTATTTCCTTTCTAATCTCACTGCATGCAAAACAGAGTGATGGGTGGGCAAGATAGCTCAGGGGAATGCAAGATAGATGGGCTTCAGCACAGAGCCACAAAGATGAAGAAGGGAATGGAACATCTCTGTTATGAGGAGAGCCTGAGGGAGCTGGGGCTGTGCTGCTTGGAGAAGAGGAGACTGAGAGGTGACCCCAGCAATGGTTATAAAGATGTAAAGGTGAGTGCCAGGAGGCTGGAGCCAGGCTCTGCTGGGTGATGCCAGCAGACCAGGGGACACAAGGGCCAAGGGGTGGAAACTGAGGCATAGAGTCTCTTCTGCCAGGCAAGTAGCAACAGAACAAGGGGACACAGTCTCCAGTTGTGCCAGGGCAGGTCTAGGCTGGATGTTGGGAGGAAGTTGTTGGCAGAGAAAGTGATTGGCATTGGAATGGGCTGCCCAGGGAGGTGGTGAAGTCACCATCCCTGGAGGTGTTCAAACAAAGCTTGGATGAGGCACTTGGTGCCATGGTCTGGTTGATTGGGTGGGGCTGGGTGCTAGGTTGGCCTGGCTGAGCTTGGAGGTCTCTTTCAACCTGGTTGATTCTATGATAGAAAGTTTTGTGTAAACATGATGAAGATTTTTTTTCCCTGTGAGGGTGACAGGACACTGGAACAGGCTGCCCAGAGAGGTTGTGGAGTCTCTTTCTCTTTAGAGATATTCAAACCCTACCTGGATGTGTTCCTGTGTGATCTGATCTACGTGATCCTGCTCTGGCAGAAGGGTTGGACTGGATGAGCTTTGGAGGTCCTTTTCAGCCTCTGACATTCTGTGATACCAATGCTTGGACCAGACTGATGTCCTCCAAAATGCCCTGCCCCAGGGCAGACCCTTGCTGGGGAAAGGTAACTTGGACAACAGCTGTCCACTTTAGATTTCTTGGCCTGGTGCACA
Source organism: Pogoniulus pusillus (assembly GCF_015220805.1). Taxonomy (NCBI): domain Eukaryota; kingdom Metazoa; phylum Chordata; class Aves; order Piciformes; family Lybiidae; genus Pogoniulus; species Pogoniulus pusillus. The sequence continues at coordinate 5,959,714 of NC_087274.1, read as the reverse complement.
TCACCTTGCAACCATGGCTCTGAGTTTCTTTTCTCTATTTGTCTGAACATCATCAGAGCTCAGACCAGAAGTGAAGCTTTGTTTTGACCTGTGTGCAGGGGGCTCAAGCTCTGTATGTTCCCCTGGGGTGCTGTGATCTGAGACACCTCACCTAGGTGCCTCAGCTCACCACTGCTCACATATGCCAACCCATGCACGTGTCCATAGGAGCACGCAACGCTCCTTCCCCCTGCTGATCTCCAAACCCATTCTGGGGGGGAATTGGAGCCATAACAATATGGCAGTAAAAAATAATGAAATGCCATCATAAAACAAACAAGGAAAAAAGAGAAGTGGAAAAGCAGTTAGTTATTTATACCTAGGGAACTAGGAATAATACACCTGTCTGGTGGGGATGGCTGGCACAAAGCTGGCATTGCAGAGTGGTACTTAATACCTTTTTTTTTGCTGCACTTTATAGGCTCTTTCCTGCAATTAATGCTAAATAAAATCAACATTTCTCCAACCTGAGTTTCTGGCTCTCATTAACTCCCTTCTTGCCATTCACCATCTCTTTCCCTCTCAGTATCTTTTCTCCTGCAATATTTTCCTTTGCTCTTCGCTTCTCCTAAGCTCCAGTCTGTGCAGCTCCAAAGAGCAGGACCTGGTCTCTAATTGAATTAACTGAGATTTCCAAGTCTGGAGCAGGATCATTCCAAGCCACAGAGCTTAGCAGGGGCTGCTCTTGCAGGTGGAGCATCAGCACCTACCCAAAGCACAGGATTGAGTCTCAGAGACCTGGCACAGGGCTGGATGGCAGCACCTTCCAAGGCTTCAATGAGGAGGGCAGCAGAGCAGCTTGAACCAGAGAAAACCTGTGGAGGGTTTCATTTACAGCTGATGTGTGGCAATGCAAGAGGGAGGCTGGAAATTTGGACCATGGTCTGCTCAGGTGAATTGGTAGATAAATGAATGTGTGACACAAAATGCTGTTGATGGTGCTGGCAGTTCAGGACAAATCTGGTCCTGAGCCCTGCACTGATTTTTTTTGTCTTTCACTGTTTTAATATTTAGAAAGGAAGAAATTCAAGGACTTGCTGCAGCTGACAGGCTGGATGGGTGGGCAGAGACCAATAGGATGAGATTTAACAAGGCCAAGTGCAGGGTTCTGCACTTTGGCCACAACAACCCCAAGCAGCACTACAGGGTGGGGACAGAGTGGCTGAGAGCAGCCAGGCAGAGAGGGACCTGGGGGTACTGGTAGATAATAGTTGAAGATGAGGCAGCAGTGCCCAGGTGGCCAAGAGAGCCAATGGCATCCTGGGCTGGCTCAGGAACAGTGTGGCCAGCAGGACAAGGGAGGTTATTCTGCCCCTGTACTCAGCACTGCTCAGGCCACACCTTGAGTGCTGTGTCCAGTTCTGGGCCCCTCAATTCAAGAGAGATGTTGAGGTACTGGAAGGTGTACAGAGATGGCCAATGAAGTTGGTGAGGGTCCTGGAGCACAGCCCTGTGAGGAGAGGCTGAGGGAGCTGGGGGTGTGCAGCCTGCAGTAAAGGAGGCTCAGAGCAGACCTCATTGCTGTCTGCAGCTACCTGAAGGGAGGTTGTAGCCAGGTGGGGTTGGTCTCTTCTGCCAGGCAAGCAGCAACAGAACAAGGGGACACAGTCTGAAGTTGTGGTGGGGGAGGTCTAGGCTGGATGTTAGGAAGAAGTTCTTCACAGAGAGAGTGATTGGCATTGGAATGGGCTGCTCAGGGAGGTGGTGGAGTCACTGTCCCTGGAGGTGTTGTAGTGAAGCCTGGCTGAGGCACTTAGTGCCATGGTCTGGTTGCTTGGCTAGGGCTGGATGCTAGGTTGGACTGGATGATCTTGGAGGTCTCTTCCAACCTGGTTATTGCTATGGTTCTATGAAAGCCATCTAGAAGTGCTGGGAGCTCTTGAGAATGAAGAGTTTGTCTATGTCACAGGAGATGTGAGTCCTTTTGCTCTCTTGATTTTGGCCCCATCCTTGCCTCTAGTTTCCAGTCCAACATTGAGAACAATATTCTGACAACAGAGTTCAGGGAATTCTGAAGCAATAGAAAACCTCTTAGGGGTCCATTCCAGACTTTTTCCACTTTCATATTCCAAGTATTAGCAGAAATGTCTTGTGGTGAAATTGTCCCCAGTTTGGTTGATACTTTTGCTGTTACTTCACTTGATCAGGCAATATTTCTTTCTGCTGTATCCCATCCCCCACTCTCCAAATGATTTCTATTACTTCTAACCCCAAAAAGAAAAGGAGGAGAATTTTTGCTTCCTTCATCCCTCCCTATACATTGCAGATTTTTAGGCTTATGTTTCTATTCCTTTCAACAACAACAAAATCAAGCAAAAAAAACACATTTTCCACACTTAAAAAAAAATACTTTGGATGAAACACTCTGCCCCTCTCAAAATCCACCCCCAAAACACAGGGATTTATTCCTAATGCCATGAAATTGTTTAATGCAGTTAGGTTTTTTTATTTAAGGGAAATAAAGTGAGCTGAAAGAGTAATTAAAGACACAACAATCCCTCTGCCAGTGAACCCAAGGTGTGAAACTAGGGGCAGGAGCTTGGAGGCAGGAGAAAAGCAGCTCCAAGCACCATGAAGCTTGAGCCTGGCCACCCCAGGCACGTTGTGGTGGCATGGGAAGCCCTCCTGAGCCTTGGACTTATTACAGCAAGGGTTTCCCCCCCTCCTCTTTTAATCAAGAGCAGTTGCAAACATGCCTCAGATGGCAGGACAGCTTTATCTGCCATCTAGCTCAGATGTGGGGAGGGTGGGGGAAATAGGACCCACATGTTATCAGCTGATACATGAAACAGAGAGAGGATTATTGAGGAGGAGAAAGGCCATGAGGAAAGAGGAGCTGTGCTTGCTGCTGAGACCCATCTTTCCCTCCCAGCCTATGCTCCCTGCTCTCCTTCTTCCCCACAAACACCAGTTAAATGATGAACAGGCTGGTGTCAGGGCTCCAGGATTGATGTGGATAACTGGCACTAGAGAATCAGACCCATGTGTTGCTCCTGTGGGATGATCTCTAGGCATGTTTCTGAGGAAGCATGACAGATGGAGGCAGCTCTTTGCCTGTGTCTGATCTCACCACATCCCATGTCCTGTACCTGCTGATGGCTCCTCCCAGCTGTCTGCTATTACCCAGCCCACACACCCAGCACCACCTCAACTACTGCTCTAGGGCTCTTGGGTGCTCCCCTTGGGTGGCCTGTCTGTGAGTAGTGGCTTAGGAGCACCATCTGTGACCAAGAATCCTGGCTTGCTGCAGACTGCCATGGGTTTGACCCAATGGAAAGGTTGAGAGTCACACAGAATGCCACTGTGGTGGGGATTGGAGGGCACCTCTGGACATCATCTAGTCCAAGCTCCCTGCTAAAGAAGGTTGACCCAGAGCAGGCTGCAGAAGCTGTGGAGTTCCATCCAGAAGCTCCAGCAAGGGCTGAATGTACATTCACAGTGTTCCTGGCAGCAGCTGTGGCTGTGCAAAACCACAGCCTCTTGTTTGCAGAAGTTCCTCCAAGTCAAGTGCAGCAGGGAAAGGGGCAGGCATCTGAGGAGGAGGCAGCAGGCAGTCATTATGTGTCTTTGGAACCTCATGGAATAGAATCACAGAGTCATAGAATCAGTCAGGGTTGGAAGGGACCACAAGGATCAGCTAGTTCCAAGCCCCCTGCCATGCCCAGGGACACGCTACCCTAGAGCAGGCTGCCCACAGCCTCAGCCAGCCTGGCCTTAAACACCTCCAGCCATGGGGCCTCAACCACCTCCCTGGGCAACCCATTCCAGGCTCTCACCACTCTCATCACCAACAGCTTCCTCCTCATGTCCACTTCAAACCTACTCACCTCCAGCTTTGCTCCATTCCCCCCAGTCCTGGCACTCCTTGATAGTCTAAAAAGTCTCTCCCCACTTTTTTGCAGGCCCCCTTCAGATCCTGGAAGGCCACAAGAAGGTCACCTGGGAGCCTCCTCTTCTCCAGCCTGAACAGCCCCAACTCTTTCAGTCTATGCTCACAGCAGAGCTGCTGCAGCCCTCTGAGCATCCTCCTGGCCCTGCTCTGGACACACTCCAGCACCTCCACATCCCTCTTGTAATGGGGGCTCCAGAACTGGATGCAGCACATGGTGAGACACCTACCCCAGATTGGAGAGGGGAAGAGAGACCAACCTGGTTGATTCTGTGATTTTGTGATTCAAGCTTTAGATCCCCTTTCTTTAAGTTCAAGCATTATGTCTGCTGCTGGCTTTGCTCTTTAGGAATCATCTTGCTTGGACTCTGCTGAGTTTCTCCACCTCCAGCCAGGGCTGGCACTAATTGCCCACTTGCAATGCATTTCCAGACACGTGGCTGTAAAGTGCTGTATGAAAAAAAAAAACACCCAACACAAAACCCCAGGAAAAAAAAAATTAATAGATTCATATAACTCCATGGTCATTAAAACAAACCTTATGTGGATGGAAGAGAGCAGAACTGAATAAAGCTTGAGCAAATGCAGCCCTCACAATGAAACACAAACTGGATTTAATCAGCAGTGCCAAATAAGTTTTATTTTCTGAGGTTTCTTAGGTTTCTTTTCCTCCCCATCTCCTTCCCTCAGGATTAGCCAGAGCAGAAGAGCACATTGGCCTGACCAGAAGAGGGAAACTTTGCCTGACTCCTTGCTCTTAATGAATGTAATTTTTAACCACCACCACCACCAAAATACCCTGCCTGGGCTGGGCAGCTCTCAGGCTGCTTTCAGCTATGCTAGGATCTCAGCCAGCTTTTCTGAGTGGGTTATCCTGCAGCTAAAGCACCACTACTTGTCCATCCATGTTGGACAATGCTGGGATTAAGCCCCATCAGATTATAGAATCATAGAATTAACCAGGTTGGAAGAGACCTCCAAGGTCATCCAGTCCAGCCTAGCACCCAATCCTAGCCAATTAACTAGACCATGGCAATAAGTGTTCCATCCAGGCTTTTCTTCAACACCTTCAGGGATGATGACTCCACCACCTCCCTGGGCAGCCCATTCCAATGCCAATCACTCTCTCTGACAACAACTTCTTCCTAACATGCAGCCTAGACCTCCCCTGGCACAACTTCAGACTGTGTCCCCTTGTTCTGTTGCTGCTTGCCTGGCAGAAGAGCCCAATCCCACCTGGCTACAGCCTCCCTTCAGGTAGTTGTCTAGAGCAAGGAGATCACCCCTGAGCCTGTTCTTCTGCAGGCTAAACGACTCCAGCTCCCTCAGCCTCTCAGATGATAGGAGAGGGATGATGATCACCTTTTCTTCACTTCCATCAGGGAAACCATGCAACAAGTTTCCATTCTACCTCCCCAGATCTTCTTCTCTCTGTTTTCTGTGTGTGGGGGGGGTGGGGGTGGGCGATAGAAATAGCTTTCTGCTGAGAGGATGATGAAGTTATGCATCAAAGTGAGTCAACAGCCTGGAGTGATGAGACTGCCTCCAAGGCATGGAATGGGAAACAGCCTTGGAGAGCAGTTCTGTGCTGTTCACCTCATCTTTACCTGCACCGAGGACCTTTACCTGCACCATTAGTGCACCTTCCACACAGGGATGTTCTCGTTGCTGTTGAAGTGTACCTCTGTGAAGCTGATAGCTTGATCCTGAAGGTGTTCAAGAAAAGCCTGGATGAGGCACTTAGTGCCATGGTCTAGTTGACTGGATAGAGCTGGGAGACAGTTTGGACTGGGTGACCTTGGAGGTCGCTTCCAACCTGGTTGATTCTATGATTCTATGCTATGAAAAGGCCATCAGCAGCAGGAGCAAGCCTCCAACTGGGAAAGGACAGGAGAGCTAACTTCTATCAGGATAATCTGTCTGTCTTTTTGCCTCTTTCCTCCATCCAGACTTGAGACTTCCCATCTCACTTTATCTTCTTTTCCTCACTCCAAATCCAAGTTCATCACTTGGGTGAAGAAGGTGGAGCTTTACCATCTTGTGAGCTGTCCAAGGGTGGGGGAAGCTGACCCAGCAATTAGCATCCTTGCTAATGCACACTCAATTGTGAGTAGAAGTTGTGATGTCTGCTCACAAGTTCTTTTGTAAGTCCTAAATTTAGTGACAAGTCTTGATGACACATGTAGATGACACATGTAGATGACACATGTAGATGACACGTGGGTCAGTCACAAGGGAAACATCCAGTCTATGCTACTTTCACTGCCTGGAATAAATGAGCATCCTCCTGGTGATGTCTTCAGACCATGGGAGCAGCAGCCAGACCTGGAAATGTGCAGGTTCTTGGTAGCTGTAGGAGTGTAGGATTGTGTAACTGGCTGGCACAAGACTGTGTAGCTATTTGCAACCTATTGTCTCCTACTAAGAGGTTTAGTACCAGATCAGTGGTGGTGTTTAACCACCTACCTCTTTGTAATTACATTGGTATGTAGACATTTAATTACATTTTGTCCTCAGCTAAGCCAGGCCATAGATTTTTTTTCATTTGTCACTGGCAAAGACTGTGCACAAAGATATTGAGCAGCTTCTAAGTAACTGCCAGTTCCTGGTGGTGCTGAGACCTTAATTTTTCAGCTCAGCTGGCCAAAATGTATGTGCTAAAGCTGGTGATTTTGCATTCAGATCTACTCCAGCCTGAGGTTCATAAAACTGGCAGAGTCATTACGCTGCCAACAAATACATTCAAACAGCAATGGCAGTGCCCTGAAGCAGTTTCCTTCTCTTCCTGCTTGAGGTGATGACAATGGCTCACAAAAGCTAGAAGTCTCCAGATTGCTTGGCCAGAAGATGTCCTACTGATGCTCTGAAGGTCTTGCACTTGGGTGGCTCTTAGTGTCTCATCAACCCAAAAAAAGGAGTGAATGGGTGGTGTCTGGGCTAGACTGAGGAAAAGAGACAAAGCGACAGCAGAGACCAAGAATAGAATGATGGTCATAGAGTCATAGAACCAAGCAGGTTGGAAGAGACCTCCAAGCTCATCCAGTCCAACCTAGCACCCAGCCCTATCCAGTCAACTAGACCATGGCACTAAGTGCCTCATCATGGTAAAGCAGTGGGTGAGTTCTGGATGTCACACAGTATCACAGTTTCATCAGTGTTGGAAGAGACCTCACAGATCATCAAGTCCAACCCTTTACCACAGAGCTCAAGGCTAGACCATGGCACCAAGTGCCACGTCCAAATCTGCCTTGAACAGCTCCAGGGACGGCGACTCACCAGCTAAAGACATGCTCCTCACTTCATAATTGCTGCATGGCTCTTCAAGTTTCCTTTCATGGCAGATACCATAGAACCATAGAATCATAGAACCAACCAGGTTGGAAGAGACCTCCAAGCTCAGCCAGTCCAACCTAGCACCCAGCCCCACCCAAAACCTAGCACCCAGCCCCACCCAATCAACCAGACCATGGCACTAAGTGCCTCAGCCAGGCTTTTCTTGAACACTTCCAGGGACAGTGACTCCACCACCTCCCTGGGCAGCCCATTCCAATGCCAATCACTCTCTCTGACAAGAACTTCCTCTTAACATCCATCTTAGACCTCTCCTGGCACAACTTGAGCCTGTGCCCCCTTGTTCTGTTGCTGTGTGTAGTCCAGTGCAGGGGTACACATTCTTGTCACTGAGGAGAGAGTGGCAGGTGGCCAAGTCCCATCCCCAGTTCTCTTTGGTAACGCTGGGCAGATTCCCCAGCCATGCACACACATCTCTTGGATGGTTCCATTTCTCAGTAGCTTTGCTGGTGCATGACTGACAGGCAAGTAGAAGAGAAGGGAAGGGAACAGGAGAGGTTCTGGATAATTGCTAGATAAAGAAAAGTCTCCTTGCCAAAAATTGAGCGACCTGATGAGATGGGGACAGGGCAGGCAGTGAAGAGCAGCATAACCCAATCCCATGTGCTTCCCTTTCACTCATCAATGAGACCCATCAGTGCTCTTGAGCCACTGTGGATGATAGTCTGTCTTGTAGATGATTTTCCCTATGAACTCATGAAAGTGAAGCATCAGCAGGACATCACCAGAGACAATTCCTTGAGGCAGCCAGTCACATCAGCCAGTCTCTCCACTGCCTGTGTCACAAATCAAGTTATCACATGCCACATCCAGCATGACTCTGATGTTAATCACCATGTTTACTTTCCATCCAACTCCCTGCAGCACAGAACCAGTTGTGCCAGCTAGCAAGTGCCATCTAAACGGTGTGGAATGGACCTCTTCTGTTCTAGATATGTTAGGTCATGTAAGTCCTTTCCAAGGGGGTATAATTAGAGATCGCCACACCTGCCTTATGCATGTTGAGCTTGACAAGGCTTGTTGAGCTTCAAACCCCCCCAACAGCACCAGCAAAAAGCTTGTAGTGAAGCCTACCCAAAGGGCTGGCTGCTCCAGTGTTGTGGCACATCACCCAGTGCCAAATTCACAGGCTGGAGACCTGTGCACAGCACCCTTGGGCTGTGCCTGCGCACAGCTCATTCCCATTCGCTCCAACGTGGGCTTGAAGGTCACTTGCAGAGCTGTGCTGTGAAATATTTCTGGGTGGCAATGCCCTTCTCTTTGTACAGTTAGTCTGGCCATCAGTACTACAGGAGCACGGGATGTCAGAGTTGGAAGGGACCCAAAGAGATCAAGTCCAACCCCCTTGCCAGAGCAGGACCATACAATCTAGCTCAGGTCACACAGGAACACATCCAGACAGGCCTGGAAAGGCTCCAGAGAAGGAGACTCCGTAACCTCTCTGGGCAGCCTGTGCCAGTGCTCTGGGACCCTTAGAGTCAAGAAGTTCCCCCTTGTGTTGAGCTGGAACCTCCTGTGCTGCAGCTTCCAGCCATTGCTCCTTGTCCTATCCCAGGGAGCAAGTGAGTAGAGCCTGTCCCCCCCTCTTGGCCAGCCCTCAGATGTTTACAAGCATTGATTAAATCCCCTCTCAGTCTTCTCTTCTCCAGACTAAGCAGCCTCAGGTCCCTCAGCCTCTCCTTGCAATTGTCTGTGACAAAAATCAGTCTCTCCAAAGTGAAGATATTTTCCTTTTCCCATTGCTCTACCTTCCTCCTCTTTTTCCAGTGGCTTGAACTGAAAGGAAAAACTCTTTGGGTTTGTGTTTGGTTTGTTGTTTTTTTTTTTTAACTTTAAATTCTTGCTTTGTGAAAAGACCAAAAATAGAAAAAGAAAAAAGAAAAGCTTCATTTATTAAGAAAAAAACCAAAACCCTCTTCCAACTTGGAAGGACATTTCCAAGAGAATATGAAGTGTAGTTGAGAAGCAAAAGTGGTGGAGAGGAATCCCCTGTTCTTATTTCAAGACTGCCCAAACCTGCAGCTTATAAACTTTCTGTTGATCTCAGCTTTTCATCTTCAAATCTGTTCCCCCCCCCAGCCCTTTCCCCTGCCAATGTCATGCTCAACTCCTTTTGTATCTCATGTAGCAGATCAACATTTCAAAACTCATCTTGGGTCATTTTACATCAGTGTCCTTGCATCAGATTATCCCAGCTCCATGAGGATATTCCAGTGCACGGAGGGAGGCTGTTTTCTATGAGCTTTTTAGAAACACAGAATCAGTCAGAGTTGGAAGGGACCACAAAGACCATCTAGTTCTAACCTCCCTGCCATGGGCAGGGACACCCTACCCTAGAGCAGGCTGCCCACAGCCTCTTCCATCTTGGCCTTAAACACCTCCAGCCATGGGGTCTCAACCACTTCCCTGGGCAACCCATTCCAGCCTCTCACCACTCTCATGATCAACAACTGCCCCCTCACATCTAGGCTGAATCTCCCCACCTCCAGCTTTGCTACTTTCCTCCTAGTCCTGTCACTCCCTGACAGCCTAAAAAGTCCCTTTCTCAGCTTTTTTGCAGGCCCCCTTCAGATCCTGGAAGGCCACAAGAAGGTCACCTGGGAGCCTTCTCTTCTGCAGGCTCAACAGCCCCAACTCTTTCAGTCTGTGCTCACAGCAGAGCTGCTGCAGCCCTCTGAGCATCCTCCTGGCCCTGCTCTGGACACACTCCAGCATCTCCACATCCCTCTTGTAATAGGGGCTCCAGAACTGGATGCAGTACTCCAGATGGGGTCTTCAAAATGTGAGGAAGATGCCTCAAGAGAGGGAAACAAAAATCCCAATATTTCCTTTTAATCAATTGTTGTTTTTTTTTTTTCTTTAACACTCTACCCTTCCAAAACCCCCCCTAAAACAAAACCCAGGGTGCACATAGGTATGAAAGAGAGCAGGATGTGAAACGCAGAGCCTACGTCAGCCAGGAGCTTGCTCTTAATCAACCATCCACCTGAACTACCTGGGGGCAAGGAAGGAGGCTGTGGGAACATGTTGCAACCAACTGAAGCCATCTGAGAGGAGAGCAGGCACACAATGGGGCGAGCTGGGAGGGTGGCTTCAGGAGCCACACGTTAAACATCTCCGGTTTGTGCCCCATGTAGGAGCTTGCCAGAACCAGGATGAAAAAACCAGTTCCAAGACAGACCCTTACTCACTCCAGCAGGGTTGTTGGGGATTTTTTTCATCTTAATCAACATAAAATGCTCAGTTCTAAATTTGCCTGCTTGGAAATGTGATCAGCAGCAGTAATTTTCCACTTTGTGACATACTTTAGAATAAATAACTGTAAAAAAAAATATATATATAAATCATGGTGGTGGTGTTAGATCATTGCTGGTCATGGCCTAGTCCTAGTGTAAAGCATGGAGTAGAAAAATAGTTTTGAGTTTTTATTCTGATCATCCATCCTTAAAATCTGTGTCTGGGATGCCTACAGTTCTGGGCTCCTCAACTCAGGAGAGATGTTGAGCCAATGGCATCCTAGCCTGGATCAGGAGCAGTGTGGCCAGTAGGAAAAGGGAGGTTATTCTTGCCCTGTACTCAGCATTGGGCAGGCCACACCTTGAGTGCTGTGTCTAGTTCTGGGCTCCTCAATTCCAGAGAGATGTTGAGGTACTGGAAGGTGTCCAGAGAAGGGCAACAAAGCTGGGGAGGGGCCTGGAGCACAGCCCTGTGAGGAGAGGCTGAGGGAGCTGGGGGTGTGCAGCCTGCAGAAGAGGAGGCTCAGGGCAGAGCTCATTGCTGTCTACAACTCCCTGAAGGGAGGCTGTAGCCAGGTGGGGTTGGTCTCTTGTGCCAGGCAACCAGGGACAGAAGAAGGGGACACAGTCTCAAGTTGTGTTGGGGGAGGTCTAGGCTGGATGTGAGGAGGAAGTTGTTGTCAGAGAGAGTGATTGGCATTGGAATGGGCTGCCCAGGGAGGTGGTGGAGTCACCATCCCTGGAGGTGTTGAAGCGAAGCCTGGATGAGGCACTTAGTGCCATGGTCTGGTTGCTTGGCCAGGGCTGGGTGCTAGGTTGGCCTGGCTGAGCTTGGAGGTCTCTTCCAATCTGGTTGATTCTATGATTTTATAATTCTTAAAAAAAAGCTAGGGAGGGACTGTTTAGGCTGTCAGGGAGTGACAGAACTGTGGGGAATGGAGCAAAGCTGGAGGTGAGGAAATTCAGAGTGGATGTGAGGAGGAAGTTGTTGAGCATGAGAGTGGTGAGAGGCTGGAATGGGTTGCCCAGGGAGGTGGTTGAAGCCCCATCCCTGAAGGTGTTTAAGGCCAGGCTGGCTGAGGCTGTGGCCAGCCTAAATCTAGGGTAGGGTGTCCCTGGGCATGGCAGGGGGGTTGGAACTGGCTGCTCCTTGTGGTCCCTTCCAACACTGACTGATTCTATGATTCTGTGTTACTTTTTTTGCTATAATAAAATTATTGCTTATAAGAACTTTTGCTTAGTCAAAAAGACAAAAAAAAAATCCCCAATAAACTCAACTCCTAATTATAATAATTCCACTCCAGTGTTTTCCATGAGCTCTTAGCCAAGTTGGCCAATAACTAAGGCAAGAAATAGGGGGGAAACAAAAAGGTATGTATTGTATATTCACTTAAAGCTTGGCTTGAACTGACCTTTTATTGTCTAATTTTTTTTTTCCATGCCCAACTTGGCAACCTGAGACAGACTCATTGCCAAGTTTCTATAGTATGTTATTTTCCTATGTGTTATGTGTTCAAAAACATTTACAAAGCAGCCCTACAAGTGTTGTGCAAAGGTTTTGCACAGAGAAGGCCAGAGGAGTATGGGTTTGAAAGTGTTCACAGGATCACAGGATGGTAGGGATAGGAAAGGACCCAAAGATATCATCGAGTCCAACCCCCCTTTGCCAGAGCAGGGCCATACAATCTAGCTCAGATCACAGAGGAACATATCTAGACAGGCCTTGAGGGCTTGCTGCTCCAGTGTTGTGGCACATCACCCAGTGCCAAATTATCACACAGTATCACAGCATCATCAGGGTTGGAAGAGACCTCACAGATCATCAAGTCCAACCCTTTACCACAGTGCCCAAGGCCAGACCATGGCACCAAGTGCCACGTCCAATCCTGCCTTGAACAGCTCCAGGGACGGCGACTCCACCACCTCCCCGGGCAGCCCATTCCAGTGTCCAATGACTCTCTCAGTGAAGAACTTTCTCCTCACCTCCAGCCTAAATCTCCTCTGGTGCAGCCTGAGGCTGTGTCCTCTCGTTCTGGTGCTGGCCACCTGAGAGAAGAGAGCAACCTCCTCCTGGCCACAACCACCCCTCAGGTAGTTGTAGACAGCAATAAGGTCTCCCCTGAGCCTCCTCTTCTCCAGCTAACCAGTCCCAGCTCCCTCAACCTCTCCTCATAGGGCTGTGCTCAAGGCCTCTCCCCAGCCTCGTCGCCCTTCTCTGGACACGCTCAAGCATCTCAATGTCCCTCCTAAACTGGGGGCCCCAGAACTGAACACAGTACTCGAGGTGTGGTCTAACCAGTGCAGAGTACAGGGGCAGAATGACCTCCCTGCTCCTGCTGACCACACCATTCCTGATGCAGGCCAGGATGCCACTGGCTCTCTTGGCCACCTGGGCACACTGCTGCTGGAGACCTGCCTGAGGATGTGCACAGCACCCTTGGGCTGTGCTGTACTCAGCCCATTCGCGTTCACTCCACCATGGCCTTGGAGGTCACTTGTAGAGCTGCGCTGTGAAATATTTTGGGGAGCAATGACCTTCTCTGCACAGCTAGTCTGGCCTTCAGTACTACAGAAGCTACAGAAGTACCAATCTCACCTGAATTCATCAGGCAAATAAGGCAAAGATCCTCTAAAGGACCAAGGAGCAGCCAGAGCCTTCTCCACTGCTGTAAATGAAGAACTCATCCTTGTGGGGATGTCAGCAAGAAGCAGCAGCTGACGCTGAAGAAGAGCACTGCTGGATCCATTTCTCCTGGCTCAGTCAGAGAGCTGTCAATACTCAAGAGGAGATCACAGATCACTGGCTCACAGGATGTCAGGACAAAAAGAGATCATCCAGTCCAATGCCCCTGCAAGAGCAGGACCATACATACTTAGGTCACAAAGGAATGCATCCAGATAGGCCATGAAAGTCTCCAGAGAAGGAGACTCTACAACCTCTTTGGGGAGCCTGTGCCAGTGCTCTGTGACTCTTACAAGAAGGAAGTTTCCCCTCGTGTTGAGGTGGAACCTTCTATTTTACAGCTTCCATCCCTTGCTCCTTTTCCTATGCCAGGGAACAAGTGTTGCCAGCAGAGACGTTCCAAACCCAGCTATGTTTTGCTTGCTCTTCTCTTTGCTTTCATTTCCCCCTCCCCTCTCCCTCCTCTCCCAACCCCAGTCCCTGCCCCATTTCCTGTGCATCCCAACATGGCAAGATCTCCAAATGGGCTATGCTAACAAATGCAACTAAAGACAGCCATGTGATGTTAATACAAACCTCCTCTGTCAGCTTGGAGAGGCACCAGGCAGTCGCCCCGGGATTGCTTTCAGCAGAGCCTGGCTCTGCTCTGTGCCAGGCGGTGGCATCTGTCAGGGCACACTCAGCCGCGGCTCTCTGGAAGTTGAGGACCCTTTTCCCTCTGTCTGGGTGGCTGCAATGTGTGTTGTGTTGCATCTGAGCACGTTGATAGCTTTTTCATTTAAAAGTAGAAGAAAAAAATAAATCAAGAGGCAATGGATCTGGGTTACAAAACCCAACCCCTCCCCCCAGACCCAGCTCCTGTCATTTTTGGCTCATCCATAAGGATCTGTCCATCGCTTAAGCGATACTGGAGCCACGATAAAAAGAAGCACTTCACATTTGAAGGGTGATTTGTCTTGGAGTTCCCTCATTAAAACACCCTGCTGGAATAGATATATAAAGTGCAGGGGCATGTTCTTATTTGGGGTCAGTTCACTTCAGAAAGGAAGAAAAATGATTGCAAATTTTGATGCAATTTTCTTTCTGTGGTCATGCAGTTAAAGTTCTGCGTTTCACTGCGATTGCCTCACAGACATGCTGAAATCTTTGCAGTTTTTCTTCTATTTAATTTCATTTTCTGGCTTTTGTGAAGTCCTAGAAATTATTTATTTATTCCTTTGGGAGTGAGCTGCTGTGGTGTTACCAACACATCTGAAATCTGACAGGCAGCAAGAATTGAGAGGCGATAACCAGGGTGAGGCTGTCTTAGCTTTTGTTTCCTGGTTTTGCTTTGTCCTGTGTGAGATTATACAAAGGGCAATGCCTGAGACATCCTGAGCCTGCAGCTACAGAGGGACTTTGCCAGGCTGAATGGGTGGGCAGAGCCAATGGGATGAGATTTAACAAGGCTAAGTGCAGGGTTCTAGACTTTGGCCACAATAATCCCAAGCAGCACTACAGGCTGGGGACAGAGTGGCTGAGAGCAGCCAGGCAGAGAGGGCAGAGAGGGACCTGGGGGTACTGGTAGATAATAGCTGAAGATGAGGCAGCAGTGTGCCCAGGTGGGCAGCAGAGCCAATGGCATCCTGGCCTGCATCAGGAAGAGTGTGGCCAGAAGGACAAGGGAGGTTATTCTGCCCCTGTACTCAGCACTGGTCAGGCCACACCTTGAGTACTGTGTCTAGTTCTGGGCTCCTCAATTCAAGAGAGATGTTGAGGTACTGGAACATGTCCAGAGAAGGGAGATAAAGCTGGTGAGGGGCCTGGAACACAAACCCTGTGAGGAGAGGCTGAGGGAGCTGGGGGTGTGCAGCCTGCAGAAGAGGAGGCTCAGGACAGACCTCACTGCTGTCTGCAGCTCCCTGAAGGGAGGCTGTAGCCAGATGGGGTTGGTCTCTTCTGCCAGGCAAGCAGCAACACAGCAAGAGGACAGAGTCTCAAGCTGTGCCAGGGGAGGTCTAGGCTGGATGTTAGGAAGAAGTTGTCATCAGAGAGAGTGATTGGCATTGGAATGGGCTGCCCATGGAGGTGGTGGAGTTGTCATCCCTGGTGGTGTTGAAGCAAAGCCTGGATGAGGCACTTAGTGCAGTGGTCTAATTGATTGGCGGGGGCTGGGTGCTAGGTTGGACTGGATGTTCTTGGCGGTCTCTGTTGGGGAGGGGAAATTAATTGATGCGAGATGATAATTTCCCAAATTAATATTGTTTATTAATTTTGCTACTCAGAGCTCTCCCCACCCCTGACCACTAATTTTAATAATATTTCAGTTCCTACACAGCCATGACAACATTCTATGGCTAATCTCTAGATCTAGTAATAACCAGCAAAATACATAAGCATTAATTGAACTGGAAGAGAAGATTTCTGTGGTCAAACACCGCTTGAGGTCAATATGCCACTTGCCCAGTAGCTGGGCTCAAGCTCTTTCTGCTCTATGGCAGAAGGCAATGAAGAATTACAAAGAGGCATTTAAGCATTTACTCACAGATTATTATTATCACCCACTCATGGGGGCTAGCCACAGTCCAGACAGTGCCCAAATGCTTTCAGGGGACTCTGTCTTGTTGGATGTTGAGGCTTGAGTCTTCTTGGCTCCTGGGGAAAGGATGCAGACAATCTCTGACCTTATCTCCTGGCTTCTTCTGGATGATCTGTGTATATGTCCAGGGATTCTAAGCAGGACCTCCAGGTGTAGCGGCAGGATGTCACATGATGTAGTTTCAGCACGATGTCAGCTGGCCACACAGGACGATTGCGTGCAGGCATCCAGGGTCTGCTCCTGGTAACTGGCGGCAGTGGAGTTTAGCAGGCAGCACTAAGGCAGTGTGCAGTAGCAGCAGGGCTGGGCACAGTAGGGAGAGCAGGCAACCATCAGGGCAGCAAAGCAGGGAAGCAAAGCAGGTTGTTCACCTGCCTATCTCCTTTGATCAATGTGGGCCAAGATTAATTGCCCTTTGGACACAGAATAGCCAATCAAGATGGCATTAGCCAAACCATACCAGATTGGGCAAAGCCACAGGCTCACTTTTCCCTAATCTGGGAACAGCACAGGCCTTGCACTAGGCAGGCACAAGCTAAGTGTGTGTACCTTACACCACAGGGTGGGCCAGACTCAGTGGCTTTGGGTTCTTTTGTGTCCATTTCCCACGCTTGCCTCTCTGGTGGGGCAGAAGAGCATGCCTAGGCAAGGCAAGACATGTATAAGCCTATTTTGGGCCTATCAGGCCTACCACAACAGTCTCTTTCAACCTGGTTGATTCTATGATTCAAAAGGGGTTAAATGTGTTAGGTAGTGGCAGGAGTTGAGAGCATCTATGACAAAGAGAATTTAAATATGTTTTAGAAATCCAGCTTTGGAAAAGGGAATAAAAGTTCAAGCCTCAAATATTTCACAAGTTTTCTCTCCACATCTCGTGGCACCAAACAACTTCTAAACCCCTCCCCTGAACACTTTTAGGAGCAAAAGTCAGAGTGATTTGAGAAAGGAGCCTAAATCAGTCAAATGAGGCAGAAGGTGGTTGTATTCCTGTTGGATCTTCCTCCATGTTACGGATCATCCTGTTTTCGCATGCCTATTTTCACTCTGGTGTAGATGGACTCTCTCTCCCTTAGCACGTTGGTAACCCTGTGCATATTTAACTCTGCTATCTGCACTGCTGGCATTTGTTGGGTTGCTTAAATGTAGGTCAAACCAGAGAGAGGATGTGGAAGAGAAGCGATGGAGACAAAACTGAGAGAGGAAAGGTCGTGTGCAGCACGATGCACACAGATGGCTTATTATCGCTAGGACCATGTGGCAGAATCCAAACTCATCCGGCAGTCTGTTTTTGTGATACACAAAACTCTTTCAGGGACTGCTGAACCTCTGAAAGTATCTGGGTGCATTCTGCATAATGTTCACACTTTGCTGACCTTGCAGAAGCCTCGGAGTAGTTGCAGTTTCCAATCTTGTTTTACAAACTAAGAGGATTAGTGCGATGCTTGCGGTGGGATGGAGAGCCAACGGAACGTTTTGGATCCATCTCAACCTGGATCCATCAGATTTCTGTAGGTTTCCAGAAAGCAGATGGACACTTTGTATGTCTCACCTTGCCTATCATCTCTGCAGGAGTGAAAGTGACTCAAAGTAACTGCATCAGGGATAGTGTGGCCAGTAGGATGAGGGAGGTTATTCTTCCCCTGTACTCAACACTGGTCAGGTCACACCTTGAGTGCTGTGTCCTTTTCTGGGCTCCTCAATTCATGAGAGATGTTGGAAGGTGTCCAGAGAAGGGCAACAAAGCTGGTGAAAGGCCTGGAACACAAACCCTATGAGAAGAGGCTGAGGGAGCTGGGGTCGTTTAGCCTGGAGAAGAGGCGGCTCAGAGGTGACCTCATTGCTGTCTACAACTACCTGAAGGGACATTGTAGCCAGGTGGGGGGTGGCCTCTTCTGCCAGGAACAAGAGGACACAGTCTCAAGTTGTGCCGAGGAAAGTATAGGCTGGATGTTAGGAGGAAGTTCTTCGCAGAGAGAGTGATTGGCATTGGAATGGGCTGCCCAGGGAGGTGGTGGAGTCACCGTCCCTGGAGGTGTTCAAGCAAAGCCTGGATGAGGCACTTAGTGCCATGGTCTAGTTGACTGGCTAGGGCTGGGGGATAGGTTGGCCTGGATGATCTTGGAGGTGTCTTCCAACCTGGTTGATTCTATGATTCTATGAAAAGAAACTCTGCTTTATGGATCAGTCCTTGCCTTTCTCCTACCTGAAGACTACCCAGAAAGCATGACTCAAGCAACTGAAGGATTTACGTTGGAATTAGATGCCCACGGATCAGAACACGAATAACACCTCCATCCCCTTCCCAGTTCTTCCAGGCCTGACCTTTCACAATCTCCATTTCCTGACCAGTGACTCCAAAGAAAATAGATCTGCTAGTTGACATTTCATGGAAATCTGTGCAAAACTTGTCAAAATACACCACCATGCCTGTCAGCTGCCTGGGACAAGACCTCTACAGTAGTTTCCAGAAACTCAACACAATTACTTACTTTTTAAATTATCTTTAATTGTCGTGGGTGAGCCACAGAAACATTTTTCCCCCCACTCTGAGGCAAGACCTCGCTATTAAGAGTCACCCCATAATTGCAGCTCTAATAGGGGGACTGCAGCAGGTCACTCCTGAAGGTGAGCGCAGGGCGCGGCGAGGCGAGAGCCGCCACTGAGCACCAGTAAGTGGAAGTGACACATTGCAACAGTCCCATCAATTATGGAGGGGGCAGTTTGGAGTGTAAACTTTTTAGTGCATCTAATTACCCTGCCAGATGTTTTAATCCAATCTCCTTGCCCCTCCCATGCCATCAAATGCTACTATTGTGTTTGGAGGTCCTGATAAGAAAGAGTCACCTCAGCGGTGGAGTCTAGGATAAACCTGTTGAGTTGTGCTGCAGGAACTGAGCAGCCTCTTTGCTACCCAAGAGATTGGTCTGGTTCATGTGGGACTTGGTGCTGGTGGGATTGCACTGAATCAGAATGAACATGCCTGAGAGTGGATAAGGGTGTCACAAAGGGTGCAAGACTGATGAAAAATAGCTGAGCTGGTGGAAATCTGCTCAAGAGCTGAATGACAACTGTTAGCCTGGCAATGCTGAACTGAAGCAGGTCCTGTCACTAGCACTAGAGATGCTGCACCAGATTTTCCAAGGCTCTTCGCAAGTTGACCTAATGTTCCTGTTGACACAAAACCCTGAGAGCACAGCTAAAAGCAGCATTGCTGAGCACTCCTGATTTGCTCACAGATTGTGGTCAGATGTGAGCATGAAATAAAACACTTGCCTAGGCAGTCAGGAGAGAGAGGAAAATAGTCAATTGTCTGGTCTGGAGAAGAGGAGGCTGAGGGGAGACCTCATTGTTCTCTATAACTACCTGAAAGGAGGCTGTAGTGAGGTGGGGATGTCAGTCTCTTTTTCCAAGTAATGAGTGATGAGAGGAAATGGCCTCAAGTTGTGCCAAGAGAGGTTTAGGTTGAATACTAGGAAAAAATTCTTTACTGAAAGAGTGGTCAGGCACTGGAATGGGATACTCAGGAAAGTGAGAGAGTCACCATCCCTGGAGGTGTTAAAAACAAAGTGTAGCTGTGACACTCTGGGACATGGTAGTGCTGGGTTGACAGTTGGACTTGATCTTGGAGGTCTTAGGGTTGACCTCATTGCTGTCTACAGCTACCTGAAGGGAGGTTGTAGCCAGGTGGGGTTGGTCTCTTCTGCCAGGCAAGCAGCAAAACAAGGGGACACAGTCTCAAGCTGTGCCAGGGGAGGTCTAGGCTGGATGTTAGGAGGAAGTTGTTGTCAGAGAGAGTGATTGGCATTGGAATGGGCTGCCCAGGGAGATGGTGGAGTCACTGTCCCCGGAGGTGTTGAAGCAAAGCCTGGCTGAGGCACTTAGTGCCATGGTCTGGTTGCTTGGCCAGGTCTGGGTGCTAGGTTGGCCTGGCTGATCTTGGAGGTCTCTTCCAACCTGCTTGATTCTATGATTCTAATGATTCTCTGATTCTCTAGTTAAGTGTGCACACAGATGCACATTGCCTTTCAGAAATGTAGAGCAGGGAAGGGATCAGCATCAGGAGGAGTTTCTTGGAGTTCAAGGGTTTGGTGCAATGGGAGAGCTAAGTGTACACATGCAACACCTTGGGAAGTCTTCACCCTTGCTTGTGGTGCATGGAGAAATCTTCAACTTTGACTACTTAAAGTTTTAACAATATGGGAAAAAGCCCAACCTAAATCAGAGGACTCTCAAACAGTTCTTTGTTAGACCTTTGATGACCTCTTTTTTCACCAGTTACTTTTCTTCCCTTCTTGCCCCATTCCCTTCTCCAGTAAGAGACTCCTCAGACTGGTAGCAGGACACAACGTTGGTTCCATGCTCTTGAGATGGGGCTGTTTATAAAGCCTTCAACCCATCAGGAAGTGGAGAGGAGCCCAAGTTTCCATGCAAGAGCTTGAATGGAGAAGGATGACGTGAAACCCATGGAAAATATGGAAAATGTGGAGCCAGTAATAAAATTATAAATAAAACAAATACAATAAATTGGGAATGCAGTTTTGCTGCTAATGATTTGTGTTCCTAGTAACCCAAGACTCC
This sequence comes from Pogoniulus pusillus, assembly GCF_015220805.1. Lineage (NCBI taxonomy): Eukaryota > Metazoa > Chordata > Aves > Piciformes > Lybiidae > Pogoniulus > Pogoniulus pusillus. The sequence continues at coordinate 5,939,360 of NC_087274.1, read as the reverse complement.
CTTACCTTTGGAAAATTGCATGTTTTTCCAGTGGGGGAGCTGACTGCAGGTAACAGGCATGATGGGTTGTGTGGTGGTGTGGTGGGTTGGAGCGCTGAAGGGCTGAGGTATTCAGCAGGGACTGCTGCAGCCTTCTGTCAGCTCTTTCTCTGACAATGACTTGCATCATGATCTCAGGGAAAAAAAAAAATCACTTAAGCAGTGGTTAGTGTTAGTGCAGGAATTTTGGCCAGTAAATGAATCTAGCCTTATTCTGGGAAGGGAGATTTGCCTGGTGGAGTTACCCAGATGCACTGAGCTGGCTTTGCATCATTGCTAGCTACAGCATTTTGTGTGCCTCCCCCCGTGAGTGTGCTCTCCCTGTGACACCCTCTGGGTGTACTGGTGGGATGGGGGCTGCAGTTTGCCATTGCCATGGAAGCTGGCAGATACTGCTAGATCACTGTGGTGGTGCTTGCTTTTGTAAAACACTTGTACAGAGGCTCTCTTTAGCAACTTCAGGATCTTTTCAGCTCCAGAGAGGAATGCTTAAAAGCCAGCTCTGAAAAAAAAAAAAGTAGTTTGTCTGCTGCTGTTCCAGCACTGGATTATTAACAGCTGGAGTTATAGAATAAACTCATCAAACCCATGAGATAGGGCTTCTATTTGTACCTAGTCAAAGGTCTTTTGGAGCCCAGGGGCCAGCATGGTTAAGGGCACCTGTAGCAAAAATCAACAGGACAGAAAGAGTGATGGAGCTGGACTTGGCTGACCCTTTGTCCCAATTAATTAGGTACCAATTTAGATATAGTCTATGGGGAGAATGGCTTTGGAAGAAGTCGAGAATAAGGCTTAAATTTATGACTTACAGATGGAAGAATTTATAGCCAATTGAACCATCTAAAAGGGTGGGAGAAGCTGGGGTTGGGGGGAGGACTGAAGCAGCTTGCCCAAAGTCATCAGGAGAATAAAAACGAGTACACAAAGCACAGCGTCGTGCTCCGAGGCAATCAAACGCTGAGTTGTACGCAACTGTTCCTTTGCACATCAACAGCTCGGAAAGCTTTCCTTTGATACCACTCTGATGATTAATTTTGCTGTGCCAGCAATAAAAGAAAAAGGGGGGAGGGGAGTAGGAGCAGCACATGAATTGCAGCTATTCTTCAAGGTGAAAGATCTGAGTTTCCATTTCCCTCTGCCATCGGGACTGATACGGCGCTGACTGGCCAGGACATACTGCGGGTGCCAGGGCTGAAAACTGTTTGTGCATTAGCTGGAGCCTTTGCCAGTGAAATAATATCTTCCCCTTTGTTTATTATATTGAAACTCGATAAAAGAAAGCATCGGGGGAGGGGGAGGGAAGAAGGAGTTTGTGGTGTGAAATGAATGTTCTCGTCTGGGCTCCAGGATGCAGCCGTGAGTAACGTCTGTGGCATCGCCGGGCGTCCTCCTGCAAAAGAAACCCAACTTACTGTGCTGCAGCTGGGGCCTGGGGGCCTGCTGGCAGAGGGACAGGCTGTGCTTTGCCAAGGGACCCCCGCACCCCATCTGTTATGGGGATGGCATTGACTCCTGGGGTGATGCTGGTGGCATAGGCGCTGTAACTCACACAAGCCCAGATCTAGATAGTCCACATTTATTTCTCTAGAAGGCAGACACATGCAGGCTGCATCATGCCCAGCATGATCTTGGTGACCCAACATTCAAAACAGATTCCACTTCCCTATTCTTTCCCTGAAAAAGTGGCTGCATGTTGGAGAAATGACTATATCCCTAAAAAGGTGGCTGCATGTTGGAGTGGTGTCTGGATCCCTGAGAGAGTGGCTGCATGTTGGAGTGATGTCTGGATCCCTGAGAGAGTGGCTGCATGTTGGAGTGATGTCTGGATCCCTGAAAGAGTGCTTGCATGTGGGAGTGATGTCTGGATCCCTGAGAGAGTGGCTGCATGTTGGAGTGATGTCTGGATCCCTGAGAGAGTGGCTGCATGTGAGAGTGATGTCTGGATCCCAGGATAGCTTTGCTGCACTGAAAATCAACAGGAAAGACCCCAGCCACATGAAGGGTCCTTTTCAAAGGAGGAAGCTGGACTCTGGGTGTTGCCAATGTGCTTGCAAATTGATGGTTTCCCTTTACAATAGAGTGGCAAGAAACTGCTTGCAATTACAACATCAAAGTGAAGCCAAAACAAAAACAAACCACCACCTCCTCAAGCTCACCTGGTCCCTGTACTGGAAAAGGTGTAAAATTCTCCCATGGCAGAATGCTGTGAGATTCCATAATTATTCAACACCATTCATTTGTAAGGGGGAGGAAAAATATTACTCAGGCTGTTGCTTTGAGCCGGTCCTCAGAATGTCATTTCACAGCTCTAAGTGTTAGCACCCAAGGCTCTTGCTCTCTGACTGGGGACCTAGGTGTTAATGCAATAGGAACTCTAGGAACAGCAACAATTGCACCAGCAGAAATGCTGATATAGAATCAACCAGGTTGGAAGAGACCTCCAAGATCATCCAGTCCAACCTAGCATCCAGCCCTGTCCAATCAACCAGACCATGGCACTAAGTGCCTCATCCAGGCTTTGCTTCAACACCTCCAGGGATGGCGACTCCACCACCTCCCTGGGCAGCCCATTCCAATGCCAATCACTCTATCTGCCAACAATTTCCTCCTAACATCCAGCGTAGACCTCCCCTGCAACATCTTGAGATTGTGTCCCCTCATCAGCCAGCTCAGTGCACACATCAGTGAGCTCTCAGGTTGTGCTGCTCTCCACCTGGGATGGGTGAAGACCATAAAGCAGAAAGGCAACAGCAGTATGATATGGTGTGACTGAATTTCACCTCCCAAAGCTTAAGCTGGGAAGGAACAGTCAGTTCCTACCCAAGTTCTTGTATTTCTTTGGGTCCAGGAGCAGTCTGACATTTTGGCATTCTCAGCACAGCATTTCAAAGAATTGTTTTTGCAGAAGACATTGTCTAAGTGAGTGAAAATAACAAAGGTTTGTTTGGAAATGAGCATCTATCATAGAATCATAGAATCAAGCAGGTTGGAAGAGACCTCCAAGATCAGCCAGGCCAACCTAGCACACAGCCCCAACCAATCAACTAGACCATGGCACGAAGTGCCTCAGCCAGGCTTGACCTCAACACCTCCAGGCGCGGCGACTCCACCACCTCCCTGGGCAGCCCATTCCAATGCCAATCACTCTCTCTGACAACAACTTCCTCCTAACATCCAGCCTAGACCTCTCCTGGCACAACTGCAGACTGTGTCCCCTTCTTCTGTTGCTGCTTGCCTGGGAGAAGAGACCAACCTCCACCTGGCTACAGCCTCCCTTCAGGTAGTTGTAGCCAGCAATGAGTCTTTTTTTGAACACCTCCTGGGACAGTGACTCCACCACCTTCCTGGGCAGCCCATTCCAGTGGCAAATCACTCTCTTGTCATGCTTGGGTTTGAATATGGAAAACTGCAGAGGGTATTTCACACCCCTCTCTGGTATCTGTGTAACAAGGGCATTAGATGTAGCTTGGGTTTAAGTCAAATTTGAGATTGATGCAGCTCCCAAAGCTAGACTTTCAGACAGCAGGACAACAACCACTCCTCCACCCCAGCTTACAGCGTGGCAGTTTGAAATACAGCAATAATGTTGGTTTCCTGAAATGCCTCAATTAGTGAAGCAGTCTCTTCTCTCCTTTCCTGCCCTGCAGGATGAGTGTCCAGCCTCTCCCTCCTCAGATGAAGCTGTGATAAAAGAATACTTAACATAACATAGAAGGAGTGCTAAAGAGAAAGAGCCCTTTTCTGGCATCAGATAGCTGCAGCTTGATAACATTAAAGAACAGGGTTAAAGAAAGAAGTATTCTCCCCTTTTAAGTGTGTGTGTGCACACAAGAGCCCAGCCTTGCATTTTGTCTTCACTAGCAGGCAACACACACACACATGTGGACAGCATGATCCAGGTCACTTCAGTTTCAGGAGACTTATTAGCTTGAGAATGTTAATGGAAACCAGCCTCCAAAGTGGGGTGGAGTGATGAGGTGAAGCAGGAGGCTGGGAAAGGGAATTTGCTCTCCAAGGTGTTGAGTACTAAAAGTGGCAGCAACTTCTGACAGTTCCTAAAACCAGCCTTGCTGTGGCTTGTTGGGCTTCTGGGCTCGGATGCTGTGAGCAGAGCTGGGGATCAGACCCTGATGCTGCAGAAGGACTTTCCTCCTGTGGCAGATGCCCCAGGGTGTGGCATTAGAATGATCAGCTGAGTGATTTTTGGATAGCAAGACAGATACATGTTTCCACCCAGCCTTTGCAATGGATGTTTTCCCCCCAGTATCAAGCCCCTCAATGTACAGCCCAAGATGCTTCTTGGAGTGTTGTGGCTGCTGTATGAAGAAAGCCCAGAGAAGCCAGAGGAGAAGTTCTCTCACTCATTGTGTCTCCTAATCGGGGCAACCCCTGTGATTTTCCATGTTGGTATGTGTGACCTGGGATTGCTCCCCACCCTGAGACAGCTGCCAAGTCCCTCTGGGCAAAGCCACATCTCCATTGTCTGCTTCCTTCTGTGGCTTCAGGTGCTGCGGCAGAGCTGCCTGAGCACGGTGAGAACAGGAGACTCATCCCAGAGTGGCTGTTTAATGTGTTAAGTGGGGACAGTTATGGGGTAAGCTGTGTGGCAGTGGCTCATCTGCTGTGTGGTGAGCTCTTTATGCTTTCAAACCTCTGTTCTGACAGCCTCATAGCAATAGAACCTCGGTGGTGTTGCCGTTGCCATGTGCTGGCTAGTCCTTGGCCAGCATTAGAAGCTAAACCTCCAGCCCAGCTCCAGGAGTCACAAATAGCCTTATGGTGCTAACACAGCTGAGGCAAGGGGCTTGTGGCATCACAAAATGGAGAAGGACTTTGTCCCTGCTTGCAGCTCTCCTGTATACACCAGCAGATTTGTATCCCCAAAATCACCCTCTCAGAGCTGACTTCTGCAGCCTCCTCTCTCCAGAAACACCTTCTCCCTCATGCCACCCTGTCCTCCTCCTTTGCCTGGTATCCAGGGAAGGATGGCTCTAACTTCTGGCAGGAGAGCTCCATCAGGGAATCAGAAGCCAGGGAATTGCCCTCCACTGCAGCCTTGTGGGAGCTTGTGCAATGCTCCAGCACTATCAGTCACATCCCTCACATTTCCTTCTTTTGGCCCCATTCTCTGCCTGCTGAATGAATTTGCAGCTGCAGAGACTGAGCTTGAGTAGAAAGCTGAAGGATTTACTTCCAGCTATTGAAAGGTTTATAGCTGAGAGATGTTAAGCCGCATAGACTCTGCTCCTGGAGGTGCATCCTCCTCCATTTCCTCCCCCAGATGCTGCTAAGTTCCAAGGAATATTGTATCATGGACCACATTCAGCTGCCCCTTTCATCTGCAGAGACAAATTCCACCCCAGTTGACTGATGGCAGCAAATCAGAGGCAGAACTTGTTGCTGGTGCTGGGAGCAGTGTGGTTCATCGCTGCACACGGAGCAGAGACACCTCATGGGCGCTGTCTGAGGATGAGCTGGGATGAAAAATTCCCCCATGTCCTATTCCCAGCCATCCTTGTTGTTTCTGATCCATTAATCCTGGGACTGGCCCAAACATCTTCACTCTGAATGCATGCATCCAGGGAAGGCTCACCAGTGCCCAGTGCCCACCACAGCCAAACACTCTGGAGAGCTTTGATATGATCAGGAAGGGTCATTCTGTACAACTTTCAAATCCATGAGAGGTGAATTAGGAAAAGTGTTTGTGTTTGATTTATTATCAGTGGGGAGAGGCTGTGCTTTTGTGGGTAGCTGAATCAAACAAGGTCAGACAGTGCCTTCCCTGTGCTGTGATATTTAGCACTGAGTTCTCGTATCACTGCAGCTGCTGCAGCCCCTGGGTCACTGAATTGCCCTTTTTGGCTCAATGCTGCACTAAGGAAAAACATATCCAGAGAGCCAGGCAGTGGCACAGACAGTACAAACAGAACACAAGAAGCAGAGGGAGGGTGGGGAGGGAAAAGGCTTCTGAGGGAAATGTGTTTGCCAACAGATGTGTCTGAGCAAAGCAGAGAGTTTGGGTAACGTCACTGGAGTTGGCATCAGCACCTGCGAACAACTGCTCCATGGTTTTGTCTGTCGGGGTAGGATGAAGGGCAGGTTTCTTACTCCTCAATCTATGTGCCCTCATCTCTGCAGGGTTCCCAATCCTGCTTTGTGCCTGTGGAACCAGAAAACCACTTCTAGCTTTTAACCTCTGTGGTTTGATGACCTATGGCAGAGGTTCACAGTTAAGAGAAGTTAAATTCCTGAGACTGCTTGTGCCAAAATACCTTTTACACTGTCCTCTCCTGGCTGTGGGCACCTGGTGGCTTGGGAACATTTGGAGCAAACAGAATATGGAGGAGGGCTGCTCCCTTGGTTTCCCATAAGCCATGCTCAATCCTTATGGTGTTGGATGCTGTCTCCATCCCTCAAGACGCCAGCCCTCACTCAAGCTGTCTTTATTTAAGCAGTTGGTGCTTCACAGATTACTTCCAGGCCCCTTGAGAGTAAAAGGCCTTTTACCTCCTCTGGCCCTGAGACTATTCCAACAGCTGCAACTATTTCATTTTTAATTTACTTGATACAACTTGTCTCTGCTTAATCCACCAGGACAAGTCTGAGGGTTCCTGACCCATAAATCCAGAGCGGGGAGGGTGGTGGGGTTTAGGGGGAGAGAGGAGGGAAAAGCAAGGAGGAAAAATGAAGGCAAAGGAAAAAAAAACCTGAGGGGTTTTGAAAAATTGTGTCTAAATCATAGCCAAATGTATTTCCCCAGCTTCCTGACAAGTGTGAGGCTGGACCCAGTAAAACCAGCAAAGGCTCACTGCAGTGCTAAGGGGTGAGGCAAGACCTTTGCTTCTAGCATGGTGACTACTCCACCACAATTCACTTTATCAACAGTGTAAACCTCCTGAAAGTCACTTAGAATGGGCCTTAACTTTTCTCCCCTCCTACCCAGTTCCTTTTGCTTAACAAATACAAAGATTAAAGGGGGAAAATTACTTTGCATCCCTTCACAAGAGCACACAGAGCAGTTTTTATGTCTTGATGTTTACAGCAAAAGCTGCCCTCCTTCAGGTGCCACTTTCTCCCTATGGCCACTGTCAATGTCCCTGTGCTCTTTTAGACTGGGTGGTAGGACTGCTCTAAATCAGTTACTTGACATGAATAAGAAAGAGAGAAAAGAGAAGATAAAAAGAAAGAGAAGAAAAGAAGAAAAAGAGAAAACAGTACCTGACTGCTCTGGTGAGACCCCACCTGGAGTACTGCATCCAGTTCTGCAGCCCCCATTACAAGAAGGATGTGGAGATGCTGGAGTGTGTCCAGAGCAGGGCCAGGAGGATGCTCAGAGGGCTGCAGCAGCTCTCCTAGGAGAACAGACTGAAAGAGTTGGGGCTGTGCAGTCTGGAGAAGAGGAGGCTCCCAGGTGACCTTCTTGTGACCTTTCAGGATCTGAAGGGGGGCTACAAAAAAGCTGGGGAGGAACTTTTCAGGATATCAGGGAGTGACAGGACTGGGGGAATGGAGTGAAGCTGGAGTCGGGTAAGTTCAGCCTGAATGTGAAGAGGCAGTTGTTGAGCATGAGAGTGGTGAGAGACTGGAATGGGTTGCCCAGGGATGTGTTTGAGGCCCCATGGCTGGAGGTGTTTAAGGCCAGGCTGGCTGAGGCAGTGGGAAGCCTGCTCTAGGGTAGGGTGTCCCTGGGCATGGCAGGGGGGTTGGAACTGGCTGCTCCTTGTGGTCCCTCCCAACCCTGACTGAGTCAATGATTCTGAGAAAAAAAAAAGGAAAAAAAAAAGAAAGAGAAGGAAAAAAGGAAGAGAAGAAAGAGAAGAAAAAAAGGAAGAAAAGAAAGAGAAGAAAAAAAGGAAGAGAAGGAAGGGAAGGAAGAGAAGGAAGAGAAGAAAGAAGGGAAGAAAGAGAAGGAAGAGAAGGAAGAGAAGGAAGAGAAGGAAGAAGGGAAGAAAGAAGGGAAGAAAGAGAAGGAAGAGAGATGAAAGAGAAGAAAGAAGAGAAAAAAACCCAACAGAAAAAATAAAAAGCAAAAAAGAAAAAAAAAGGAAAAAATAAAAGAGAAAAAAGAATTAAAGAGAAAAAGAATAAGAGAAAAAAGAACAAAAGTTCTTTTGGAGGTGTTCAATAAAAGACTGGATGAGGCACTTAGTGCCATGGTCTAGTTGACTGGATAGGGCTGGGTGATAGGTTGGACTGGATGATCTCGGAGGTCTCTTCCAACCTGCTTGATTCTATGATTCTAAGTGAAAAAGAGAATAAGGAAAGATTTAAAAAAAAAAAAAAAGAAGAAAAAAGAAAAAGAAAAAAAGGAGAAAAATAATAAGAAGGAAAAAGAAAAAAAAACAAGAAGGAAAAAAAAAAGAAAGGAACTTTCCTCCAATCTCAGCATCTCCATTCCTCACTTTAATTGTTTCGCTTCAGCCTGTGCAACAATGCCTCAGTTTATTGGGAAAGACAAGGGGGATTTTTGGTTGGTTTGGGTTTTTTTTTTTCCCCCCCTAACTTTTATTTATTTCAGAACGAGCTGCAGATATGGAAACCATAAAGGCAAGGTTCTAATTATAACTATTAAACCTGGAGAAGAAAGGGGTACAGTATTCCTGGCTGGCTCGGCGGTTAGGAGCCCTGTGACGCTTTCTGCGCTCCAAAACGTGTGGCAAACGATAGGAGTTTGTTTTGAGGAACAATTATTTGTCTTTTATTAAACTTGCCCTCCCCATTATATGGCTTTGGGTGACTGATTCTGCCTCTTTCCTGAGACTTCCAATGCGGAGCAGATGGGGAAGAGGCTTTTGTGAGCCGTGCCAGAGGTGCGCTTCCATAATAAGGGTAAGAAGAATGCTGGTAATGCTACCAAGAATAATGCAAGCCCTCTGATTGCTTTCCTCCTGGCTCCTCTTGTAATTCCCTAAGACCACGTTTGAAAATTGCTGGGTGATGATTATCCAGGGATTAGGGATTAGCATGGTGGTTTCACTGCTTGTCAAAGCCTTAAAATTAGACACAGATTAAAATAATTCAATTTTCTCATCAATAATGAAGCAGAGGGGTTTTAAAGCCCCTGCAGCCTCTAATGGAAAATCTCTACAGTGGGTAATGAGAAGGGACAGATTTTTGGAGTGATCTGACGAGTTCTGTCTCAGTCAGAGTTTGGGCTGACTTCTGCAATGAGGTTTGTCAGTATCTATAGTGCTCCGTTGGATCTCAGAAGCTCTTTATGCTGGCAGTTGCATTATGGATGCACAGACATTGGGAGTTTAGAGATAAAGAGATAGTAGCTGAACATGAGCCAGCAGTGTGCCCAGGTGGCCAAGGGAGCCAATGGCATCCTGGCCTGGACCAGGAACAGTGTGGCCAGTAGGACAAGGGAGGTTATTCTGCTCCTGTACTCAGCACTGGGCAGGCCACACCTTGAGTCGTGTCCAGTTCTGGGATCCTCAATTCAAGAGAGATGTTGAGGTACTGGAACATGTCCAGAGAAGGGCAATGAAGCTGGTGAGGGTCCTAGAGCACAGCCCTGTGAGGAGAGGCTGAGGGAGCTGGGGGTGTGCAGCCTGCAGAAGAGAAGGCTCAGGGCAGACCTCACTGCTGTCTGCAGCTCTCTGAAGGGAGGCTGTAGCCAGGTGGGGTTGGTCTCTTCTGCCAGGCAAGCAGCAACAGAACAAGGGGACACAAGTTGTGGCAGGGAAGGTCTAGGCTGGATGTGAGGAGGAAGTTTTTGTCAGAGAGAGTGATTGGCATTGGAATGGGCTGCCCAGGGAGGTGGTGGAGTCACTGTCCCTGGAGATGTTGTAGAAAAGCCTGGATGAGGCACTTAGTGCCATGGTCTGGTTGCTTGGACAGGGTTGGATGGTAGGTTGGCCTGGCTGAGCTTGGAGGTTTCTTCCTACCTGCTTGATTCTATGATTCTATGAAATGAAATAGTTAAACACAACAGAGCTGATCACTCACAGTGAGCAGCTCATTCCCCTTCCAGAAAAATAATCCCAACCTCCTTTGCAAGGGAATGATTAAACAAATCAATGAAACAAATCAAAGTTTTCCTTGAACTCCAGGGAGGAGCCATCCACAACTTCCCTGGGCAACCTGTTCTAGTGTCTCACCATCCTCACTGTGAAGAATTTCTTCCTAATATCCAGTCTAAATCTCCCTTTCTTGTAGCCCTCTCCTTCAGGTAGATCACATCACATCCAGAACACCACCAATACAGTCCCATAACTGGAGAAGACTTTGATCATCAATACCAAAGACAGGACTCTCCCTTCTCCTTGGGCACATTACAAAGAGCAATCAGACTTTTTAAGGGACCACAGTGCTGCTGTAAGTGCTGACTTTCTCTTCCAGCACATCTGCAGGGAGAACTGCTGCTTAGTGGTTAGTGTCATAGAATCATAGGATCAACCAGGTTGGAAGAGACCTCCAAGATTATCCAAGTCCAACCTATCACTCAGCCCCGTCTGGACATAAAAGTGAAGACACCTGGGTTATATTAATGGTACTGCCACTGACTTACAGCTGACAGCTCTAAAGTGGGAGGACAGCTCTTCTAAGTGCTTGTTGTCAGAGGCTGAGTTCCTATTAAAGAGCTTTTCCAACAAGGATTTAAATCAACAGAGAGGCTTTATCAGATGATGAGGCAGCGGTTGAGTCTGACTCTCTCATGTCATGTTGCCATCTGCAGAGGATCTGGAGCTGGAGGTTGAGATGATAACCACCTTGAGGCAAAGACCACCCTGTGGGCATCTGGGAGACAGCAAAGGGTATTTTGTGGAGGCAGAACAGAGAAACCAGGGATACCTGCGAGTCCCTGCAGCCGCATGAGTGGCCCTGGATCTGCTTTGAGTGTTGATTCACAGCTTGGAAGAAGGTCCCAAACCACAAATCCTGGAGTGAACCACTGTACCAGGCTCATTTACTCAGACTTCATGCAAGGAATTAGGCTTTTTGTCCATTATTCTATTTATTACCAGACAGGAAAATAATAAGTCCTTCAGCTGCGGTGGCGCAGCCACAATCGGTCAATTCAGTCCACGGGGCAGACGTTCTGAACTCCCTTCTGACTTCAACCTTCCACAGGACAGTTTCTGAGAACAACTTCTCCTGTCTTTCCTCAGCTAAGGAGCTCCATCCCATCTTGGCAGACAATGACCTGGATGCAATTTCTCCCAATTCTAGGGCTGCTCTCTGACATTATAGCAATGAGCATACCTGGGGATGATGCCATTAGGAAGTACAGAGTTCCAGTTGGTGTTAGGAGGCCACACATAGCTTCTCTGACTTCCCCACGAGCTGCAAAGCCTGTTTGAGAACATTAGTCTTGGTCTGCACAGCATTCCACGGTGTGAGAGTGCCTGAAATGTCAGGCAAGTTGATGTGACCCTGCAGAGCTCAATGCTGAGACCTTTCCTGGGTCACTTGAGTCCTCTTTGGCAAGGGCACTGGAGAACAAGCAGAAAGATGGATACTGGTCACAAAGTTTGGCACACTCCTGGGAGACCTCCAAGCTACATAGGTGATGAAGGTGATTAAAAGAACCCAGGGAAGTGGAGGACTCACCTTCTCTGGAGGTATTTAAAAGATGTTTGGAGGTGGTTCTTTGGGTGACAGTCTAACAGTTGTGTACAGAGAGATGGAATCATAGAATCAAGCAGGTTGGAAGAGACCTCCAAGATCATCCAGTCCAACTTAGCATCCAGCCCTATCCATTCAACCAGACCATGGCACCAAGTGCCTCATTCAGTCTTTTCTTGAGCACCTCCAGGGACAGTGACTCCACCACCCCCCTGGGCAGCCCATTCCAATGGCTGTTAGGTTATGGCTGGACTTGATGATGTTAAGGTCTTCTGCAGCCAAGCAATTCTGTGGTTATGATTAAAGTCTGGATGAGGCACTCAGTGCCATGATCAAGTAGATTGGGCAGGGCTGGGTGATAGGTTGGACTGGATGAGCTTGGAGGTCTCTTCCAACCTGGTTGAGCAGGGGTGACCTCATTGCTGTCTACCACTACCTGAAGTTGTAGCCAGGTGGGAGTTGGTCTCTTCTGCCAGGCAAGCAGCAACAGAAGAAGGGGACACAGTCTGCAGTTGTGCCAGGAGAGGTCTAGGCTGGATGTTAGGAGGAAGTTGTTGTCAGAGAGAGTGATTGGCATTGGAATGGGCTGCCCAGGGAGGTGGTGGAGTCGCCGTGCCTGGAGGTGTTGAGGTCAAGCCTGGCTGAGGCACTTCGTGCCATGGTCTGGTTGATTGATTGGGGCTGTGTGCTAGGTTGGCCTGGCTGATCTTGGAGGTCTCTTCCAACCTGCTTGATTCTATGATTTTTTACAGACATAGCTCTGAGAAGTGTAACAGCTCTCAGTGAGTCTTAAGTTTCTGATATGTGGCAAGAAGACCAGAGCAGACTGAGGTGGCTCTCTGGCTACCTATCTGCTGGCTGGGGCATTACTAAGGTCTACTTGTCTCCAAGTAGCTTATCCTGCCAGCAAGTTAATCTCCCAGGTACAAAGTTGGTATTCAAAACGGCTGGCGGCATCTTGGGTTGCAAAATCTCCAAAGAAATGGTTGGGAAGCTTTGGTGAAGGAGTGACCAAACATTTCAGAACTGACCACAGAGGCAGCTTGTGGTATGGCTCTACATGGTGGGCTTCAGCTTCCAGATGCAGTTTTAAGGCATCCCCATCACCAAGAAAACCACTAATGCTGAAGCATGAAAAAAAAAAGAGAAGAGAGAGAAGGGCCACTTGTAGCTGCTGCTCAGATTTCCTCTCAGGCTGCTCAGTACAAATCCTACAGAATCAAGCAAAACACATTTGAGGCTTTAAATGTGTCACAACTTTGAATTGCCCTACAGAAAGGCCAGTTTAGAGTTTTCTTTCTCTGCCCAGATGCGATGTTTGCTCATTAATGAGCGCAGGTATTAGGAGCTTTGGTGACTTTTTCATGTCACTAACATAAAGAGAACACAAAATAAGTTTGTTTGCCTTTGTTTTGTCCTCCTTTCTGTTTCCCAGGTGGAAAAGCAAAGACCCTTCCTTTGTTTCTGCACAGCTCTGTCTTAATTTTCACTTGAAAAACGTTGCCAATAGGCAGGAGAGTCAAATTCTAACATGCAGGGGGAATTAATGTTGTTTTTCAGCTGGTAATGGTCTGAGTTTTTGTGGCTGGCTCTTTGGGAAATTTTTCACATAGTTCTTCATCCTGTATTTTCAGGAGATGAGATGAGAGGAGATGACTTTCTAATAGCCCAGGTTAGAAAACCCATCAAGAAACTGCACCTTATTCTCAGTAAATTTGAGGCTATCTTTCACTTAGCAAGCAAAAGTAATTACATAATCATGGCTCTTCAGCCTGATGTTCACTTAACAACCAGAAACCTGCAAGGCAGGTTTTTTTATAAGGAGTTCAACTGCTTGCACACTTTGCTTGGGGTTTCAGTGCTGTGTTGTCAATGCCTGGGATGTAGGTGGAATCATAGAATCAACCAGGTTGGAAGGGACCTCCAAGATCATTCAGTCCAACCTAGCACACAGCCCCAACCAATCAACCAGACCATGGCACTAAGTGCCTCAGCCAGGCTTTGCTTCAACACCTCCAGGGACAGTAACTCCAGCACCTCCCTGGGCAGCCCATTCCAATGCCAATCACTCTCTCTGGCAACAACTTCCTCCTAACATCCAGCCTAGACCTCCCCCAACACAACTTGAGACTGTGTCCCCTTGTTCTGTTGCTGCTTGCCTGGCAGAGGAGACCAACCCCCACCTGGCTACAACTTCAGGTAGTGGTAGACAGCAATGAGGTCACCCCTGCTCAACCAGGTTGGGAGAGACCTCCAAGCTCATCCAGTCCAACTTATCACCCAGCCCTGCCCAATCTACTCTACCATGGCACTGAGTGCCTCATCCAGCCTTTAATCATAATCATATAATTGCCTGGCTTCAGAAGACCTTAAGGACAAGTCCAGCCATAACTTAACATCTCTCTGTACACAACTGTTAGACTGTCACCCAAAGAACCTCCTCCAAACATCTTTTAAATACCTCCAGAGAAGGTGACTCCTCCACTTCCCTGGGTTCTTTTAATCACCTTCATCACCTATGTAGCTTGGAGGTCTCCCAGGAGTGTGCCAAACTTTGTGACCAGTATCCATCTTTCTGCTTGTTCTCCAGTGCCCTTGCCAAGGAGGACACAAGTGACACAGCAAAGGTCTCAGCACTGAGCTCTGCAGGGTCACATCAACTTGCCTGACATTTCAGGCACTCTCACACTGTGGGATTCTGTGCATGTGTTCAAGCAAAGCCTGGATGAGGCACTCAGTGCCATGGTCTGGTTGATTGGCCAGGGCTGGGTGAAAGGATGGACTGAATGATCTTGGAGCTCTCTTCCAGCCTGGTTGATTCTATGATTCTATGAAGTTCCTGCTTCAGGCACTGGTATGAGCAAGGAATTAAACTGTGGCAATGTGAGATTGAAGCAACCCTGTGAGACAGAGGTGCTCTAAGCAGTACTGATGCTGGCCCTTGCTTGGACCAGCACACAGGTTTGGCTGTTTAAAGCAATGCCCTGGTTCCTGTGGCTTTCCTCACTGAGCATCCACGTCTTTAGCCTTGTCAGTGCTGTCCCTCAGCCTGTGAGGTTCTAGGGGCTGAAGAAGATGAAGGTCCTGAACACCCTGCAAGACTTTTTCCCTTGCTTTCAGACGTCTGGGCTGTCTTATCAAAACTGAGAGCACCACACAATCCCTGGGACTCACAGTAACATGTGTCCCTCCTCCACCTCCACAGCAACCACCTTTCCCAGCAGGACTGGGGGTGACCCACACTGCTGCAGCTTTTGCCTGCTGCTCTGTGACATCTTTCAACAGCTACTTTATGTCACTAAGGACACAAGCCCAGGACTACTTCTTGCTCCCTCTGTGCCTGTGAAACAAACCTCTCTGGGAAGTTTCCTTTTGGGACTCAACTGTCATTTTTGTTTCTTCACTACATGAAATTTTATAAGTTTCCAGCAAATGGAAAATGGATTTCATTATTTTATTTTAATTTTTTTTCACCTTTTTTTTTCTCTTCTTCTTCTTCTTCTTCTTCTTCTTCTTCTTCTTCTTCTTCTTCTTCTTCTTCTTCTTCTTCTTCTTCTTCTTCTTCTTCTTCTTCTTCTTCTTCTTCTTCTTCTTCTTCTTCTTCTTCTTCTTCTTCTTCTTCTTCTTCTTTTTTTTTCACCCTGGATGTTTTATGGCTGCAAAAACAGCATTTGTGGTTTGAACTGTTCAGGTTTGATGCAGAGGGCTGTGGAACCTTTTATGTAACCCACTGGCCTGAATAATTATCAAAATATTTTGCTTTCCACTCTTTCTAAGCCACTGCATCAGAAAAAAAATAGCACATGCAACCTTTTGACCACAAAATAATACGACTAAGAAAGCCCCCTTCAGAAGCTGTGCTCGTGGGGCTGCCACAGAGCCTGCCCTGGGGAGGGTTGGTAGCTTGCGGGGGTGGACACAGAGCTGGGGCTTAGTGCTGCTTGGATGGGGAGAGGGGAATTGAGAGATGCAGAATGGACCTCACCTGTAGGAGGACTTCACAGAATTGCCTACGTTGGAAAAGACCTTTTAAGGTCGTTGAGACCAAGCATTAACCTAACACTGGCAAGCCCTTGGTTACAGCACATCCTTGAGCACTACAGGGCTATAGGCTGGATGTTGTTAGGAAGTTGTTGTCAGAGAGAGTGATTGGCATTGGAATGGGCTGCCCAGGGAGGTGGTGGAGTCACTGTCCCTGGAGGTGTTGAAGCCAAGCCTGGCTGAGGCACTTAGTGTCATGGTCTAGTTGCTTGGTCAGGGCTGGATGCTAGGTTGGACTGGATGATCTTGGAGGTCTCTTCCAACCTGCTTGATTCTATGATTCTATACATCTAGGAGGCTTTTAATTACCTCCAGAATTGGGCACTACTCCACCTTCCTGGGCAAGCCACTCCAATGTCTGATAACTCTTTCAGTTTAGAAGTTCTTCCTAATCATAGAATCAAGCAGGTTGGAAGAGACCTCCAAGCTCAGCCAGTCCAACCTAGCAGTGAGCCCTGGTCAATCAACCAGACCATGGCACTAAGTGCCTCAGCCAGGCTTTGCTTCAACACCTCCAGGGACAGCAACTCCATCTCCTCCCTGGGCAGCCTATTCCAAAGCCAATCACTCTCTCTGGCAAGAACTTCCTCCAGATCTCATTTTTGAAGGTGGATCCAACTTAATGCTGAACTTCCCTTGTTCTATCACTTGTTACTTGGTTAAACAGACTGAGCCCCTCCTTTATGACCTTCTTCCATGCAAAGCAGCTGATTTCAAGGCATGAGAAAAGAGCTGAGATTAGTGACATACAAGGGAGAGCCATTTCTGGCTCATTAGAAGAGAGGAACCCTCCTGAGATCAGGGACAACTTTCAGTTTTCCAGAGCACAGCATCCTATACAATTTGCCTCTCTGAGAAGCACTTTGGATCTAGACCATCTCCTCTGCCAGTCAGTCAAACACTGTTGCTATTATTAGCCTGACAGGAGTATTTAAAATCCAACGCACAAGGCGTGGTTTAGGTTGGTCTTTAGGAAAAATTCCTTGCCCAAAAGGGTTGTCAAACCCTGGAACAGGCTGCTCAGGGCAGTGGTGGAGTCTCCATCCCTGAAGGGATTTAAAAGTTGTGTAGGTGTGGTGCTGAGGGCCACGGTTTCGCGGTGACCTGGCAGCGCTGGGTCAGTGGTTGGACTCAATGATCTTAAAGGTCTCTTCCAACCAAAACGATCCTGGGATTCTATAAAGACCACTATTTTTTTTTTTGTTGTTTGTTTTTGGCCATCAAATGAACAAATATCAGTGGGGAGGAATTTGTCTCCGTGCTCCAGGGCAGGGTGGATGCCAAGAAGCCCATCCTGGCAGGATACAATGTTCTTTCTGCCCTGATCCTGCTGCCCCTCCATGCTGGGCTCACGCAGATCCACGTAGCAGGGGAAATTGTTACTCTCCTCTTAGCAGACACAGCACAGTGTGAACAACTCCTCCATTCCCAGCGTTTGGCTGTAATTTTTCACTCCCAGATTTCCTACAGAGTCCTAGAGAAAAGGCATTGCACTCCCACTGCTCCCTGTGACTCTGCTTCTTGCTGGTTTATATTTACTTACACTTCTGGATGTTTCAAACATAGACTTTTAAAGTGCTCTGAGGTAGAAAGTCTGTGTTAGATGTTTGGGTGCATTTTTTTATGCATGGCAAGTTGGGAATTGCTATTTTCAACCTGACCCATTAAGGTAATCTCTAATTGGAAAGTGAGGAGCTTGAGCACACAAATGGTTTTTATTTCACCTTTCCTTTCCTAGATGTTTAAATTTCTTTTAAATACCAAATTTCTTTAAGCCTTTCAGCTTTTGGGCAACTCATTTTGATTGTTGGAAATTATAGAATCATAGAATCAACCAGGTAGGAAGAGACCTCCAAGATCAGCCAGGCCAACCTAGCACCCAGAACCAGCCAGTCAACCAGACCATGGCACTAAGTGCCTCAGCCAGGCTTTGCTTAAACACCTCCAGGGATGGTGACTCCACCACCTCCCTGGGCAGCCCATTCCAATGCCAATCACTCTCTCTGCCAACAACGTCCTCCTCACATCCAGCCTAGACCTCCCTTGGCACAACTGCAGACTGTGTCCCCTTGTTCTGTTGCTGCTTGCCTGGCAGAAGAGCCCAACCCCACCTGGCTACAGCCTCCCTTCAGGCAGCTGCAGACAGCAATGAGGTCTGCCCTGAGCCTCCTCTTCTGCAGGCTGCACACCCCCAGCTCCCTCAGCCTCTCTTCACAGGGCTGTGCTCCAGGCCTCTCATCAGCTTTGTCATCCTTCTCTGGGCACATTCCAGCACCTCAACATCTCTCTTATCCAACTTCAAAAGAAATCTTAAATATTTTTTGGCTTTTTTTTCATTTTGTCTTCTTTTTGTGCCCAGCTCCCCCAGATCCACAGCAATCACTTCTCCTAAAAACTAATGATGCCAAAAACTCACTTAAAAAACTTTGCCTGAATTAGAAAGCAAAATCCCATTTGGTGCAGT
This sequence comes from Pogoniulus pusillus, assembly GCF_015220805.1. NCBI lineage: Eukaryota > Metazoa > Chordata > Aves > Piciformes > Lybiidae > Pogoniulus > Pogoniulus pusillus. Next base: position 5,921,245 of record NC_087274.1, on the reverse strand, counting down.
TTCAATCATCAAAAGGAAAAACCAAAAAGGATACTCTGACTTTTCTTGTCACAGCTCTGGCACAGGACAGCCCAGCTGATGTGCTGCAAGCCTTTTGATTCAACCCCCCCAAGCAACATCCATGACATTCGGACAGGAATTAATCAGGAATGGCTTAGTTATTGCTGGTTTTACCTTGGGGCAAGGGAAATGGGCTGGATGACCTCTGAAGGTCACTCTCCAGCCTACAGCTCAGGATTTTTCATGCTCCCACAGGGGTGGAGGGGTTTAGCTCTCATCCCTTGTGATGGTTTGGGTGTTTCCTCCCACTGCACACTTTGTAAATCACCCTGACTAGACTCAGCCAGCTCTGGAAATTGAATGAAGCTTTATATTAACAGCTTAGCACAATATACAAGCAGGTATTTATGACATATACAGAGATGTACAAGATAAAAGGTAATAAAGAACCACAACAGCCACCCTAGAAACCAGAGTCCTCAGGAGGGGTTCTCAATCACCCTTCCACCTTTCCTCCCACCCCTCAACCTTACCCAAGATGTTGCCTTATGTTTAAGGTAGCTTGGAGGGCCAGCCAGGGGGGTTAGGAAGCAGAGGGATTAGTCACACAGACAGCAGGTTAGGTTAGAGAAGAGAGAGAAGGTCAGCCCAAAGCCCAGACAGCAGCTGTGCTGTCTATGTTTGGGTCCTTGTTCTTATGCATCACAGCAAGCCTATGAGTGAAGCAGACATCACCACTGTTTTCTTCTCACAGCCTGTAATCTAATCCTTCTCACCAAACCATTCTAGCTAGGCTCAAATGAGCACATCCCTGCAGCCTTGCCCTGTGTCCTCTCCTCCTGGCTACCTGCAGCAGAGGGCAGAGAGAGAAGATCTCATTCTGCTTGTGACAGCTCTCAGAAGCACACACTCTCACTGACTCTGGACAAGACATACCCTCCAACACGAAGATGTAAGATACCTGCTCTCAGACCTGTGCAGGATTAGGGGGAGTTAGGTTTTCTCCTTTTCTTTTGGCTGTGGAGAAGGTTAGGTCCCAGCACGCTTGGTTTCCACTTCTGTCTTTCCAGAAAAATAAACCCAAGGAAAGCAGTTTCTCCTTTTCAGCTGAGCACTCTCACAGGGAAAGGTGGGCTGAGGACAACCAAGGCTCAGGAGGTTACTGAAAGCATTCCACACGTGTTGAGCAGATGTCTGCTCTGCACTGAGGGTTCCCTCCCAGGACAGATCTTGCTCTCCTCATTCCCTTGGTCCCACACACTCTGCCATGAGGCATCTTCCACAGCAAGCTTTCACAGTTCCTCCATGTCACTCTCCCTTTCCATGTACTGAAAGTGGGGAAATAAGGGGGGATTTTGTGGTGGGCTGCCTTTAGTATGTCCTACCTGGAGTGTAGGCAGGAAGAGCTCAACCTTTGCTTGATGTAAATCAATGCAATTTAGCTGACTTCTAGGACTCTATCTCACATCCAGGCTGGAAAATCCCCTCAGGATCACCAAGTCCAACCTAGAACCCTACTCTACAAGATTCACCTTAAACCATAGTCCTAAGCACCACATCCAAACCACCCTTAAACACATCCAGGGTGGGTGACTCCACCACCTCCCTGGGCAGCTCATTCCAGTCCCTGAGCACTCTCTGTGTGAAAAAAACTTTTTCCTAATGTCCAATCTAACCCTCCCCAGTCTCAGCTTGAGGCCATTCCCCCTTGTTCTGTCTCCAATTACCTTTGAGCAGAGCCCAGCAGCAGCCTCTCCACAATGTCCCTTGAGGTAGCTGTAGACAGCAATGAGGTCTCCCCTCAGCCTTCTCTTTCTCACACTAACCATCCCCAGCTCCTTCAGTCACTCCTCATAAAATTTATTCCCCAGGCCCCTACCCAGCTTCGTTGCCCTCCTCTGGACCTGCTCCAGCACCTCCACATCTCTCTTGTATTGCAGTGCCCAAAACTGACCACAGTACTCGAGGTGTGGCCTCACCAAAGCTGAATCCAAGGGGACAATCATCCCCTTGCTCCTGTAGAGACTGCAGCAGTCTGGAGGAGAGGACAATTCAAGCCTAGATTCCACCCTTGGAGCCAAGGTGGAAGGGACTTTGCACAAGGACTTTGATCCTTCTGCTTTGCAGTGCCAGTCAGAGTTGCTAAGGAAAGATGATGGTGGGGGAAGAACTGGGAATTCGTCTCTGATCTCATTGTTTCAAGCACCCCAAGCAGGCTAAAGATGGGCAGAAGTCCATTCCAATTAGAAGACTAATTTAGCTCCTTGAGCAGATTTTAGCCTTTGGCCCTGGAGCCAGCTGCAGCACTTATTGCTCCTGGGTTTGCCATGCTTGGCTGATTATTGGTTAATTGAGGCTCTCCACTGAAAGGCCTGGAAATGCTGGCTAACCTGGAGGAATGTGTCTTGTGCCCTGGAGTCATCCTTACTGGCTCTGCCTCCCTCCTGCTTCTCACAGCAGTTAAAATGAGCCGAGAAATAGCTGGGGGAAAGGACTGAGGCCATGGCCAGAAGAGCAGAGATCCCAGGGGAGAAAGGAGGACTTCAAAAGGCTGGTGTCAGTGGGATGCTTGCTTTCCTTCTGGCCACCCTGCCTGAAACCATTGGGCTGGGCACAGGCAGAAAGCCCTACTCAATTACCCAGAGTTTAATCAAAGCACTAAATGAGGCCACTGATTCCACCAGCTTAGGTCCATCCGTGCTGGAGCTGGATGCCTGCCTGGGTGCAAGGGTTTCCAAAGCCCCATGGGCTCAGAGGCACAGAATGTTGGGGTTTGGAAGGGACCTCCATAGATCAGCAAGCCCCCTGCCAGAGCAGGACCAGCACAGGTCACACAGGAACACATCCAGCAGGGCTGGAAAGGCTCCAGAGAAGGAAACTCCACAACCTCTCTGGGCAGCCTGTGCCAGAGCTCTGGGACCCTTACAGGGAAGAAGCTCTTCCTCATGTTGAGGTGCAACTGCCTGTCCTGCACTGTGCTTCCCACTGCTCCTTGTCCTATCACAAGGAATAACTGAGCAGAGCCTGTCCACTTTCTCTTGACCCCCAGCCCTTAGATAGTTATAAACATTGCTTAGATCCCCTCTAAGTCTCCTCTTCACCAGACTAAAAAGCCCCAGGTCCCTCAGCCTCTCCTCACAGGGCAGTGCTCCAGATCTTTAACCATCTTTGTAACCCTAAGCACTGACTTCAACACAGAGTAAGTCACACCAGCTGGATGAGCAAACATAGCAAAGTGCTGCTGCATGTGCAGGAAGGAGCTGGGAGGGTGGCACTTCTGCTGTCCCCAGCTGGGATGTGGTAGGATCAACTCCAACCCATTCCCAGCCTCCCAAATACCTCTTCTAAATCATCATGGGAAAGCTCGTGTGGATCCTCCTTCTCCTTTCTCTGCAGGTCAACAACACACAGATGCTATCCTGAAGTGCTTTGTGAGCTGTTTTGCTGAATCCTCTGAAACAAAACAAGCCAAAAGCCTCTTGAAAAGTACCTCTGTGTGTAGGAAACCTGCAGAAAGGGCTGGTTACAATTTACTGGAGCTCAGGTACCAACCCCTGTGCTTTCCCTTCCTTTGCCTCCTAAATCCATCAGCTGCTAGAAGTGTTTCTTGCTGCAGTGGCAGCAGTACAGGACACCTTGGGCAACGTCCAGAATAATAATTTTCCACCTTTACAGCATTAATTCAGAGGTTTATAGAGGTACCATGAAAATACTGCATAGCTCCTAAGCCTTCCTAAGGTGTTGCACAACTTGAAGGTCTCTTTTCTGTAAGCATCAAATCCTGTCCTCACTGTAGAATGGCTGTTGGGGTGTTGAAGCAAGGGAAGGGGGAAGGCTCCCAGGTGAGCACATCCATAACCAAGTGAAGCTTGGCCTCAAAAGAGTTTGGCTAATTTATTTTGGTACTTGCCTACTGGAGGTAAAAGGCTTCAGTTCCAGCCCCAAATGTGAGATAAAAGCTTTCAGTTCCAGCCCAAAATGTGAGATAAATAAAAGCCTTCAGTTCCACTCCAAATGTGAGATAAAAGCATTCAGTTCAACCCCAAATGTGCTTGTTAGAATCATATAATCAACCAGGTCAGAAGAGACCTCCAAGATCAGCCAGACCAACCTAGCACCCAGACCCAGCCAGTCAACCAGACCATGGCACTAAGTGCCTCAGCCAGGCTTGGCTTCAACACCTCCAGGGATGGAGACTCCATCACCTCCCTGGGCAGCCCATTCCAATGCCAATCACTCTCTCTGATGACAACTTCCTCCTAACATCCAGCCTAGACCTCCCCTGGCACAACTTGAGACTGTGTCCCCTTGTTCTGTTGCTGCTTGCCTGGCAGAAGAGCCCAACCCCACCTGGCTACAGCCTCCCTTCAGGGAGCTGCAGACAGCAATGAGGTCTGCCCTGAGCCTCCTCTTCTGCAGGCTGCACACCCCCAGCTCCCTCAGCCTCTCTTCACTGGGCTGTGCTCCAGGCCCCTCATCACCTTCATCGCTCTAAGTGTCCCACAGGTGAGACTCCATTGAACATAGAATCAGTCAGAGTTGGAAGGGACCACAAGGATCACCTAGTTCCAACCCCCCTGCCATGGGCAGGGACACCCTACCCTAAATAAGCTGTTCTGCAGGAGTCTGCAGATACATCTGATGCTCTTCAGTAGTCTGCACTTTCCTGAGTCTCAGACCTGGAACTCTGATTTTTGGGACCATTATGAAGAACCAGGAAGACCAGAAATAAGGTTTAGCTTTATGAGGAAAGCAAAAAATCTTTCCACTCTTGCTCTGAAGGTAACTTCAGAGAAGAGACTTCCAACCATAACATCACACACTGGGAAGGTCTACAATAACAAGTGCTGGAAATAAGATTACTCCTCCCTCTTCTTCACTGTGGTTTGGTGTGAATCCCTGTGTTTAACAATTTTTAGCAGGTACCTTGTAACAAAGCAAGCTCACAGAGAGCTCTGCTCCACAGGCTCACAGGGTAATGTTTTTTCTTTAAGCCAGATTAGTGTTTTTGGGGTTATTTTTTTTCACCAGTGGAACTGGATTTCATCCCTTACACAGCACTGCCCAGTTAGAAGTGGGTTGCAAAAATACTGACTTGTGCCAAGATATCCTAAACACCATTTTTATAGGTAGAATATGCAACCCAGACCCTCAGCTGGTGGAATTTGGCATTGCTCCAGAGCCAGTGCAAGGAACGTGGGTTTACACCAGCAAGGGAAGCAGCCCATGGGTTTTCTCAGCCTGTTTGGTTATCTCAACCTCACTCCCTGACTTTGGGTTTGTTTTAGCCCTGCTGCTGGAGCAGAGTTAATCTGCCTCTCTGTAGGACCTCACCACAATTTCAGGGACTCAGGATACTTTCAGTTGCTGTTTGCAGAGGGACAACACCAAAGTGCTGGGACTGAGAAACTCATCCTTGCTCTCCTGCTTCTTTCCTGACCTTGCTGCTTTCTTCCACCTCTGTGGGCAATAAGGAAAAGGATGAAAATAGCTGAAAGAAAAAAAAGAGAAAGCTTTCTTTCTTTTTTTTTATGGGGAGACTTTACAGGGAAACCCCAGACCTCACCAAAATGATGGACAGCCTCAGAATCAGGCAGGGAGGTGCCAGAGGCAGACTCTGAGAAGGAAAAAAAGGCCTTCAATTACTGCAGTGATATGATTAATTAATTTATGGCTGGAGCCAGACAGCAGTGACAGCCACACTGACTGACTTCACTTCAACCTCCATTGCTGACTAATGCTCATATCAACACCTACAGCAACCAGCCAGCCACCAGCCCCTTTGCTGGCTGAGATTTGGCTTGATTTCTCCAGAGAGAACCTTTCCAGATCATTTGAACTAATTGAGGTAATGGAGAAATTGTTCTCATGCCAAAATGTTCTCCCTCTCCCCCATCCCCCTCCCTCCTTTGGTAAGATGATAATATATAGAAAGCCTCTGGCTACTGCTTAAAGCAGCAGAGTGGTGTCTTTAGGAGCAGTTCAGAGCCTTAGTTCTGCGCTTCATCCTCCTCAGGGTGCCAGGTGCCAAACTGCACCCCAACATCTGCTAAAGCAACTGGGACAATCCCCTTCAGCAGGAGTGTGTGGCACACTAATTGCAGTCATTATCAGCAGCCAGCATTTACCTCCTCCCTGGGTACAGAGGGTGAAGGTGTTTAAGTCAGGGTTGTCAGAGGGGCTGCCCTTCACCTCCCACCTTGTGCAGAGGCTCTGCTTGGGACAGAGCTTGGGCTGGGGTTGAGGATGCTCTTCAGGTGCATCATTATGCAGCTAAGCACCATTTAATTCTTGTCTTTAATCAGTTTAATGAGGCTCTTACCCTTTGGTCTTGGCTTACTACAACTTGTGGCTATGTTTGGTGGAGCTTCACCAGTGTGGCACATCTAACCAGAGCAGGCTGAAGCTTCCTGAGGCTTCCCACTTTTGTAACTCTCAACACATCAAGAACAGGTTCTTCTGGGACAGCATATTCAGTGGAAGCTTAAAGATCCATTTGTGACTGAAGCTGCTGCTGCTGCACAACACCTTGCCAGGGAGGTCTTCTGCAAGTTTGGGATCTCAGTAGGACATCACTTCTGGAAAACATGTTGCCTCTTGCAAGTTGGGCAGTAGAGGAATCACTGCCAGACAGTCTGGATTGATCGAGGTTAACAGACTGCAGCAAGTTCAGCCCTTGGAGGAAGGCTCCATAAGAAAGCCTCCTGCATGTCCAAGCCAGACTGCTCAGATGCTGGGGGAGAGATGAGGAAAACCTGGAAGTGGACAATACTGGGACAGCAAGGTTCCCTTTGGAAAAGACCCCCCCAGTCCACCCAGGCAACAGCATAAAAAGCTTTCTGGAAAATGCAGCTGGGAGTTCAAGGGAGGGAAAGCTTTTGCTGCTATAGGGGAATTCAGCCTGAAGTCTCCAGCAGAAATGCTGGGATGGAAAGCACAGGCAATAGACCTTCAGGTCTGCAGCTACCTGAAGGGAGGCTGTAGGCAGGTGGGGTTGGGCTCTTCTGCCAGGCAAGCAGCAACAGAAGAAGGGGACACAGTCTCAAGTTGTGTTGGGGGAGGTCTAGGCTGGATGTTAGGAGGAAGTTGTTGTCAGAGAGAGTGATTGGCATTGGAATGGGCTGCCCAGGGAGGTGGTGGAGTTGCCATCCCTGCAGGTGTTGAAGCCAAGCCTGGATGAAGCACTTAGTGCTATGGTCTGGTTGACTGGATAGGGCTGAGTGCTAGGTTGGTCTGGCTGATCTTGGAGGTCTCTTCCAACCTGGTTGATTCTATGATTCTATGGTGGAGGCTCTACCCCAGCCTGCTTTAGGCAGCACTGCCTTTAAAGTTCTTTGCCTTCGAGATGTGTGGGCTTGTGGAGTTAGAAGACAGAAAGGCAACTCTGGGTGGGCCAGTCTGGGTTTTAATTATTTTAATTCTCTTTTTGCTGCTCCAGAGATATAAAAATGCTCATTTTCATGTTTCATAGCCTGTTTTTTTTTTCTTTTTCTCTCTTTCTTAAAGCACATTTTTGATTTGTATCCAAAGACATAGCAGCTCCCAGATGCAGCAGCAGCTCCCAGACGCAGCCTGCTTGCTGCCTGTGTTTGTACATGCATGGAGGGTTGAGAAGAGTTTAAACCCAACCTCTGCTGAGCCAGCTTCACTCTGCTAGTTTGAGCCTAGCTGGGATATTCTGGTGAGAAGAATTAGATGGTAGGCTGTGAAAAGGAAGCAATGGGGATGTCTGCTTTGCTCCTAGGCTTGCTGAGATGGATAAGAACAAGAACATAAATATAGATAAGGGAGTTTGCTCTCTGGCTTTGGGCTTCACTTCTCCTTTCAAACCTACTGTCTGTGTGACTAATCCATCTGCTTCCTAACCCCCCTGGCCCACCCTCCAACCTCTCCTTGAACATAAGGCAAAGTCTTGGGTAAGGTAGAGAGGTGGGAGGAAGATGGAAGAGTGGCTGAGAGCCCCTCCTGGGGACTCTGATCTCTGGGAGGACTGTTGTGTTTCTGTATTACCTTCTACCTTGTATCTAGCTGTGTGTATTGTAAACACCTGCTTGTGTGTTGTGCTAAGCTGTAAATACAAAGCTTCATTCCATTTCCAGATCGGCTGAGTCTAGTCTGGATGATTTTCTTAAGGGGGGAGGGAGGGAGAGGGGGGCAGTTAACACCCAGACCATCATATTCACCCAGACACATATTCTCCTGTAACCTGCCTGCTCACAGAGTACCTGCGCTGAAGCTGCAACCCACAATATTTGGAGAGGAGATAAAATCAGCTCAACTCCATCAGCTCTGCTCTTCCTCTCCAAGTGAATGTTAATCACACAGCACTGCCACCACAAGCATTAATTATACCAGAGAGTCTAGAGGCCTCTAGTGTCCAGAAGGTACAAGAGCTATGCCAGCACCTCTACACGAGAAGGGACACTCCTGTTCTAGAACCAGGCTTAAAGAACCAGGACAGGCAGGATGAGACTGGGGAGGGCTGAGAGGCAGCACTATCAGAAAGAGCCTGACTGAAGCTCGTTTTCCTGCTGTGATAAATGGGGGGAGGGAAAGAGGAAAAAGAAATCATGGATTGATACTTTTTTTTCAGTGCTTAGGAAATAAATCATTCCATACACAGAATATTATCACTTCACACCAAGCTGACCCAGTTGTGCTCCAGTCCTACATGAGTGATCTGTCCAGCTCTGCATCAAGCAGAATGGGCTGCCCAGGGAGGTGGTGGAGGCACAGTCCCTGGGGGTCTTCAAGAAAAGACTGGATGAGGCACTTAGTGCCATGGTCTAGTTGATTGGATAGGGCAGGGTGATAGGTTGGACTGGATGATCTTGGAGATCTCTTCCAACCTGGTTGATTCTATGATTCTAAGCAATGACCAGAGCTTGTGCTTGCACTCAGAGCAGTGTGTGCAGGGAGGGCACATGCATAACTCCACTAAACCAGCACATGTTTAGTGTTACCTACTAACATATGAGGCAAGAGAAACTCCTGCTTTGGTCATTTAGGAGTTCTCAGATGCTTAGATTTCTCCAGGAGGCCTTTGCCACTAAAAGGAAGTGGATGTCCAGCATTGGAGAAAAAGCACTGAAGACAAAACCATCCCAGGACAAATGCTTCCATCTAGGGAAGGAGGAGGAATTGGGAGATGAGATGCTTTCGGTTTCCCATGCAAATACTCTGGCTGTCAGAGGTATCTGTTAGAGGAGATGGGGGCAGCAGAGGTCCTCTCCCCTCCCACCTGTCCATCCCAACAAATTGTGCTGCTCTTCTCCATCAGTCCCACATGGAAATGCAAATAACTAAAGGCCTCTTTCTAAGAAGCAGAAAAGGCTTCTGCTTTTCCAGCTAGTCAGAATAATGTGAGTTTGAAAGAGAAGATGGGGGAGGGGGCTTTAACAACTTATTGTTTTCCAGAGCTGCTTCAATTAGCAAACATCTCATAAGGAGAGAGAAGAGGGAGGGGGGAGGGAGGAAGAAAAGAAATTTCATGCACTGACACAGCCCCAGTCGGTGGCAAACACTCCCAAGCTCCTGCATGGAAAAAAACTTTCCTCTCCCCTCGCTCCCTCTTGGCATTACATCATGCCAAGTGCATCCTGGGCAACATTGTTATGCTAATAGAGCAGCCCATGAGACTGGATTCTCCTGCACTGGGAGAGACATTCCCACCAGGTCCTGGCACTCCAGCTTATTCAAACGGGGCTGAATTGCCTCCAGAGAATAAAAGCTGCAGGCTTAATTAACTACTGCTCTCCGTTCCCAATCCCAGCTCGATTGTTGTGCTGCTTGTTCTGGTTGCTAAAGAGGCAGTGCCAAGGGAGCCCGATCCTGGAGCTGGCCTGGGGCTGGGGCTGCTGCGCCGCAGCGGAGCTGAGGCTCTCCCCTCCCGTGTTTTATTTCTTGCCATTGTGGTGCTGCGGGTGTTGCTTTTCCGTGCCAGTGGCTTGCAATGCTCCGATCAGTCATGGAAAAATTCAGGACCCTTGTGCCAGTTTCATTCCCCTTTCCTTGTTTTCACTATTAGGTGCCTGTCTTTTCCGGTTTGGATCTTAAGAGCTCTGGACAAAAAGGAGCCAGCTTTTGCATCCAACAGCAGCTTTAATGGGTTTTGCTAGCTGCCTGGGCTACTGATTTGGGGGGGAAAAGAAAAGCTTCATGCTTTAAGGCAGACCAGCAGAGGAGTACCATCTGGCCTGCCCTGACCCTCTCCCCAGCCCTCTTCAAAAAGAAAAAGTAGGAGCCTGGCAGGAGCTGCAGACAAGCAACTGCCAGCACAGCCCCCAGGTTTGGGAGGGAGGGAGGGAGAAGGGAATTCACATGCAGTCAAGGCAGTGAGCTCCAGGACGGTGGGCATGGGGATAGCCACCTTGGGCTGGAACCTATTGGGCAAAGCCCCTGCCAGCAGCACAGGAAAGCAGCTCCAAGTTCTGCAGAGGCTTCCTGGCAAGCAGATCTGGAGAGGGGACGGAGCCCAGGTTTGTGCATGTCCCAGTTCCTTCTGAGGTGACTGGAAGGGTTGGAATGGAACAACTGCTGAGGTTTGGTGCTCATTCTGCTGTCAGGCAGGGGAGGGTTCAGAAGTAGAGAGCAAGTAGAAAGGAATGGGACTGTTTCCATTGCAGACAGACAATCGAAGGAGCCGCAGCAGAGCTGATTTCTGACAATACAGAACTGCAGCCTCACTCCCCTTTGCTAACTGTGTCCCCAAGCAGCCCTCACTTTTATTTTGCTGTGTCAGACTCCACCCTGGCAGCAGAAGGGAAGTCCTCAGTCACAGCCTGTCTGTGGTGGGCACCATGTCACATAGCATGCAAGAACCTGGGCTGGCAGCAGAGAGGACTTTGCCCACACCATGAGCCCAGCAGTGCTAGCAAAGAGGATTTCCCTGCTGCAGAGCTGTGCCACCCTCACAGCAGCTTCTGTTTCAGAGGTGCTCAGCATCTGCCTCAGAATCACGGAATGTTAGAGGTTGGAAGGGACCTCCAGAGATCATTGAGTCCAACCTTCCTGCCAATAGCAGGGTCACCTATAGGGTAGTCCACACAGGAGTGCCTCAGAGCTTCCTTACATCTGCCTGCAAACCTGTGTGTAGGATTTCCTCAGCCTGGAGGCTGCCAAGAGGACAGGAGAGTAGCAGGAGTATTGGCCACGTGGGAGCAAAGGGGGTTCACATCAGGATGATGAGTGTCTTGGGACTGGGAACTGTCACATCCTGGGAGGAAGAGCCTCTCACATCAGCATAGCTTCAGTTATTGGCAGTTAATGCCAGAGAGGGCACTTAATGGTGCTGTATATTAACTTATCTCAAATGGCAGATCAAGGAGGAGACTACTTACACCACAGAGCTGGTTTATCTCATAGGGAGAAGTGAAGCATTTCTTGTTCTGTCCCCTACCTCTGTGATTTATACTGACCAGACATTTGCCTTTACTCCACTAAACCAGGTTCTGACAAGAACCATCCAGGTTGGCAAAGCCCCTCTGGATCACCAGGTCCATCCTAGGACCCTACTCTACAAGATTCACCTTGAACCATATCCCTAAACACCACATCCCAAAGACCCTTAAACACATCCAGGGTGGGTGACTCCATCACCTCCCTGGGCAGCTCATTCCAGTGCCTGACCTCTCTCTCATTAAGTATTGCTACAAATCTCTTCTTCTGACAAGCTTCTTCTGCAGCCCTTGAAAGCAAGAGTTGGCCTCCTGTCCTGGGACCTGTGCACACACATGCCAACAGATGTGTACACACACATACTGCACTGCAAATAAAACCCCTTGGCTCAGCATCCTGAGAGGCTTTCCAGGGGTGAAATACTCAACAGCAAGGGGAAAAAATGGAGGTGAAAAGTTCTAGACAAGGGAGAAAAAGAAATACTCGACATGAAAATTTCAGTATCTGAAGGGGGCCGACAAAAAAGCTGGGGAGGGACTTTTCAGCACATCAGGGAGTGACAGGACTAGGTTCAGGCTGGATGTGAGGAGGAAGTTGTTGAGCATGAGAGTGGTGAGAGCCTGGAATGGGTTGCCCAGGGAGGTGGTTGAGGCCCCATCCCTGGAGGTGTTTAAGGGTAGGGTGTCCCTGGTTGGAAGTAGCTGATCCTTGTGGTCCCTTCCAACCCTGACTGATTCTATGATTGTAAATGAGATGGGTCACCTGCCAGAGGGACCCAGGGATCCCTTCCAGACCACAGAAGCTCCAGAGGCAGTGGGCTATCTCACCCACCACACTCAAATGGTGTGAAAGCTTGGTCAGGGCAGGAGGCAGAAGGTAAGTGGATGTGTGTGTTTATAAGAAAGGCTAGAACAAATCCTGTTAGAGGTGACATTCAGAAAGCACACAGATGTTCAAAGGAGAAAGAAAAGCAGGTTAAAAGTTGGTCAAAGTACAAAATGGAAAGAAAATAAATAGCTCAGAAGCAGCAGCTACAGGACTCACAGGAGAAAACAACTCCACTTTCAAACCCTAGCAGATGCAGTTTCAAAGCCCAAGTGTGATAGAGACTGCTTAAGGAGAAGTTATTATTATTATCATGGGGAAAAGAACAGAAACACACAGGGAAAAAAAAAAAAGCCCAGCTCCTCAGCACTTACCAACTGTGGTCTGATACTAAGGACTTCTTCTGGTTCAAGTAAATACTCAGTAGGTATTTGAAACAAACTGGATGTATCCACAGCCCTGGTCCCTCAGGAGCACAGCGAGTCAACACCTCTCTGCAGAAGCTTCTGTAGCTCCACAGCTGCCATGCATGGCTTTATTTACACACACTAGTGGTTCCTGCAAGGCACTGCCTCACCTGGGTTTAGGTACCAAGTAAAGAGCTGCTACCTTTATCCCCTTCGCTAGAAAGTTCTACCACATTCATTTCACCTCTGCAACGAAGCAGTTCAGCTGAAGGAGCATTGTCAATGGCTCCTGACCCTGGTGGTGAAGGCTTCTAATCCTTCTCTCAATTGCAAACTGTTGTGGATTGAGCTTCTGCCTGATGCCTGTGTGGGGCTCATGGTTTCCCTTTACAAAAGCTGTTTGTTGGTGAAAGACAAGAAGGGGCATTGATTCTGCCAATGTGCCAAGCCTTACATTCTTGGAGAGTGTAGACTCTTAGAATCATAGAATGGTTTAGGTTGGAAGTGATCTCAAAGATCTTCACAGAGAGAGTGATTTGCCATTGGAATGAGCTGCCCAGGGAGGTGGTGGAGTAGCTGTCCCTGGAGGTGTTCAAAAAAAGCCTGGCTGAGGCACTTAGTGCCATGGTCTGGTTGATTGGCCAGGGCTGGGTGCTAGGTTGGACTGGTTGAGCTTGGAGGTCTCTTCCAACCTGGCTGATTCTGTGATTATATGGTTTTATGATTCTGTGATCATCTATTTCCAACCCCCCATCATAGGCAGGGACACATCCCACTAGAACAGGTCAATCAAGGCCTCATCCAACCTAATATTGAACACCTCTAGGGAGGTGAAGAAGATCATGAAAGGCAATGGAGACAAGAAACCTTCCTACAGGACCTCAGACAGAGATGGATCACACCCCGTATCTTTCCACTTTCCAATTGCATGACACCTCTTGACTTAATGAAAAGGTCATTTCCCCATTTTGCCATAACAATGTGGTCTAAAAATAACCTCTTGCCTTACAAAATACCTCTGTTGGCCTTAGAAAGAAAGAGAGAGAGAGAGAGAGAGAGAGAGAGAGAGGGAAAAAAAGGGAAAGAAAAAGAGAGAGAGAGGGAGACGAGAAGAGAAAAAAAAAGTCCTAAGTTGTGCTGTTCTCCTTGCCAATATCCACAATCCCTCTTCCAAATAACCTCTCATTTACATGCATGTTTATTTAGTTTTCATGGCTGTCTGGAAGTCAGAACTTCTCTTTTTTTTTTTTTTTTCCACCTTCTTGTCTAAGACAAAGCTGCAGAGAGGTAGAGAAATGTAACCTCCATTAGTCAAACACATCACCGCGACCAACCACCGTGGGCAGCTCTCTGACTGACCAAACAACCCACTCCAGTGTGCTGAGGGTTTATGTACAGGGGAAGGTGCTTTAAGAATGAGCTGATAAAAGGAAAGAAAACAAAGGGAAAGGGATATACAGGAGAAACAGCACTTCCAGCTGCCTCCTAACATCTGTAGCAATGCTCCTGAGCTTTTTCACCCTGGCCTTGCTTCATGGAAGGTGCTGTTTCCCCTCTGAAGAGGGGAATGAAGAAGAGCTCTGCCTTGGTTTTATTAGATCTCCTTGGATGCCTTTTTTTCCCTCTTGCCCTGAAGGGGCATTGTAGCCAGGTGGGGGGTGGCCTCTTCTCCCAGGTAACCAGCAATAGAACAAGGGGACACAGTCTCAAGTTGTGCCAGGGTAGGTATAGGCTGGGTATTAGGAAGAAGTTCTTCACAGAGAGAGTGATTGGCATTGGAATGGGCTGCCCAGGGAGGTGGTGGAGGCACCATCCCTGGGGGTCTTCAAGAAAAGCCTGGATGAGGCACTTAGTGCCATGGTCTAGTTGACTGGCTAGGGCTGGGTGCTAGGTTGGACTGGATGATCTTGGAGGTCTCTTCCAACCTGGTTGATTCTACGATTCTATGATTCTATTAATTACATTAAGTATCTTAAGGAGTCATTGGAGCTGGCTCATACATTTACAGGGTCTAAGGACACATGCAAAACTCATGCTTCTTGGGAGAAAAAAAAAGGGCTTCAGGTAGTGTTTAGAAGCACAAACTGCCTTCTCTGAGGGTTCAGAAAGTCCATTTAATTTCAAGTCCAACAAAATCTGCACTGGAGTGTGAAATGGAGTAGGTGTAATTAAATATTGAATAGCCTATTGATGTTCTTTCCTGGTATTTAAATCCCACCCCATGTGGCTCTCATTATCCAAACACTCACACACATGCCTAACTTTGACCATGCAAATACACCAAAGTGCAAGCAAGAGAAATGTGGCCATACAGAGGAAAAGCTACAGTCCCATGTCTCTGGCATCAGATCATTTCTGTCTCTTGCTGCTTCCTATTTCCTTTTTTCCTGGAAGAAGATGTTGATCTCTGTAGTCTAAGAGATGAGCTTCTAAAGGGTTTTAGGGTTTTTTGGGGGGAGTTTTGTTTGGTTTTGTTTTTTTTTTTCAGTGGAGGTGCAAAAGCCTTCAAAAGCACATAGGTGACAGGGGATGGATGAGGTTGTTGCTGGCAGGTGACACCTGTATCATAGAATCATAGAATCAACCATGTTGGAAGAGACATCCAAGCTCATCCAGTCCAACCTAGCACCCAGACCTGGCCAATCAACCAGACCATGGCACTAAGTGCCTCATCCAGGCTTTGCTTCAACACCTCCAGGGATGGTGACTCCACCACCTCCCTGGGCAGCCCATTCCAATGCCAATCACTCTCTCTGTGAAGAACTTCCTCCTGACATCCAGCCTATACTTTCCCCAGCACAACTTGAGACTCTGTCCCCTTGTTCTATTGCTGGTTGTATGGGAGAAGAGACCAACCCCACCTGGCTGCAACCTCCCTTCAGGTAGTTGTAGCCAGCAATGAGGTCTGCCCTGAGCCTCCTCTTCTCTAGGCTAAACAACCCCAGCTCCCTCAGCCTCTCCTCATAGGGTTTGTAGGACCCCTATTTCCATCACAGCTCAGTGATGGAAATGCCTCAAGGTGCTCTGCACCTCCTGAGGTGGTGAACTACTGGGAAGAAAGAATGGAATTTTTTTTATCCATAGTGGCTACGGTTAAGCTTTGATAATTTTTGTTTTGGACCACCTAATGGATTGAAACAGGATCACAGGATGTTAGGGGTCAGAAGGGACTTACAGAGATCATCAAGTCCAACCCTCCTGCCAGAGCAGGGCCATAGAATCCAGCACAGGTCACAGAAGAATGCATCCAGACAGACCTTGAGAGTCTCCAGAGAAGGAGAGTCCACAACCTCCCTGGGGAGCCTGTTCAACCAGAAAGTAGAAACCAGAAGTGCAGTTATTACCTATTTTTTTATTCTGTGGTATCAAAGCCTTAGTTGTCCTCTTGAGGTGGTGAACTGCTGGGAAGAAAGAGTGGAACAAAGTATTCAATCCATAGTGGCTATGGTTAAGCTTCCGTAGTCCAGGACCACCTGATGGACTGAAACAGGATCACAGGATGTTAGGAGTCAGAAGGGATTTCCAGAGATCACTGAGTTCAACCCCCCTGCCAGAGCAGGGCCATAGAATCTAGCACAGGTCACACAGGAATGTGTCCAGATAGACCCTGAAAGTCTCCAGAGAAGGAGGCTCCACAACCTCTCTGGGGAGCCTCTTCAACCAGAAAGTACAAACCAGAAGGTACAGTCATTGGAATGGGCTGCCCAGGGAGGTGGTGGAGTCACCATCCCTTGAGGTTCTGAAGCAGAGCCTGGATGAGGCACTTAGTGCCATGGTCTGGTTGACTGGCTAGGGCTGGGTGCTAGGTTGGACTGGATGAGCTTGGAGGTCTCTTCCAACCTGGCCGATTCTCTGATTCTGTGATTCCTATTGTTACAATCCTGAACTATCAAATTTGGGCCCTGATTTATCCTTTAACACTGGTCTAGACATAAAGAGGTCAGACTTGACTGGTTTGGGATATCAAACACCCAGGCAGTTTCTGGATTGTTTTAGGAACCCCCTTCCTTCAATGTCCTTAAGCTCCATCACCTCAGGCAGCCAAGAAGTATTTTGGTTGTCACTGCCTACTTCTGTCAGGATTTTCTATGTAGAAGTTTATTTTCCTTCAGATGGCCAAAACTTTCTGATTTCCCTGATGTGGGTGAAGCTCTACTAATATAAAAACACTCATATTCATGTGGCTTACTCCTGTACAAGAAAAAGGAATGAGCTTAGATGGCATAAGGCACCCTTATGCTGTCCACACTGCAGGATATGCTGCTAGAACTGTATGGGTAAAATATCACAACCGTAGCCAACATAATTAGAGCAGCACAAAAGATACTGTGTGTAGACCAGAGCTACATGTGCCACTTCCTAATACTTTCATATGCCACTTTTGGCCACTGTTGTACCCAAATTAAAACACTTGGTTCAGTCAGGTCCTTGTCAGATCCCAAGCAGCAGGGAAAAAGGGGAAAAAAACCCTGGCCAGTTTACCTGGGTCAACAGATATTTCTGACATGGAAAGCCAGAGCCAGGGCAGTTGGCTCAGGGCAGTCCCTTCATCAGAGGGGTGTCTCCTTCTCATTTTGCTGGTTGATGGATTTATGATCTAGGGCCCTGCTCAAGAGAAAGGTTGAGAGTAGAAAAGGAGAGGTGTAACAGGGCAAGTAAGCCAAGCCAGCTGAAAATCTGGATGGTTTTTGTGGTTTCTGGGACTACTTTTTCTCTGCCTGACATGTTGCATGTCCACCACCATGCCCAGCCATCATGGAAAAGAGAGATTTTCTTTGAATAAGCATTCCAGAACCACTGCAATGGAGAGAAGGGCATGAGAGATGGCAAGAGGAAGGAGAGTTGCCTTCTCTACTCCTCTATGGGTGGCCAATTCAGAACAGCTGCGACTGTTAAAGGGCTTTTTCGTTTGGAGAAAGGCTGAAGAGCAAGCCTAAGACTTTGCAAAGTGTAGAATGAAGCAGTCCCACCAGAGTCCCTGTGTGCTTTTGGACTGTGCAGCACTTCTTGGGGTGTTCTTTCCTTGTGTCTTAGTTCAACCTCTTCAAAATGGAGACAGCAGTTAAGTAAATTGCTTGGATTTTGGCCAAAGAGGCCGGAATACACCAAGCTCATCTAATCATGGAAGTAGCCCTAGGGCTCCTACAGTGCTTGGATGAAAGGCCAGGCCAAGCCAAGGGGTCATGGTGGAACATTAAACCAAATAAATCAAACCAGCTGGGAGAGTCCATTTGCTCTCAGTGTTGCTTTTGAGCTGATGGATGGGGACAAAAGGAAGGAGCGAAGGAAGGCAAGAAAAGAAAGAAAGAAAGAAAGGAAGAAAGAGAAAGAAAGGAGAGGAGGAAGGAAGGGAGGAAGGGAGGAAGGGAGGGAGGAAGAAAGAAAGAAAGAAAGAAAGAAAGAAAGAAAGAAAGAAAGAAAGAAAGAAAGAAAGAAAGAAAGAAAGAAAGAAAGAAAGAAAGAAAGAAAGAAAGAAAGAAAGAAAGAAAGAAAGAAAGAAAGAAAGAAAGAAAGAAAGAAAGAAAGAAAGAAAGAAAGAAAGAAAGAAAGAAAGAAAGGAAGAAAGAAAGAGGAAGGAAGGAAGGAAGGAAGGAAGGAAGGAAGGAAGGAAGGAAGGAAGGAAGGAAGGAAGGAAGGAAGGAAGGAAGGAAGGAAGGAAGGAAGGAAGGAAGGAAGGAAGGAAGGAAGGAAGGAAGGAAGGAAGGAAGGAAGGAAGGAAGGAAGGGAGTTCATTCACTTGCTGTCTGGGAAGCACAGCTGCTCACCCAGCTGAGGGGCAGACAGAGCATGGAGATCAACTGCTGCTATCAATCAGCCAGTCCCAGGGTGGGAGGAGGCTGAAGAAGCACATTGGGTCCTGAGAGACAGAAAAAGAGGAATTTAGGGAATGGGGGCCTGTATGTGGCCATAACCACTGTGAGATATGGAGGCTGAGGACTGCCCAGCTGGTTTGGATGACCACCACTGAGCTGCTCAGGACACCCTGGAGCTGCTCCGTAGGGCAAGACTTCTTGGGTTTCCAGTGCTTTCCTCAGCCCTTCCCATTGTGAGTAACACGCTCAGTGGGTTTACATGCTGTCACATCCAGCCAGGTTGGAAGAGACCTCCAAGCTCAGCCAGTCCAACCTAGCACCCAGCCCTATCCAATCAACTAGATGATTGCGCTAAGTGCCTCATCCAGTCCCTTCCCAAACACTTTCAGGGATGGCTTGGGGTTGTTGTGGCCAAAGTGTAGGACCCTGCACTTGGCCTTGTTCAATCTCATCCCATTTGCCTCTGCCCACCCATCCAGCCTGTCAAGGTCCCTCTGCAGGGCTCTCCTACCCTCCAACAGACTGAATCTGAGGGCAAGAGCAGAGCAGAAATAGTCGATCTGTTCATTCAGTCTCTCATACTGGCAGAGAAGGTGGTTCTGGTAACTGTTCCTGCTGTAGGATGCTCTTCTTCCCACAAAGGCTTCCTTGCTATGTCTTATAAAGAAACACAGAACACCTTGCTCTTGCAAATCAGCTCTCAGAAGAGCATGAAGAAAGGCTTGAATAGGACACTGAGTAAGACCCCATCCAGTGAGGACTTGTGGAGGACAGTTTAACAGAGTTCAGCTACAATTCGAGTAGGGTGGGATATGGAATATGCTCTGTTTGTGAATACCAAATCAAAAGTGAGACCATAGTAAAATAAGCCTGTTGGAAATGGTTCTGAAGAAGCAGACAATGCTTTCCTTGGGAAGATCAGGTACTGTTTGCATCATCAAAAACAATCCTGAAAGGACTGTAGTGGAAGTGAACCATAGGGGCTGGGAGAGCAGCAACAGCAGGAAATGTTGAGACAGTTCTTTTCCCAGTCCCAGTTTGTCTTGTTGTTTGTCTAGGAGCTGCTGAAATTATTCTTTGAAGATGTGCCTAAGGAACAGCTGTTCCATCTGGACAAGACAAAGGCTTTGAAATCACAGCACAAAGAAGAGCCCTCTAAGTATAGGGCAAAGATAACAGTGCCACCTCTAGAAGACTTTTGGCTTCAAGAGCCTTACTGCATTTTGCCTTTAGCTCCTCTGTGTGAAGGCAGCTGGAAGTTGATGCTGAAAGAATCCTATGGCTGAGAGACAGGCAGAGTGCTTCATGGTGTCAGACTCATTCAGATTTGGTATTTTTCCCCCACCAAAGGGCTGCAGCCAAGTTACTTGGCTAGGTAGACCTAAGGGCTGAGCTAATTTGGAAGCTCTTTTTGCATACAACCAGCCTTGTTTCTTTTGTCATGGCCTTTTTCTTGTTATTGAAGCTCTTCTGTGTAGGTCCAATCTTCCTGTAAGTTCCCTATATTCACCTCCACTGTGTGTTTTTCACACTTCTTTTCAGGATGCCTCTCAAATGTGGGTTGGTTTCTCTGAATTCCACTGTTTCTCTCGTTCTACTGCATCTCTATCTACTTCCTTGGCAGAATGGACCTGGGGCTGTAATAGACAGGAGCTGAATATCAGCCAGCAGTGTGCCCAGGTGGCCAAGAAGGCAAATGGCATCCTGACTGACATTAAAAATGCTGTGGCCAGCAGGAGTAGGGAGGTGATTGTGCCCTTATACTCAGCTTTGGCGAGGCCACACCTTGAGTGTTGTGTTCAGTTTTGGGCACTGCAATACAGGAGAGATGTGGAGGTGCAGGAGTAGGTCCAAAGGAGGGCAACAAAGCTGGGGAAGGGCCTGGGGAATAAATTTGATAAGGGATGCTGAAGATGGTTAGTGTGAAAAAGGAAGTTGAGGGGAGACCTCATTGCTGGCTACAGCTACCTGAAGGGACATTGTAGAGAGGCTGCTGCAGGGCTCTCCTCACATAACTGGAGACAGAACAAGGGGGAATGGCCTCAAGCTGAGGTTGGGGAGGTTTAGATTGGACATTAGGATGATTTTTTTCCCAGTGAGAGTGGTCAGGGACTGGAATGAGCTGCCCAGGGAGGTGGTGGAGTCACCCACCCTGGATGTGTTTAAGGGTGGTTTGGATGTGGTGCTTAGGGCTATGTTTGAAGGTGAATCTGGTAGAGTAGGGTTCTAGGTTGCTCCTGAGGGGCTTTGCCAACCTTGATGTTTCTGTCATTCTATGATTCTTCTGTTGCAGCTCTTTTAAGATGAAAAAAATGAAGGGCAGTGCACTTTGGCCTCTCTGCATCAGTGTCATTGGTTTTCACTGAGTTCAGGCTTTGAGATGTGACAGCGTGTAAACCCACTGGGGATATACTCACACTGCTAGCATGCAGCAAACCCTGACCTAGCACATCTTTGCAGTCATTGCTCCCTGGTAGTAATTCTTCCACTCTCCTCAATGTTGCTGAGTTCACTGTGAGGTGATAATTTCACTGCATGCATAGAGAACTGCTGCCATCACCACCAGGTTTGCTGCTTGCACTGCACAAAACACATCCAACAGCACAAGAAGGAAGGGAAAAAGTAATTTGTCTTCATGTACTTCAATAATCATTGAGTTATAGAATTGTTTGGAAGGGACCTGAAAGATCATCTAGTTCTAGACCGCACTGACATGTGTAGGAACACCTCACACTAGTCCAGGTTGTTCAAGGTCTGTCCAACCTGCCTTTGGAGACTCTTAGGGATGGGGCATCCACAGCTTCTCTGAGTAACCTGTTCCAGTGTCTCACTACCCTCACTGTAAAGAATTTCTTCCTAATATCCAGTCTTAATCTACTCTCTTCCAGCTTAAAGCCATCCCTCCTTGTCCTATCACTACTAGACTTTGTAAAAAGGGCTTGTATGATGCTAGATCCACCAGGAAAATGAGTCTGGTTCATAATGAATCACAGAATCAAGCAGGTTGGAAGAGACCTCCAAGCTCAGCCAGGCCAACCTAGTACCCAGCCCTAGCCAATCAACTAGACCATGGCACTAAGTGCCTCAGCCAGGCTTTGCTTGAACACCTCCAGGGATGGTGACTCCACCACCTCCCTGGGCAGCCCATTCCAATGCCAATCACTCTCTCTCTGCCAACAACTTCCTCCTAACATCCAACTTAGACCTTCCCTAGAACAACTTGAGACTATGTCCCTTTGTTCTGTTGCTGCTTGCCTGGCAGAAGAGATCAACCCCCACCTGGCTACAGCCTCCCTTCAGGTAGTTGCAGACAGCAATGTGGTCCCCCTTGAGCCTTCTCCAGGCTGCACACCCCCAGCTCCCTCAGCCTCTCCTCACAGGGCTGTGCTCCATGCCCCTCACCAGCTTTGTTGCCCTTCTCTGGACACCTTCCAGCACCTCAACATCTCTCTGCAATGGAGGATCCCAGAACTGGACACAGCACTCAAGGTGTGGCCTGAGCAGTGCTGAGTACAGGGGCAGAATAACCTCCCTTGTCCTACTGGCCACACTGTTCCTGAGCCAGGCCAGAATGCCATTGGCTCTCTTGCCCACCTGGGCACACTGCTGGCTCATCTTCAGCTACTATCTACCAGCACCCCCAGGTCCCTTTCTTCCTTGCTGCTCTCCACTATCCCCAGCCTGTAGCACTGCTTGGGTTGTTGTGGCCAAAGTGCAGAACCCTGCACTTGGCCTTGTTACATCTCATCCCATTCCTATATGGAGTCATGGATATAGGAAAATAACTCAGACTGAGAGTTTGATAAGTTATTCTTGTGTCAGCATTTCAGTTCCTATTTCCAGTACCTAATTGCTTGATCACATATAGGGGCAGGGTAAAAAACTGAACACAGCATTTGCCTTGCCTACTACTGTGAGGATCTGGAGTAAAGAGTAA
Organism: Pogoniulus pusillus; assembly: GCF_015220805.1. Classification (NCBI taxonomy): domain Eukaryota; kingdom Metazoa; phylum Chordata; class Aves; order Piciformes; family Lybiidae; genus Pogoniulus; species Pogoniulus pusillus. The sequence goes on along the minus strand of NC_087274.1, from coordinate 5,898,866 downwards.
TTAGACTTGGACTCCCCAGGCGTGGAATTAACAGCATGTTTGGGTTAAACTCTGAAGACAAATCATAGCTGGGATTTGTCTCAGCTTCTCTCTGCCCCCACAGCCCAGCCAGCCACTGCATTGGAGAATATTTTGGTCTCCCCTTCTGTTATTCTATCACTTCTTATTATTAGAAGTTTTTCTCATCTCCTGATTGGTAGAAAATGTCATCATCAATTGCCAAGAATAACCTAATATTGTTTAAAAACATTATTGCTGGGGCTGACCCAGGGCATGTCGTGCTGTGAGCAGAGTAGACTTGGAATCACAACCCCTTTCTTTCAGCTTATGGAAGCAACAAGGGCTGAAGTGTTTCATGTGAGGGCAAGCTGGAGAAGAAGGTTCCACTCGCTTCGCCTTGGCTCTTGCTGCCAGGCAGCAGGGCAGCAGCGTCCTGCCGTCACCGCGAGCGCAGACCTTCATCCTTCCTGAGGTGAGAACAGAAGGGAGAGAAAGAAAGCACAAACCCGAGGGTGACAGAGGTGTTCATCCTCCTGTTTTGCCTCAGGTGTCCTTGTCTCCATCAGGAGTGGAGCTGGCAGAAGGCTGGTGAGCTCCTTCTCAAAGAACACAAATGCATCTCACGAGGTTTGCCTAAAACCCGAACCACATCTTTAGGGATTTTGAGAAGGGCTGGATCGTATTAGAGAAGTTTTGCTGTTGTATTTCCCCCTCATCTCCAGTTACTTCCTGCCTTTTACACAGCCCTGGACCAGCCTTGTGCTTTCTAGGATAGGAAACACCAGAACTGCTATTGCTGCTTAACTTCAACGAGCCTTGCACCAAGTGTTTCTGATGGGGCCCTCGGATGTTGGGTGCTAACTTGCATGAATTCAGCCCCTTCCTGGTGGTTTTTCATTGTGACCAAGAGTGGCACAAGACAGGATGAAAGTGCTGTAATTATGTGCATTTTATATGCCTGACTGGAGGTATAGAGATGCAGCTCTGCTCAGCTACCCAGTAAATCAGTGGCAGAGCCAGAAGCCTTAAGAATGAGCCTTGTATTCAGATCAAAACACCTCCCTACTGCCAGTTCAAGAAGGTTGGAAGACATTTAAGCCATTTGGAGGGGAAGAGAGGATACAACCACATCCATGCTTGGGCTAAAGTTGAAGTTACTGTCTCCAGAATTCTGCTATTTGACCCTCCAGAGGGGCTGGCCTCTATGAGCTGCTAAAGGATCCCAACACAGTACTGCTCATAGAGCCTTAGTTTACATAAGAGCAGCTCTCTCCCACCCTTCTTTTGCCCTGTTATAGCTTTCAAAAGTCCTATGCATAAACAAACTACCACAAACCAATTTATTTCACCATTCCCAATAACCTCTGCTTTTCTCCTCCTTCATATCTGTGCTCCTAAGTTCTGAAGAGGCCAACATGCACTTGGGAAGTTGAATATTCTGTGATTCATCCATGCCTTTTTCATGGCAGATTAATGTGCTGCTACAGCAAGAAGACACAAATAATTAGGTGCTTGTGGATTTATTTGTGGCTGTTAATATTTGTTCACAATTCAGGCTCTTTTTTAAAGGATTTTGTCTTTTTTTTTTCTTTTTCAATTTTAGTGTCTGTGAATCGTTCCTGACTGACTCTGCTTTTGTTACAGTGGTCACTTTTGAATAGGCTCTGGAGTGAGAAAGTGGAAGAAACATCTGCACAGTTTGCCTGTGATCTCTCTGAGCTGAGCGTTCGCTGCTTCCTATTCTCGGTGTGTGGCAACCGCCTTAGTCACAGGGCACTGCTTATGAATAATAGAAGCATAGAATCATAGAATCAAGCAGGTTGGAAGAGACCTTCAAGCTCAGACAGTCCAACCTAGCACCCAGCCCTAGCCAAGCAACCAGACCATGGCACTAAGTGCCTCAGCCAGGCTTGGCTTCAACACCGCTAGGCACGGCGACTCCACCACCTCCCTGGGCAGCCCATTCCAGTGCCAATCACTCTCTCTGACAACAACTTCCTCCTAACATCCAGCCTAGACCTCCCCTGGCACACCTCAAGACTGTGTCCCCTTGTTCTGTTGCTGCTTGCCTGGCAGAAGAGACCAACCCCACCTGGCTACAACCTCCTTTCAGGTTGATTCTATTCTGCTGCTGGGTTGGATGGCTAAGCCTTCTTGGAAAAGAAGTCTGTTGTTATTGTTTTCATGTGTCTTTGCAATGTGTTTATGGCTCTCACAAAAGGAAGAAAAATTAATAAAGGCAAAAATTCTTAGTGCAAGAAAGAAATAAGGGGAAAGAAAAGGGAAATAAGGGAAAAGAGAAGGGAAAGAATGGGAAAGAAAAGGGGAGTAAGGGGAAAGAAAAAGGGAATAAGGGGAAAGAGAAGGGAAATAAGGGGAATGAGAGGAGAATAAGGGGAAAGAAAAGGAGAATAACAGGAAAGAATAGGGGAATAAGGGGGGAAAAAGGGGGAATAAGGGGAAAGAGAAGGGAAATAAGATGAAAGAAATGGGAAATACGGGGAAAGAAAAAGGGAATAAGAGGAACGAGAAGGGAAATAAGGGGAAAGAGAAGGGGAATAAGGGGAAAGAAAAGGGAAATAAGAGGAAAGAAAAAGGGAATAAGGGGAAATAAAGGGAATAAGGGGAAAGAGAAGGGAAATAAGATGAAATAAATGGGAAATAAGGGGAAAGAAAAGGGAAATAAGGGGAAAGAAAAAAGGAATAAGGGGAAAGAAAAGGGAAATAAGGGGAAAGAGCAGGGGAATAAGGGGAAAGAAAAGGGAAATAAGGGGAAAGAAAAAAGGAATAAGGGGAAAGAAAAGGGAAATAAGGGGAAAGAAAAAAGGAATAAGGGGAAAGAAAAGGGAAATAAGGGGAAAGAAACAGGGAATAAGGGGAAAGAAAAGGGGAATAAGGGGAAAGAGAAGGGGAATAAGGGGAAAGAAAAGGCAAATAAGGGGAAAGAAAAAGGGAATAAGAGGTAAGAGAAGGGGAATAAGGGGAAAGAAAAGGGAAATAAGACAATGTGGTTACTCAGAGTGTTGTCACCTCACCTTGACTTTGCCCCTTCACCTTTTGTCTGATTTATTTGGTCCTTAAGGTTCAGCTTTTTCCATTAATCAGTTTGTAGTTAGTCCCTCACACAGTGGATTTCCTCGCTCTGGTGGCTCCACACCTGATCGCACACCGCAAATGGCAACCATCAGTGGTAAGCAGTGAGTCACAGGGATGGAGTTCACCACAGCTGAGTTGTGGGCACAACAGAAATCTGACTCTTGCATCTGAGTAATCCTACAGTTTGGGGTCTCCAGAGACTTTGGGGATTAAAACAATTACTTACAACAGGCAATTGTGGTGATAACACTTTATAGAATCATAGAAATGTAGAATGGTTTGGGTTGGAAGGGATCTCAAAGATCATCCAACTCCAACCCCCACCATAGGCAGGGACACCTCCCACTAGAACAGGTTGGTCAAGGCCTCATCCAACCTGGCCTTGAACACCTCCGGAGGGGAGCAGCCACAACCTCCCTGGGCAACCTGTGCCAGGGTCTCACCACCCGCACTGCAAACAACTTTTTTCTCACATCTAGGTTAAATCTCCTCTCTTCATGCTTAAATCCATTCCTCCTTGTTCTGTCATTACAAGACCTTGTCAATAGTCCCTCCTCAGCCTTCTTGTAGGTGCCCTTTGGATACTGAAAGGCCACTCCAAGGTCTCCTCAAAGCCTTCTCTTCTCCAGGCTGCAGAGCTCCAACTCTCTCAGCCTGTCCTCATAGCAGAGCTACTGCAGCCTTCTGAGCATCTTGGTGGCCTCTTCTGGACTGACTCCAACAGTTCCATGTCCTGTTTGTGTTGGGGGCTCCAGACCTGCACACAGGACTCCAGGTGGGGTCTGAGGAGAGCAGAGCAAAGGGACAGAACCTCTTCCCTTCATAGTTCTCTTTGGTTGGTTGGTTCTGTATAGGATGTTGTAGGCAACCAAATTCACACATGTTTTACCATCTGAGTGTAGTAATTTCTTTACCTCTTGCCAGAGTTTTCTTTAGCATATGTCAGGACTCAATGATCTTAGAGGCATTAATTTTGCATCAAGAAAAGGTGGCTCATGAAGGCACCATTAACTCCTGCAACTAAATCACAGGATAGCAAAACTACAGCAAACCATTTGTCATCTGAGATGATAGTAAGACAGGAAAGAGCAAAACAATAAAACAGAAAGAAAGAGCCAGGCCAAAGCTGTGAATTACAAAATATATCCTCACAGTAAAAGCAGTTTGGGCTAACAGGATAATATCTCCCAGGCTGTGAACAATTCATCACTGCAGAGCTCCAGCAAAAAGTGATTCCATTGAGCTCCTCTGGAAAGAACAAGGCTCTGATGGAATTGCTCATGGGACCTTTTTCTACTCTTCTGTCTCTGATTCCATTAGCTGAGGTGGCCAACACCAGCCTGTAGTGATTTTCTTCAAGATCTGGTTGCTTGCAAATTGAAATATATATATATATATATAAAAAGGAACACATTTATATGCCTTTGTAGTTTATAAGCAGGAGTTCCCTGGGTTTATTGCTGTCTTGAAGAAGACTGAGAGTTAGCACTGTGGTAGGCCACTCCTGCAGCTTCCTATCTTCAGGGACTCGCTGCCAAAGTTGCCACTGGAGAAGACAGATTGAGCTGTCTGAAGGAGAGGATACAGCCACATCACTCTTCAAATTCCCCCTGCCAACTGTTCCATGGTCAAACGATGCTATGGAAAAAGAGTCCATTGCCAGCCCTAGAGGGAAACTTTAATGCTTCTTGCCAGGTGGATGGAAAGAGAATCAAGCAGCTGGCATGAACGCTGTGCCTCTGATAGCAAAAGAACAAATTCTCATAGTTATTAGGGGTTTTTTTTTGCATTAGCTGTTGATCAGAATTCCTTGTCCAAGGTCTCTCCCTTGGTACTGAAGATGCCAGTTGGACACTTGCTGCCAAAACCAATGCATTGATTCAAACAAGGCCATTTTGTATCATGCTCTTAGCAGCAGAAAGAGGGAGATCAGTGGAGAAGGCTCCTGGCTAAAGCAAACACAGTGAAGTGAAAAGACAAATTCTAAAGCAAACTGGAGGAAAAGGACAAGACCTGCACTGTGTGGATGGAAGAAACTGGATGAGGACAAAGGATGAGGGTAGGCATCATGTTTGGATTCAGAATTTGATCTCTACTGGAAGGGAACTGATCCTGACTTAGTCCATCAGTTTCAGCAGGTTTCAGCCCAGTGTGACTGTGAACAAACTCAGCCTCATGGTGTATTAAACAAAAGCTGGAACTGAAGCCCAAAAGGCCACTAGTTGCTTGGATGCTACTCTGATAACTGATGGATGATGTCTCTCAGGCATTGTAGTCTCTGAAGAGAGGCTGTGCCTAATGGGCTGGGTTGGAAGTTTGGAATGCTCCAGGTTATTTCTGGTGTTGAGTGGATCAGCCCTAGTAACCAGGCTAATATTCTATCATGCTCTCAATTTAGGCTGCTGTGTGACAAATGCTGCACCAGGCATATGCTTAATCTTTTCCAGTGTCTGGAAAAAGTTTGACTCCCCTTATGTTCAACACAGTAACCTTAGTGTATGTGGCTTGGTTTTCTCTGGTGATGGACTGAGTGAAGCTGAAACTCCCCAGCTACCTTCCTTTAGCAAAGGGCCTGGGGTTGATCTCATCCACGTTCAAGGGGACACAAGTCCTTACTCAGGATGCCAGCAGAACAGAGACCTCTGGTTGTCAAGAGTGCCTAAGCTAGGGAAGGAAGGGAGGGGTAGATCCCAGTGCTGGAGGTGAAATAATGCTGGGCTTGCTCACTGCTTGTCAGTGTTTTGTCTCTGCCTTTGCAAGGAGCATAATTCCCATGATTTACACACAACAGCTGTCCTAGCTGGAATGATAATTAAACTGACTGGGCAGGCTGCTGGAGCTGTGCTCAGACTGTATGAACGGCACCAGCTGATCTCTAGCTTTGTTTGGGCACCTTTGAGCTTCCCAAAACTGCATTGACCTTGCCCCCTCCCCTCAAGCAGCCTGGCCAGGCAGATGTCTAACAACCACTGGCTTTGCACCAACCCCCAATAATAGAAACTGAAAAAGAAACAGAAAACCTCTCTGAAGCTGTGGAAATATCCTGGCAAGCAGAGAATGCACCACAACATAAGCCACAAACAAGCTCCTCGAATCAAAAGGAAACAGGGGCAGATAACAGCATGGGGCTACTTCCTTCAGTGCAAATTGATAATGAGACATTCAGAATAATGCCTCTGCCTCTCTTGAAGCTGATGGATTGGATTTGATTTCTGGAAATGCTGAGAGTCTCCTGCTTTGAGCAAATACACTGGCAATCATCATTTTCTGTCCCAATGGGAACCAAGTGGCCCAGTCTTGGACTTGATGATCTTAAAGGTCTTTTTCAACCTTAATGATTCTGTGATTCTGCCATCTAAGCCTCAATCTGTGGCAGGGAAAGGAAATCACACAATACTTTTCCCAAGCTCTGTTTTTGCTTTGTGGTTGAAAACAGAAGTTTCAGCCCCCATGCAATTATCTTAGAGTTGTAGAATCAGTCAGGGTTGGAAGGGACTACTAAGATCATCCAGTTCCAACCCCCCTGCCATGGGCAGGGACACCCTACCCTAGAGCATCTGGACACAGCCACAGCCAGCCTGGCCTTAAACTCCTCCAGCCATGGGGCCTCAACCACCTCCCTGGGCAACCCATTCCAGCCTCTCACCACTCTCATGCTCAACAACTTCCTCCTCACCTCCACTCTGAATCTCCCCTCCTCCAGCTTTGCTCCATTCCTCCCAGCCCTGTCACTCCCTGACAGTCTAAAAAGTCCCTGCCCAGCTTTTTTTGTAGCCCCCTTTCAGATCCTGGAAAGCCACAAGAAGGTCACCTGGGAGCCTTCTCTTCTCCAGCCTGCACAGCCCCAACTCTTTCCATCTGTGCTCACAGCAGAGCTGCTGCAGCCCTCTGAGCATCCTCATGGCCCTTCTCTGGTCACACTCCAGCACCTCCACATCCTTCTTGCAATAGGGGCTCCAGAACTGGATGCAGTACTCCAGGTGGGGTCTCACCAGAGCAGAGGTTTGGTTATTTTCAGGCTCTGCTTAACCGTTCCGTGCTTGCAATGTCACATAGCATGGATCAGAGATGGTTGTTTATCCTGTTTTCAAGAGTAAAGATTGCTCTAAGCCTGGAATCCTAAATACTTGCCTTGCATAGCTTTCAGTCAGCAGTGTCATTCCCAGAGACTCACCTCAAAGCAGTTAAAGAGAAGTGAGAACAGGGCTAAAAATCTTTGCAAGCATTTAACACTTCTCGAGCCACTAAATCCATTAAACTCAACAGAATAAATGTGTAAGATTCAGAGCAATCTCTTTGCTGAGGGAATATTTGAACAGGTCAAAACAGTAATCAGACAGATCCTTGGGAAGATAAAAGGAGAACTATCTCCTATCAGCACTTTAATCCGTTGCTTCCAGAGTGCTACTGCGCACTCTTGACCTGGGAAAGGAATGAATCCTGAAGGGGAATAGCAATCATTGCAGTGCAATTGGAGTTCACGACTGGAAGGTGCTAATTTTGCTTAAGCTCTATCAACTGGCTTAGAAAGTAACAAAATGTTAAAAAAAAAACACTTCTATTTCATTAAAAAAAAGGGAAAGGAAGAAAAGAAAAAGAGAAAAAGGAAAAAGACAAAGATTGGCAGCTCCAAAGCTGAGAACTTCTGTGGCACGAGAAAGAGCACGTGGAGCAGATAAGAGGATTAATCCAATGGGGAGCTCCTGGGTGATCCCAAGATATTGGGCCCCTCAATTCAAGAGAGATGTTGAGGTGCTGGAAGGTGTCCAGAGAAGGGCAACAAAGCTGGTGAGGGGCCTGGAGCACAGCCCTGTGAGGAGAGGCTGAGGGAGCTGGGGGTGTGCAGCCTGCAGAAGAGGAGGCTCAGGGCAGAGCTCATTGCTGTCTGCAACTACCTGAAGGGAGGTTGTAGCCAGGTGGGGTTGGTCTCTTCTGCCAGGCAAGCAGCAACAGAAGAAGGGGACACAGTCTGAAGTTGTGCCAGGGGAGGTCTAAGCTGGATGTTAGGAGGGAGTTGTTGTCAGAGAGAGTGATTGGCATTGGAATGGGCTGCCCAGGGAGGTGGTGGAGTTGTTGTCCCTGGAGGTGTTCACAACAAGCCTGGATGGAACACTTAGAGCCATGGTCTGGTTGATTGGGTGAGGCTGGGTGTTAGGTTGGCCTGGCTGAGCTTGGAGGTCTCTTCAGCCTGGTTGATTCTACAGTTCTATGAAATGGTTGAATTTTCCCCAGGCACTTCATGGGCTTCCCATGTGTCTAAAAGCTTGAAAATTGGTGTGACTCCCAAGGAGCTTAAGGGTCTGAGGGTTTGCCTTTTGCAGAAAGCCATTTGTGGACAGGGCACTCAAGCTAAAGACAAAACCAGTCTGTGTGACTCACAAAAGTTTGTCTCCTATGTGCTGGCAAGGCCACACCTCAGGTGTTGTGGTCAGTTTTGGGCACTGCAATACAAGAGAGATGTGGAGGAGATGGAGAAGGTCCAGAGGAAGGCAACAATGCTGTGAAAGGCCTAGAGAATAAATTTTATGAGGAACTACTGAAGGGGCTGGGGATGGTTAGTGTGAGGAAGAGGAGGCTGTGGGGAGACTTCATTGCTGGCTACAGCTACCTCAAGGGACATTGTGGAGAGGCTGCTGATGGGCTCTTCTCACATAACTGGAGACAGAACAAGGGGGATGGCCTCAATTTGATGTTGGGAAGGTTTAGCTTGGACATTAGGAAGAAGTTCTTCCTGGAGAGAGCAGTCAGGAACTGGAATGAGCTGCCCAGGGAGGTGGTGGAGTCATCCACCCTGGATGTGTTTAAAGGTGGTTTGGACGTGGTGCTTAGGGCTATGGTTTAAGGTGAATCTTGTAGAGTAGGATTCTAGGTTGGACTTGGTGATCCTAAGGGGCTTTGCCAACTTGGATGTTTCTGTGATTCCATGATTCTATGTTGCCCTAACACAAATAACAGCTCTTGGAGTAGTCTTTATCTTTAGATGGCTTGGGCAGAAACATGAGGATTTCCACACTGGTGGCTGGTGAGAGACCTTGGAGCAAAGGAAAATCACCAGTAGCTGACGATTCTCCTGCTTTTTCTGCTGATGCTGAATGTTAGCAAAAAGAAGGCCGTTTCCTCTTCCATTTTTCACTCAGAGCCTGAGGTTGCCTCCTGGCAGCCCACGACTGGGGGCTTTGAGTGAAAGCTGTAGGCTGGGTGCTAATTTTCATGCTAGTCAGTCCCTCCCAGGCCAGAGGATAAACAGACTGTTTGGCCATCCTGTTCATCACCCAGCTGCAAGGAGGGTAACGACGCACCTGCACGAAGCAGCCCCAGCCACACTCCAGCAGGCAAATGGCTCTTGGCTGCTGCTTCCTCAGACAAGAGCAATGCCCTCAGCCTTTCCAATTTTCACTCAGTCTCTATCCAGCTGCTTGTGTCTAGCCACAGATAAGCACTTAATAGGGAGAGGAAATGAACAGCGATAGCACTGTCTTGGAATGAAGGCAGAAGACAGTTGTTTAACAAAGAGCTTTCTGAAACACACCAGCTTAAGGGATCTGCCCATTGCTATCTTCTTCATTGCCCTGACTAGAAAGTGATCTGATTACAGGGTAGCTGTCTGGCTGCGTTCCCTCCAGCTGACCACAAAGCAGCTGGCAGAAGAAAACGGCTTGAAACAACTCTTGTTGTCAGGCCACAAACAAGATGCTTGTTAGGCAGGATGTAAACCTCAGACCAGATGAATTAAACAGCAGCTGCAATGCTTCTGCCATGCTGCTGAGGCATTCCCCTTTGCTCAGAGTGAGCTCCTGGGCATAGAAAAGCCAGGGAAACACTGGCTTGCAGCTCAGCAGCAGTGTCATGCACAGTGAAACAATTTAGCCTCTGCTGAATATCAACCAGTAACACATCAACTGCTAATTTCATTTCCTTGTTGGTGTCCTACAACTCAAAATACCTGTGGTGTGCAGACATCTTCACCCTTGGTGTTTAGCACCCCTCTGCCAAATTCTTGCCCCCCCCTTTAAAGATATTTCAAACTTACCAGCCAGACCTGCTTTATGCAGCTTTTGCTCCAATAATATCTTTGATTAATAGACACCAAAAGGAAAAGAAAAAGAAAAAGAAGAAAGGGAAAGGAAAAGGAAAAGGAGAAGAAAAGGGAAAAGGAAAAAAGAAAAAGAGACAAAGAAAAATACAAAGAAAAAAAAAGAAGAAAAAGAAAAGAGAAAAGAAAAAGATTAAAAAAGTAAGAAAAAGGAAGAAAAAGAAAAAGAAAAAATAAAAAAGAACAAAGAAGAAAAAGAAAAATAAAAAAGAAAGAGGAAAAAAGGAAGATAGAAAGAAAAAGAAAAAAGAAGAAGAAAAAGAAAAAGAGAAAAAGAAAGAGAAAAATAAAAATAAAAATAAAAGAAAAAGAAAAAGAAAAGGAAAAAGAAAAAGAAAAAAAGGAAAAGGAAAAGGAAAAAAGAAAAAGAAAAAGGAAAAAAATGAAAAAGCAAAAGAAAAAAGAAGAAAAAGAAAAGAAAAAAGAAAAAAGAAAAAGGAAAAGGAAAAGGAAAGGAAAATAAAAGGAAAAGAAAAATAAAAATAAAAAGAAGAAGAAAACAAAAAAAAAAGAAAAAGAAAAAGAAAAAAGAAAAAAGAAAAAAGAAAAAAGAAAAAAGAAAAAAGAAAAAAGAAAAAAGAAAAAAGAAAAAAAAGAAAAAGAAATAAAAAAGAAAAAGGAAAAGGAAAATAAAAGAAAAATAAAAATAAAAAGAAAAAAATAAATAGAAAAAGGAAAAGAGAAAAAGAAAAGGAAAAGAGAAGATGAAAAAGAAAAAGAAAAAAGAAGAAGACAATCCTGTGAGAGAAGTCTACCTGGGACAGGTCTTGAAAGATTTTACAACCGTGGCATAAGCAACAGTGACCATTTTCACTGCAGAGGCAGATCTTACTGACACCATCCAAATCTACCTGTCACTACAGTCAGTAATTTTGATTCTCCTCTCAAGGTCCCCACTCTGGTAATACATCTTTCTTTTAAAGCTGGCCTTTGTTAAGGAAAAGTTAGCTCTACCAGCTAGATCCAAAGGAAATGAAAAGCAAGCCCTCCTCTGGAAATCCACCCAGGAGCAGACAGTCCACTTTTGTTTAGCAGCGTTTAGAACACGGCTGCAGCTCCACCTGGGTTTAAACCACTGTTCTGTGACATCCTAACAATTGCTTGTGTATCCTGACCAGGCTGTGGCAAGAGAAACAAGGTTGTCAGTGTGGGTGGTACAAGGGAGTGCGTGCGAAAGTCTCCAAAGTGCTGGAGACCAGAGCAGGCAGGACGCGTAGGCTTTGACCTGTCCAAGCCATGCCTCAGTCCACTGCAAGCCTGATTCATTGCATACCATGAAGTGACCCATGGTATATTGCTTGCTTGCATTGGCTTGGCTGAAGAAACCACAGTGCCTGCCTTACCCAATACGCCTACGGGAGAGGCAAAAAAACCCTCACTAAATCCTTTTTCCCCACATATGCCCCCAGATTGTCCCTTTTTTAGGAGCCCTTGTTTGAGGGCAGGCTCCTCCTAGAGCAACTGGACAATATGTTTTCAGAAAACAAAATGAGGGGAAAAGTCTGTATCAGGTCTGGAACCTTTCTTTGCTGACATGAGCACCAGAGGCATGATCAGTTCCTTGGGTGGTTGGCAGAGCATCAGCTGGTTAATTCCAGTTCTGTGGTTCCCTATTCCCTTGCTTCAAAGCCATCCAAAATCCAAGCTGTCAGAGCAGCTTCCCCTATAGGGATCTCAGAAGTTAGATGGCAGCATGGAGCAAAGCAAATGTCTGTCTGGGGGCACTTGCACACCTAACCCTGGGCCATAATAAGAGGTTCTAAGGAGCTAAAGAACAAAGGACTCAAACACACCAAGATAGGCAACCACTGGAGCTAAAAGACAAAAGACCCAAACACACCAAGATAGGCAACCACTGGAGCTAAAGGACAAAGGATCCAAACACACCAAGATAGGCAACCACTGGAGCTAAAGGACAAAAGACACAAACACACCAAGATAGGCAACCACTGGAGCTAAAGGAGAAAAGACCCAAACACACAAATATAGGCAGCCACTGGAGCTAAAGGACAAAGTATCCAAACACATAAAGATAGGCAACCACTGGAGCTAAAGAACAAAAGACCCAAACACACCAAGATAGGCAGCCACAGGATCTAAAGGACAAAGGATCCAAACACATAAAGATAGGCAACCACTGGAGCTAAAGAACAAAAGACCCAAACACACCAAGATAGGCAGCCACTGGAGCTAAAGGACAAAGGATCCAAACACACAAATATAGGCTACCAATTTTCTCCACCTGAAGGACAGGTAAAATGACATTAACAGTGGTTCACATTGCAAGAACATCTCAGAGAAGACAGTTCTTGGGTACACAGAGCCCTAGAAGTTGCACCTTTTGTATCACCAAGAGCAGCACAGAAGTCTAACAGGAAAAGTGTCAGTAGCTTGACTTGGCATTCCCAGCTCTGACTGTGGCAGTCATTAGGCAGTAATGAGGTTCATTAATAGATAAGAAAGCCCTGGGCCAACTTGAACTAATGAATTTTCCCCCTGAGTTCTTCTCTGATCCAACTCTGAGATGTCCTTACCAAGGTTTGTATGGAGAAGGGACCTCCATCTGCCTTCTCTGGCTAGTTCTAGGGCATTCGACCTCTCAGACAAACTGCTGCGTCTGCATGTTTCACTTCTTTGATCCCAAAGTCCATGGCTGCCCAAACATGCACTTCCACAGGGAGGAACGGCATTCCCTGTCCAAGTCAGCCCAGTGGGAAAACAAACAGTGGAGGGAGCAAAACAAACCTATAGCATCAAAAAACATCAATCACCAAAGGTGTCAACTGCAGAGGCATTTGTACTCACACCATCAAAGCCAAGCCATTGTTTTCCATCCAGCTAAGCTGGAAAGGTTATTTGTTTTACTGTATAATTTAAGGAAATGTAGTTGTGGGGCAGGGCTACTATGACACAGATTTATCTTTTGAACATCTTCAGAATCCCACAACTTTGCTGCTTAATCTTTGGGGGAGATAAGAAAACAGGCAGGGAATATGCAGCCGCGTTTGGTGAGGGAGGAGGAGATGGTTACCAACTCCGTGTTGGGGCAAAAGGCTCCTGCAGGTGTCTGTGTGAGTTTGAAAAGAGCAGAGGTGGGAGCCCTGCAGTATTTTATCTGCACAAGGAGATGTTCAAATTCTGGAGGAATAACTTCTCCAGCAGCAAAATCGATTCAGAGATTCAGACCTGCTTTTACAGGGGAGGAGGCTCAGCTCCAGCAGTCCTTGGTGGAGGACTGAGCTGTGGTGGTGGCACTGGGAACTCACTGCTCTGCCAGTTCAAAGAGCGAGGCTGTGGCTTTGAGGTGGTTGGAGAAGCTCAGAGGCTCAGTTCAGATCCTCCAGCTGGACCCAGAGGAATGTGACTTGAGCAGAGCAGCCCACCACAGCTGGGCCTCAAGGCAGCTGTGGCTACCACAGTGCCAGCAGACAGCTCAAGTGACCACTGTAAGCTATTATGGAACCTTTAAGATATCCATTAAAAATCAGTTTGCTCAACAAGGGCAAGTGTAGAGTCTTGCACCTAGGAAAGAACAACCCCAGGCAGCAAAGGAGAAAAGGATCTGGGGATCCTAGCTGATGGGAGGTTGACCATGAGCCAGCAATGTGCTCTTGTGGCCAGCAGGGCCAATGCCATTCTGGGGTGCATTAGAAGGGCTGTGGTTAGTAGGTTGAAAGAGGTTTTCCTGCCTCTCTACTCTGCCCTGGAGTAATGTGTCCAGTTCTGGGCCTCCCCCTTCAAGAGGGACATAGAACTGCTGAGAGAGTCCAGCACAGAGCCACAAAGATGATTAAGGGACTGGAACATCTCTCTTACAAGGAGATCCTGAGGGAGCTGGGGCTGTGCTGCTTGGAGAAGAGGAGACTGAAAGGTGACCTCAGCAATGGTTATCATTACATGCAGGGTGAGTGCCAGGAGGATGCAGCCAGGCTCTGCTGGGTGATGCCTGATGACAGCACAAGGGGCAGTGAGTGGAAGCTGAGGCATAGGAAGTTTCATGTAAACATGAGGAGGATTTTTTAACCTGTGAGTGTGACAAAGCACTGGAACAGGCTGCCCAGGGGAGTTGTGAAGTCTCCCTCTCTGGAGATATTCAAAGCCTGCCTGGATGTGTTCCTGTGTGATCTGGTCTAGGTGATGCTGCTCTGGCAGGGGGGTTGGACTGGATGAGCTTTGGAGGTCCCTTCCAGCCCTTGACATTCTGTGATTCTGTGATTCCTGATACCTGCCTCTTGAGTGAGACTTAAGCTCGAGGAAGATAGATTTAGACTAGATTTTAGAAAGAAATTTCCTGTACAAGTGATGAGACACTGGAAGAGGTTGCCCAGGGAGGCTGTGGATGTCCCTTCCCTGGAGGTGTTCAAGATCAGGTTGCAAGAGGTCTTGAAGTACCAAGTGGTCTAGGGGAAGGTGTCTCTGTCCCTGGCAGAAAGCTTGCAACTAGATGATCTTTGGGGTCCCTTCCAACCCAGACTCATTTTGCCCTGTGGAGCAAGGAGGGAAGAGGAGCAGCCACCTGCTGAGCTGTGAACAAGAGGATGTCCTCTGCTATCAGCCGATGCCCACCACAAAACCATTTCTGGATTACTCTCCAGGGAGAGCCTAGGAAGGAAAGGATATTGTTTGTTTCTCTTACATCTCCCTCCTGCACTAGAGATTTTAAATTGGTTTATATGAGTTGCAGGCTAAGCTAAACATTTTAACTTGTCAATCAACTTCTGTTTGTTGACCTAAGATTGGCAGATAGGGGAGACAGATATTAGGAAAAAAATAAATGAGCAGAGTTGGGGGGAGGGGGAGAGATCTTTTCTTGGGCTTTGTTTCAGCTCTATCATCTTGGCATGGAGGCTGAGTAGGGTTTTTTTTGCCTTACTCAGTTAAATAATGCTGTAAAAACAAACACACACCCAATCAAGTCATCTCCTTAAAGAGACATGTGTGTGTTTAATAGATGTTTTGCTTGTTTACTGCAAGGAACTCACAACTCCTCACTTGATTTCACTGATTAAACCTTCTTTGGGAAGCAGGGAAAGTTAAGGAGGGTTGACAGCTGCATTTTGCTGTGCCTTTAGCATGCTCCAGAGTAAAACTTTGTTTTCTTGGGGGGAGGGAAGGGAAGCAAGCAGCTACTGCTGGGGAGGTCTTTGCAATTGTTTTACAGGAGCTTAGTGTAAATCATAGGACCATAGAATGGTTGAGGTTGGAAGGGAACTCAAGGACCAGCCAGTTCCAACCCCCTGCCATTGGCAGAGACACCTCCCACTACAATAGGTTGCTCAAGGCCTTATCCAACCTGGCTTTGAACACCTCCAGGGAGGTTGTGAAGCACAGAAGCACAGAATGTGATCAAAGATCACATTCCGTGCTTCTGTGCTTCACAACCTCCCTGGGCAAACTGTGTCAGGGGGGAGTTGGTCTCTTCTGTCACCAGGCAAGCAGCAACAGAACAAGGGGACACAGTCTCAAGCTGTGCCAGGGCAGGTTCATGCTGGATGTTAGGAGGAAGTTGTTGTCAGAGAGAGTGATTGGCATTGGAATGGGCTGCCCAGTGAGGTGGTGGAGTTGCTGTCCCTGGAGGTGTTGAAGCAAAGCCTGGATGAGGCACTTAGTGCCATGGTCTGGTTGATTTGCCACAGCTGGGTGCTAGGTTGGACTGGCTGAGCTTGGAGGTCTCTTCCAACCTGCTTGATTCTATGATTATAAGAGAATGGGACTAAAGATTGTGGAAAGTGTTGGTAACTACAACAGGCTGACTCCACTTGGGTGAGGGTGTGGAAAGACAATGAGGATCATGTTTTTTGCTGGGCTTGCACAGAAATGCTGGGAAGCTTCTATCCCCCCACTACAACATTGCTGGTCCTCAGTGTTGGAAGCAAAAGCATGGGACAGAACCCCCAAAAGCAGTCTAAAACTGATCTAAATGGGAGCACAACATTCCCAACAGCCCTTTCCTCCTTGAAAGAATTATTTCCAGCTACCCTTTGCAGTTTATTTAAACCCTGGGCCACCAGCAGAGCTGATGCAGATCAATGTGGTTCTCTTGAAGTCAGTAAGGTTTGTATCAGCTGAAGATTCCCTCCCTCAGGTCTGCAATTTCCAAATATTCTTTCTTCTTCTGGCAGGCATTAAACTTGCATCATAGCTGGATGGAAATTGACTTAAAGGTCTCAGACAGGCAATTCCCACAGGCCAGAGGTGTCAGAAATGTGGTTGGATGTTTAGCAAAGGGCCACCGCTGGCAGCAGGCTTAGAAACGCCTTTCATACTTGGACACATACTGTGCATAAGTAGAAGATGACTCTAGAGTTTGTGGTAGCCTACCCCCCCACTGCATTCCTGCCATGAGATTTAGCAGCAGGTCAGTTCTTAAAAGACTAATAGTGGTGGAAAAAGAAACAGGTTTGAGCCATCTCTGCATCAAACCTGTCAGTGATACCTGAGCGAAGCATTTCCACCTGAGGCTGGTGGTGGATTCAAGATCGCTGATGCGGACTTGCAGGACTGCAGCAGATGTTCACAGATTTCACTGGGCTGGAAGAGACTCTCAAAGGTCATCTTGTCCAAGCTCCCTGCAGTCAGCAGAGACACCTCTGATTAGATCAAGTTACTCAGGGTTAATTTGAGTCTGATCCTGAATGTCTCCAGGAACAGTCTCATGAACCAATCCCCTGGGCAACCTGTTCTGGTATCGCACCACTCTCATTGTGCAGAGCTTCCTCCTTGTGTCATAGGATCATAGAATCAAGCAGGTTGGAAGAGACCTCCAAGATCATCCAGTCCAACCTATCCCCCAGCCCTATCCAAGCAGCCATGGTCTAGTTGATTGGATAGGGCTGGAGGATAGGTTGGACTGGATGATTTTGGAGGTCTCTTCCAACCTGCTTCATTCTATGTCCAATCTAACTCTACCCTACTCCAGTTTAAAACCATTGCCCCTCATCCTACCAGTTCATGCCCTTCTAAACAGTCCTTCCCCAAGGTGTGGAGGATTAGGCTTAAGGTTCTGGTATCAAGGAGGGTGTCTGAACTTCAGCTCAGAGGGATTGGTGATGTGACAAAATGAAATCAAGAGAAAGAAAGCATTGTCAAGGCTGCCTCTGCAAATGGGCATTTCTAAGTGACATCTGAGGCAGTGTTAGAGTGTGAGCAGTCAGTTCTTGTCACCATCCACTACAGGAAGGGCAGGGTGCCTGTCTGTGCTGCAGCAGAGGAGATGCAGATTATGTATAAGGATCTTAGCTCCAAAATACCAGGCTGTGTGTTGCAGCAGCAAGGCCTCCTTGGGAGGTTTATGTGAGCTAATTAGGGTCATAAACATTTAGGGCCTTACTGAGCTCCAGCCACTGGCTGAGGCAGGAGGCAGATGTCTTTTCTGCACCACTTTCCTCATTTATAAGATGGGAACAACAGCATTTAGGGCACACCAACTGATCTTAAGAGATACATCACCCCATGGGATGGAACACTCATTGTCAGTGGTTGCAGACTGAACCAAGGTAAGGAACATTCTCAGTTTGCTTTGGTATCAGACAAACATCTTGGAGTTGTATTTGGAGGTGGTGGGTAGAGACACCTCATGGCCACTGGAATTTGGCCAGAAATATCATAGAACCACAGAATCAGTCAGGGTTGAAAGAGACCACAAGAATCATCTAGTTCCAATCCCCCTGCCACAGGCAGGGACACCTCACACTAAATCAGGCTGGCCAGAGCCTTATCCAGCCTGACCTTGAACACCTCCAGGAATGGGGCCTCAACCACCTCCCTGAGCAACCCATTCCAGCCTCTCACCACCCACATGGGGAAGAACTTTCTAACATCCAGTCTGAATCTACCCATTTCTAGCATTTCTCTGTTCCCCCCAGTCTTGTCACTACCTGACAGCCTAAAAAAGTCCCTCCCCAGCTTTCTTGTACCCCTCTTTAGATACTGAAAGGCCACAATAAGGTCACCTCGGAGCCTTCTCCTCTCCAGACTGAACAGCCCCAACTCCCTCAGTTTCTCCTCATAGGAGAGGTGCTCCAGCCTCCAGGTCCAGGTGTTCACCCTGCTAAGGTTTAATTACTGGAACATGTTCACTACAGAGATCCTCCAGCTGAGAGAGGAAGATGCTCATTCCTTTAAAGCCTCCGACACTAAAGAACATATTCTTCCTATTACCCCAACACTGCATGGGTTTCCAGTTGGTGCTCAGGTGTTTATGTGGATCTATAAAATCCCACACAGTTTGGCTCCTGAAATCTCAGGCATGTGCTGCAGACAACATTGCACTCACATAGCTCCAGCTGTGCCTTTACATTTGTGCAGTTAGCCACGGGATGCACACACACACAGACAACACCCACTTTAGAACGGCTTAAACCTGCATTTGCTGCCTTGATCTGCACCAGAAGAGCTCTGAGGCACAGCTGAAACAGGCACAATTTGCTATCCCTGCTGCTCTTATCCCTGCCCAATTACAGTTAATGCTACTGAGCTTATACTTCTAATGCAAGTGTCAACGAGCGACCACAGCTGAATACACTGCTCTTGATGTGACATTTGTGCTTGTGCCCGAAGGCCTAGGGACAGTTTAGATGTTGTAGAGATAATATGTGGGAAGTATGTGTTATTTCACATGGGGCAGAAGGTTGCACTCAGCAGGCAGAGAGGATTTCTTAGAGAACAGTGTTCAAAAGCATTGCAGGCAAACCTCTACCCTGACTTAAATATTCATCCAAGGCACTGGTCCAGGGAGATAAGAGCTACCTGGTTTAGATTGGCTACTAAGAAGAAATTCTTGACAGTGAGGATGGGGAGGCACTGGAACAGGGTGCCCAGAGAAGCTGAGGGTGCTCCCTCTCTGAGACTGCTCAAGGACAGGTTGAATGAGCAACCTGGGCTAGTGGGAGGTGTCCCTGCCCATGGCAAGAGAGTTGGAACCAGATGATCTTTAAGGACCTTTTCACCCCGAGTTGCTCTAGAATCATAGACATCCTGGCCTGGCTCAGGAGCAGTGTGGCCAGTAGGACAAGGGAGGTTATTCTGCCCCTGTACTCAGCACTGCTCAGGCCACACCTTGAGTGCTGTGTCCAGTTCTGGGCTCCTAATTCAAGAGAGATGTTGAGGTACAGGAATGTGTCCAGAGAAGGACAACGAAGCTGTTGAGGGGCCTGGAGCACAGCCCTGTGAGGAGAGGCTGAGGGAGCTGGGGGTGTGCAGCCTGCAGAAGAGGAGGCTCAGGGCAGAGCTCATTGCCGTCTATAACTACCTGAAGGGAGGCTGTAGCCAGGTGGGGTTGGTCTCTTCTGCCAGGCAAGCAGCAACACAGCAAGAGGACACAGTCTCAAGTTGTGCCGGGGGAGGTCTAGGCTGGATGTGAGGAGGAAGTTGTTGTCAGAGAGAGTGATTGGCATTGGAATGGGCTGCCCAGGGAGGTGGTGGAGTTGCTGTCCCTGGAGGTGTTGAAGCAAAGCCTGGCTGAGGCACTTAGTGCCATGGTCTGGTTGATTGGTTGGGGCTGGGTGCTAGGTTGGACTGACTGATCTTGGAGGTCTCTTCTAGCCTGGTTGATTCTAGGATCTATGATTTCATATCAGACACATGATTTCTGTATAGGGCTGAGCTGAACTAGACAGATTTAAAAGTATGGCTGAAATATCCAGCTGAGAAGACCTGTCAATGCACTAGGAAATGGTTTTTGATCTTTTTTTAAATCAAAGTGCTACAGCCTGAGAAGATCAGATGAGATGTTTGCTTAAGAATGCTTCTTCCAAGCCAGAAGAGGGGGGGAAGTGAAAAAAAAACACCCAGATGACAGCAGAGCCCCAGCAAGGCTAGAGACCAAAGCACAAGCATTTCAGTGGAGCTACCTTAAGCTCTGATGAACTTCAACAAGCATCTCCCTTTCCACTCAAATAGCCAAAGGAGCAGAGGTGCTGTAATTACCTTGCAAACCCATGTGTCATTTGCTGGACCACAGTATTTTTTCTTGCTCACTGTGCTCTCTTTCTTATAGACAAATTTGCTCTGTTGATGAAAATGTGAATTATCCTGGTAGAGGCTTTCCAAAGAAACTGGTTTATTTTAAAATGGTTGGGGAAAAACCAACCCCATGCCCATGCAATCTGTTTATTTTGGTTTAGAGAGGTGGTGTCCCTCCTCTCTTTATGCCAGCAACATCTAACAGCAATATAAATATATATAAATATATATATATATATATATATATATATATATATATATATATATATATATGTGAGGAGCCTGATGAAAGCCTCCATGTGTGAAGAGGAAGGTCACAAGGGAGATAAGTTTGTAGTCATTAGCCCTGGCTGTTGTTGCAAATCTACCTCAGAGGTGAACACACCTTGTTCCAGTGGGTCTTCAGAAGATGGACTGGAGGATTAAGGTAACCCCCAGGTGGTCTTTCAGGGTCAGAGCTGAAGGGATATTTCCACTAGATAGATGTCAGGAGTGATGGTTTTACAAGGCCTTTCAGTTTCCACTGATTCCCCCTGTCCTTTCCCACCAGCACAAAGGCTGCTTGCCCTGCTCTCAGGCTCTGCTCTCAGTCCCTGTGGGACTCAGCACCTTGAGGAGCTCACTGCATGTCCAAACCCCACTGGAGCTTAGGAGCTCTGTGCTGAGCTGAGTGCAAACAGGATGGCAGTAGCCTTTGAGCGACCAAGAGGTGAAAGAGTGGGAAGAGAGGAGATGAATGGGAGCTGGAAACTGTCCCAGTTCAGATGGATGGTAGCCCTCTGTGTGAAAAACAAGACAAGAGTGACAGACACTGCATTTGTCTGTGCACGTGTGAGAGAGTGGGGAGAGAGGGCAAGAGCCTTGCGGTGTCTCTTTCTCAGCTCAGCTCAGGCTGAACCTTTCCCTGTGGTGGCTTTTCACCCATGGGGCAGTCAGAAAGCCAGATAAGCACCACATCTGCTGGGATTTAACCCCTACAAGAAAGCCCTCCTCCTCCTGGCATCTGTTGCCACAGGGTGGGTTTGGGCCAAGAAACCAGGAGCAGCAGGGGAAAGAAAGGGAGTATTGTTGGGCTCTGATGTTTCCTCCAACAATAAGAGACCTCTTTTGGCTTTGTGTCTGGGAGACAAGAGGTTTGAGGTTTTCTCTGGAGAGCAAAGCCTTCCAAAGTCGCCACAGGATGCTGCTTCCTGTCTCCTTGCTCACTGGAGCTTTGCTCTTTCTTTTCTGGGAAGCAAAGCAACAGCACAGCTCCTTGCTCAGCCTCCTCTGGGAGAACAAACAAACACCCTGAGAAAGCCTCTGCAGTGCACTCAGGTGTGTACAGGGCAGAGGTGCACTGCAGAGTGCTGGCAAGGGCTGGGTCTACCTCCTCACTTCCACAAGCCAACAAACCCTGCAGCTGCAGTGCTGCTGGAAACTGTAGCAGCAGGGATCCTTCCTATTGCAGAGGATAAGAGGAATAAGAGAGGAACTCTGGGGTCGGGACAATGTCTTGCAAAGCCAGGATGGTGAACGTGGAATGAGACAGGGTCTGCCTTACTGTGCTCTTCCCACTGCTGCTGCTAAGCTCTGGAAGTGCTACAACAACAGTTGCAGCCACTGTTGTGCCCAGATTGCTGGAGGGGTGCTTCATGCTTTGCTTCACCTTAGGCACTGCTTGCACAAGGGACTTGTTTTTGGTCATAGAGGAGGGAACCACCCCTGGAAGCACGAAGTCAGTTACCTGTGGCTCCTGTTTCCTCTGTGGAGGGAGTATCTTGACCTCCAGCACTTGTCACTGCAAGCTATGTGCTTGTCCCACACCAGCAAACAGTTGTGTGGCTTTCTGCACAGGGTTGGAGTATGCTGACTTGGCAGCTCCCCTTGGTTCCCTGCAGTATGGGATCGTCAAGCAGATCACAGGCAAATATTGAGACACCAGTGCACACAAACAGCCTTCTCTCAGCTCTTTCACACAGGCATACAATATTTAGCCAAGCCCTGGGCAGAAAACAGCAGCTCTGAGTCAAAGAATCATCATATAAAAGACTCTGCAGGCTTCTGGCCGTGGAAAGGAAAGTGGGTGCTGTGCCACGCAAATGTTTCCAGCCTAGTTCTGGATGTAGGTCTTCTGAGGCTTCCTTATTTTGTGCCCCCCCGCCTAAAATATTCCATGTCACTACTTCATTTGATGCAAAAAATCATCTGACTCAACTGTAATAGTCTCATCGAGTCTGCAGAGCAAAACTCTTCTCCATTATTCCCCCCCACACCTAATCTCTACGAAGCCTGAAGGGTCCTGAAAGAGAGAGGTTGTCTGTTGTCATGTTAGTGTCTTAGTAAAGGGATGTCTGCAACTGAAACAGTCTCCTATAATAGCTCTTCTTGTTCTGCAAAGTGTTACAGGCAGAAAACAAGAAAATAAGAGGGATTATTACTGCTGAGAGCCAAGCAGTGACATTCTTAGGCTCAGTACAAATATTGGCTGATACAGGCAGCCCTAACTGCAGCCAAGCAAGCAGGCAAGAGCTGCAGACTGCTGAGAACTCAAAAAAAACAGCTGAGTTGAAATAGAGGTAGGACTTGTCCCTACCCTTTCCTCAGACAACATAAACTGTCATCAAGGTTTGGAGATTTTTGGTAACACATCCACAGCTTGTCCTGATCAAGAGCACAATGGCTCTGGGAGCAGTGCTGCAGAGCCTGTTCCCTTGCCAGGTGCTTGCACCCCTGGCAGATGTGTTCGTGTCGCTGCTGGAAATGCAGCACACAGCCTCAGCTGCCCCAGCTGCTCTGCAGAAGTGTCTCCTCCGGGCCAGGGGGCAGAAGGTGAAGTGTTTCTGAGCCCAGAAGTATGCAAACTCAGCCTGCTTTGGGAATGATAGGCTGCACAACTGTACTTTGGTTTGAAATGGCTTGGTCTGCTCTTGGCATTGCCTGCTACCAAAGGAGAGCCGTCTCCAGGAGGTCCTCGGCCTGTCTTGGCTCAGCAATGTGATGTTTGCTTTTGCAGCAATCTGTTTCTAAGTGGTGTATTCCCAGCTGGGCCACTTGACCAGAGTGTTTCATTCCTGAAGGTCCGGGCAGAAAACACCTCAGCCCTCCACACCTACTCCAGCAGCATTCACCCCATGCTTCCGTGACGTGTTACAGCTTTTGGGCTCCTCTTTTCCTGCAGCACACAGGGCACAGTCTGGCACCCAGTAAATCACTAGAGCAGCACCTTGTTTACAGGCAGCACCAGCTCATGTGTGACCCAAGGAGCTGCTCTAATTCAGCTGTGTTTGGAAAAAACCAAGCAGGGAAGACATCAGGTGGGAGCGTGGTCCGTCCGGACGCTCCCCTTTGGCAGCAGTGGATGCAGATCAAATAAACTTGGCATGGGATCAGGTGGAGAGGCCATAAATCTCCAGGGTTTCTTAGAAACTGACCTTCTTTGTTTGCTTTCTTCGTTTGTCTTCTTGATCCTTCTTTCCTGATGTTTGGTTTAAAGGAGCAGCTCGAAAAGTCCCACCTCAGCCTGGATGCTTGACTGGCACAAACAGGAAACTCAAGCAGCTGGCAACAGAAAGCATTCCCAGCCATGAGCACATTTTCCAGCCTACAGAGCTCTCTGCTTGTGCCTGCCCATGCTTAATGGCAGACAGCCTTGTTTTACAGCAGTGGGTTCTACGATGAGGTTATATCTGGAAGCAGCTGGTGGCTCAGGTCCCTCTCCCTCCACCTAACCGAACCTTTGCAGTATCTCACATAGAACCATAGAACGGTTTAGGTTGGAAGGGACCTCAAAGCTCATCCAGTTCCAACCTCCTGCCATAGGCAGGGACACCTCCCACCAGAACAGGTTGCTCAAGGCCTCATCCAACCTGGCCTTGAACACCTCCAGGGAGGGAACAGCCACAGCCTCCCTGAGCAACCTGTGCCAGTGTCTCACCACCCTCACTGCAAAGAACTTCTTCCTAACATCCAGTTTCAATCTCCCCTCTGCCAGTTTAAACCCATTACCTCTCATCCTGTCCTTACAAGACCTTGTCAGTAGTCTCTCCCCAGCCCTCCTTCAGACCCCTTCAGATACTGGAAGGCCACTATAAGGTGTCCTTAAAGCCTTCTCTAGACTGAAGAGCCCCAACTCTCTCAGCCTGTGCTCATAGCAGAGCTGCTGCAGCCCTCTGAGCATCTTTGTCGCCTCCTCTGGACTGGCTCCAACAGTTCCATGTCCTCCTTGTGCTGGGGGCTCCAGAACTGCACACAGTACTCCAGGTTGAGTCTGAGGAGAGCAGAGCAAAGGGGCAGAATCCCCTCCCTTGCCCTGCTGCCCACACTGCTCTTGCTGCAGCCCAGCACAGGGTTGCAGTCTGGACTATGCATGCACACTGCCGCACACATGAGCACTGAGTTCATGTGCAGGTCCAGAAGCACAAAGCCAGGCAGGAGGATCGTGCTGAGGCTCGTTCTGGAGCTAGGGGGAGTTTGTGTGAGCCTGTTTGCATGATGCAGCCAGAAGGATACAGTTTTGCTGCAGGGTATATTCTCTGGGCTGCAAGACAGCACAGCCTGGTATCAATTTTGTGATTGAGTCTGTCAGTTGATGCCAAAATTACTCACCAATGGATGGACTCTGTTGAGTAACATCAAGTTAATGCTAATTGGCATCTAATAACTGTGACTCCTACAGTGGTTAGATTGCTTTTAATCCACACAGAACCAAGAAGTGCAGGGGTTTTAACCCCTAAGCTGATATTTGCCACAGAACCTTGCACTGTACAATCATAAAGCTTGGAAAAGACCTCTCAGGTCAAGTCCCACCATCTCCTCAACACCACCATGCCCACTAAGCTACATCTCAAAGTGCCTCCACATCTCAATGGCTTCTGAACCCCTCCAGGGATGGTGACTCCAACACACCTCCCTGGGCAGCCTGTTCCAGTGCCTGGCCACACATCATGAACAGATGTAGAACACATTGAGGTCGTGTTTGTCCTCTAAAATCAGTTATCAGCTGCTTGCTTTCAGTCCATGTTTCACAGGCACAAACTCACAAATCACAGGCAGCCTATGGGATACGCAGACATAACACATCTGGGCTGCCCAGATGTGCAGAAACTCAGCAGTACACCTAGGGAGAGAACAGGGCTGCCAACTTTCAACACACAGAAATTCTCTTTCCTAAAAGCTGAGGAAGGCAGCAAGAGATGTAGAGAGTTCAGCGAGGGGAGGCAGAAAACTGAGCCCAGGGAAGAGCTGCTCTGTGGCAGCTTGAAGCAAAGGTGGTGAGGAAGAAGCTGGAGCCACTAAAACCTTTCTGGTTGTGAAAGGTTCTGACCTAGCAGTTAATTTTGGGTTAATTTTGCAGAAGACAAAAACCTGGCTGAGAGACACAGGACAGAAATCAGCAAAGCTGTTGTTATTCCTCCTGCCATTCCTTGCCTGTTGTTTTGTCTTGACACATGGCTCATAAACTAAATGTCCAGAAATTCCAACAGGGCTTAACCTGATGTTGTTTTCTAGGTGTAGTGGCAGTTGGTTAGTGCAATTAAAACCCTTCTCTTGGTACAGTAAGCACTGCTGGAAGCTCTGCACAAGGCACAGGAATGACTACCTGGTGTGGTGTTTGCTACCTTTAAGACCAGCCCTTTGAAAGAGAAGGAATCTGTTTCAAAGAGCCCTCTTCTTAATACACCAATAAGTAGTTCCTTGAGAGGAAACCCTCAAATTGCTCTTAGATTTTAGTTTTTCCCTCTTAGATTTCATTTTTTTCCCTCTCAGATAAAGACACATCCAGGAAATTATTCCAGAAGGGGACCATTAAATCCTAAAAAAAATAATATTTGGGGAATGACACAAATATCCCCACCTGCAAAAAGCTGCTTCCAAGAACACTGCTCTGCTTTGCAGCTCTCTCAATCCACCTGAAGTCTGCAATATGCTCCTAGCTCCTTCTGAAGCTTGAGCACAAGCGCTCAGCATATGCATATGCACACAGCTCAGGGTTTCTCTGCCCCTGAAAGCAGTTCAGCTGAGAAGGTTTCACTCAGGACTGACTTCACAACCTGTTTCCTCTTATGACTCTGTAAAAGAAGTGGAGCAAAATGAAACCCAGCCCTAATTTCGTTATCGTTGTTCATAGTCACTGATGTAACGTTATGGTCAGTTATGGTGCTGGGATGTTTGTCTAACTCATTTTTTCCTGCTCTGGGTAACTCCATGCAGTGAGATCTGCTGCTGCCAACAGCTGATTAGCTGTTGTGCCCTTCCCAGTACTCCTGTGAGGAACTGGTGTCTCATGGTTGGGCTCTCCCGAGGGAGCTGGGCTGCTAGCACAGGGTTGCCTAAACCGAGCCAGCTGAGGTGGCCTCTGGGATCCAAAAAGGAGAACTTGGCCAGAAGGGAAAAAAAAAAGAAAGAGCATTGAAAATGCAGAGGAGTTTACATCTGAGCAGTGTTTTGAATGCCTGGGCACAAAACCACCATTAAGTGCAGAGCTGCAAAGGAGGAGCGGTTCAGGATAACTCTGGTAAAGAGCCACCAGGACTTGTGGAGTGAAATCCTGTGGCTTTAGACAGTGAAGGGACCTCAGAAGAGAGGTCTGAAGGCTGAGCAGGGGCTGTATAGTGAGTCTGGTCTCCATCTCTCCCACCCCTCAGAAATGAACTGCTGGGTAGATCACACAGCTGGAAAGCTGGTTTGCATCTTCTGACTCTTGAGGGCTGTTTCTAGAAGTCTGATTGACCATTTCCCTGGCCGGGACAGCAGCTCACACTGCTTAGCTGCTCCCTCTTCTGATCACAGGGGGATTTATCCTTCCACAGTTTCAAACACGGGTTATGAGCAAAGCCCTGTGAGACCACCTCATATTTCTGCCAGACAAAGAAGGGTGAAAGGATGACATGCCTTGCTCGTGAGTCCTAACCTCCTGATGTGCAATAGAAGACAGAGGCATGCCCAAGTTTCACTTCAAAGCTCACTCTTTGGTGGCAGTGGGACTCTCCCAAACACCTACTCCTGACCCTAACCCTGGAGTCTCCCTCTCTGGAGCTCTTCAAAACCTGCCTGGAGATGTTCCTGTGTGATCTGGTCTAGGTGACCCTGCTGTGGCAGAGAGGTTGGAGCAGACCAGCTTTTGAGGTCCCTTCCAGCCCCTGACATTCTGTGATTCTAACCAGAGCAAAGACTTCTTCTGCCAGGCAGTCAGTGACAGAAGAAGGGGACACAGTCTCAAGTTGTGCTGGGGGAGGTCTAGGCTGGATGCTAGAAGGAAGTTGTTGTCAGAGAGAGTGATTGGCATTGGAGTGGGCTGCCCAGGGAGGTGGTGGAGTCACCATCCTTGGAGGTGTTCAAGCAAAGCCTGGATGAGGCACTTAGTGCCATGGTCTAATTGATTGGGTGGGGCTGGGTGCTAGGTTGGACTGGGTGTGCTTGGAGGTCTCTTCCAACCTGATTGATTCTATGATTCATTGTCCCTGACAAGAGGTGCCAAAGGGATGGCTGCTACTTGGAGTGGCTCCAGTTGGTTTGCACTGGGTGAAGGGCATTGGAGAGAGTAATTGGCATTGGAATGGGCTGCCCAGGGAGGTGGTGGAGTCACAGCCCCTGGAGGTGTTGAAGCAAAGCCTGGATGAGGCACTTAGTTGTCCAACCTGGTTGATTCTATGATTCTATGAAAAGCCTGGATGGGGCATTTAGTGCCATGGTCTGGGTGATTGGATAGGGCTGGGTGAAAGGCTGGACTGATTAATCTTGGAGGTCTATTCCAACCTTGTTGATTCTAGTAGCTTGCTAGACAGATCTTTACCTTCATCTCATGTCAATTTAAACCCAATCTGCCCAGCACACAGCAGCTTTTAGCTGAGAGAGGTGAGGCTTTTTTAAGGTCAGTCTCTCCCTACTCATTCCTCTGCCTTTTCTACCCCAGCCTGCCATCTCACTAGACTTAACAAAAAAATACAACTTTATTTTGGCTGCAGAGCTTTCCTGCCCTTTGGGGATGAGGAGAGAAGTTGTACTGTGTCCCCATTGTTCCTGACAGTTCATTTACTCGAATGAAACAATCCATTCATCACCAGGAGTCCATCAAACAGAAACTGTCTTCAGCTTTGCCTCCTATAATAAATATACAGTGTTTCAGCACTATGGATTTACATTCAGCAGCATGTATCCAATACAACACACGTTTGCCTTAGATCCCTGGATAATATAGCCACGGTTTTGCTGGGTTTGCTACTGTACCAGCCTTTGAGTAGCTGTTCCTCCAGCTCAAAGCTGCCCCTCTCTGAGCCTGTTAGCCATACAATGCCCCTTTTATCAGAACCTATTCCACTCTCCTCTTCCATTAAAAACCTGGTAGAGAAAATTGATAGCAACAGGGTTTTTCCTCCCTGCCTCCCCCCTCCCCCCAGCAGAATTTCATTAGGTTTCATTTTCATTTCAGTCTCCTTTGCACAGGTGAGACAGGATTCATCCTGTTTTTAAACTCTCTAAAAGTTAGGAGGATAGCCTGAAGGAGTCATTTGTGGTCCCATCCTCAGTAGGGAGGGCAAAGGAGAATAAAATCATAGCACTTTTTGGTTGGAAAACACCTCAGGATCATGGAGTCCAACCACTGACCTAACACCATCATGTCAGCATAAGATAGGATCCATCCTGTTTCTAAACTCACTAGAAGTTAGGAGGATAGTCTGAAAGAGTCATTTGTGGTTCCATCCTCAGTGGGGAAGGCAAAGGAGCAGAGAATAATAGCATTTGTTTCATTGGAAAAGACCTCTGTTAGGATCATGGAGTCCAACCATTGACCTAACACCACCATGACAGCATAAGATAGGATCCATCCTGTTTTTAAACTCACTAGAAGTTAGGAGGATAGTCTGAAAGAGTCATTTGTGGTTCCATCCTCAGTGGGGAAGGCAAAGGAGCAGAGAATAATAGCATTTGTTTCATTGGAAAAGACCTCTGTTAGGATCATGGAGTCCAACCATTGACCTAACACCACCATGACAGCATAAGATAGGATCCATCCTGTTTCTAAACTCACTAGAAGTTAGGAGGATAGTCTGAAAGAGTCATTTGTGGTTCCATCCTCAGTGGGGAGGGCAAAGGAGCAGAGAATAATAGCATTTGTTTCATTGGAAAAGGCCTCTGTTAGGATCATGGAGTCCAACCATTGACCTAACACCACCATGACAGCATAAGATAGGATCCATCCTGTTTTTAAACACACAAGCAGTTAGGAGGATGGTCTGAAAGAGTCATTTGTGGTTCCATCCTCAGTGGGGAGGGCAAAGGAGCAGAGAATCGTGGCATTTGTTTTTTTGGGAAAGACCTCTGTTAGGATCATGGAGTCCAACCATTGACCTAACACCAATATGACCATGAGCCAGCAATGTGCTCTTGTGGCCAGGAAGGCCAATGCCATTCTAGGGTGCATTAGAAGGGCTGTGGTTGGTAGGTCGAGAGAGGTTCTCCTTCCCCTCAACTCTGCCCTGATGAGGCCTCATCTGGAATATCGTGGCCAGTTCTGGGCTCCCAAGTTCAAGAAGGACATAGAACTGCTTGAGGGAGTCCAGTGCAGAGCCACAAAAATGCTTAAGGAAGTTGAACATCTTCCTTACAAGGAGATTCTGAGGGATCTGGGGCTTGTTAGCTTGGAGAGAAGGAGACGGAAGGGTGACCTCATTCATTTTGATCAATATGTAAAGGGTGAGTGCCAGGAGGCTGCAGCCAGGCTCTGCTGGGTGATGCCTGATGACAGCACAAGGGGCAGTGAGTGGCAGCTGAGGCATAGGAGGTTCCATGTGAACCTGAGGAAGAATTTTTTCCCTGTGAGTGTGACAAAGCACTGGAACAGGCTGCCCACGGGGGTTGTGGAGTCTCCCTCTCTGGAGATATTCAAGACCTGCCTAGATGCATTCCTGTGTGATCTGGTCCAGGTGATCCTGCTCTGGCAGGGGGGTTGGATCAGATCATAGAATCATAGAATCAACCAGGTTGGAAGAGACCTCCAAGCTCATCCAGTCCAACTTAGCACCCAGCCCTATCCAGTCAACCAGACCATGGCACTCTTTCAGCTTTTGTTTTGGGGCTGTGCTGCTCTGCATCATGAGAACACAGCCAGCCAATAATAGTTCTCAAGCCCTGAAGCAGCAATATTGGGTGTGTACTAGGAAGAGAGTGTCCAGCACATTGAGGGAAGTTCTCCTCCTCCTCTTCTCTACCCTGGTGAGACCTCATATTGAGTACTGCATTCAGTTTTGGGCTCCCCAGTTTAAGAGGGACAGGAATCTGCTGGAGAAGGTCCAGCAGAGGGCTATGAGGATGGTCAGGGGACTGGAGCAGTGCCTGATGAGGAGAGGCTGAGGGGCCTGGGGTTGTTTAGTCTGGAGAAGAGAAGACTGAGAGGGGATTCAATCAGTGTTTAACAATATCTGACGGCTGGGAATCAGGAAGGGGGGGACAGGCTCTGCTCACTGCTCCCTGGGATAGGACAAGGAGCTGCAGCACAGGAGGTTCCAGCTCAACACAAGGGGCAACTTCTTTCCTGCAAGGGTCCCAGAGCCCTGGCACAGGCTTCCCAGAGAGGTTGTGGAGTCTCCTCTGGAGCCTTTCAAGGCCTGTCTGGATGTGTTGCTGTGTGACCTGAGCTAGATTGTATGGTCCTGCTCTGGCTGAGAGTTTGGACTCACCGATCTCTTTGGGTCCCTTCCAACCCCTGACATCCTGTGAGCCTGTGAACATTCACCCTGCACCCACACATATGTGCTTAGGAATACATCTGCTCCATCAGGCACCCAGTCAGCTGGTTAACTTTCATCAACATTTTAGCTCTCTGAGGGCATCTGAGCTTTGGTTATCTCGTTCCAGGCCAACTGTGTCCTTTTGACAATCAACCCCACACATGCACAGAAGCAACATGAAACAGACTTCATGTTCCAGAAACAACAGCAGGTAGAGGGGCAGTCCAGCAGCAGACAGCAGGACGAGTGTCCCAGAGGAACACAAATAAGCACTGTTGTTCTTGTGTTGCCTCCAACTCCTTCAAAATGTAGGCCATTAAGGGGATAGGCAGAGGTAGGGAAAAGCTGCCTCACAAATCACTCCAATGAGACCCTAGGGTGAAAATGGAGTCTGCTTACAATTGCTAATGAGGTGTCAAGCAATTTGTTTCTTCTTCTACTGTATGTTTTATTTGGGGAGGAGATAAGTTCTGACTAGAGACTATTTTGCTTGATTGAATTTAGTGAGGTTGTGAGCCTTGGGCTCCAGTCTTGGCCTCTGCCAATTTTTGCTTTTAAGTGGACAATTTATTCTGCTGAAAGTGGGAGATGGGAGGTTGCAGATGTCTCTAGTTTCCATGGGACATCGAGAACCCATGCAGGGGAGCTGTAATGTCCATTTGTCTGGGAGAGAATCACAGAATCAATCAGGTTGGAAGATACCTCCAAAATCACAGTATCACAGTATCACCAAGGTTGGAAGAGACCTCATAGATCATCAAGTCCAACCCCAACACAGATCATCTCGTCCAAGATCAGCCGGTCCAACCTAGCACCCAGCCCTATCCAATCAACCAGACCATGGCACTAAGTGCCTCATCCAGGCTTTGCTTGCACACCTCCAGGGACAGCAACTCCACCTCCCCGTGCAGCCCATTCCAATGGCAATCACTCTCTCTGTGAAGAACTTCTTCCTAACATCCAACCTATACTTCCTCCAGCACAGCTTGAGACTGTGTCCCCTTGTTCTATTGCTGGTTGCCTGGCAGAAGAGACAATGTTCCACGCATCCTTCTCTTCCCAGATAGCCTGATCTGGATCTTGAGTGCTGGAGAGAACAGAGAGACGGAGAAGGGAGGAGAACCAGTGGGAGTGGTGGGAACTTCAAAACACCAACTCTGCCATACAGCAGGCTGGGAAGTTTAAGGAAAATAAAGAAGAGAGATTTAAGAAGTGACACTTTTGAAATCTTGCCAAACCCAAAGCATCCAAATGGGACACTGTCTCTTTAAGTGCAGGGCTGTGCAAATGAAGGGCAATTAATTAAGTTGGGGAGGTTGGTGTGGCGCCTGGGAGAGAGAATGCACAATCTGGGACCTGCATGCCAAAGCTGGGATGGAAAGGAAGGTGATCTGTCACTTGCTGCTGTTTTTTTAAGACACAAAATAGATCTTTGAGAATTGACTAAGCAATTACCTGAATTAAAGACACTGGAAAAACAAATAGTGGTAAAAGCACTCCAATTTTTTTCCTTCTTTTGCTTTGGGGAAGGGGTGAAAAAGATGCAGATAAATTGGAGCTGCTGGTTCAGGGAGCTCCATAATTATATATGGATATATGGAGGAAAATAACACAGCAGGTCACAACAGCAGCCATTAACTCTTTCGTGGCCCTGCCTTGCCAAGAAGAACATCTCCATCCTGCTCCTGTGCAACCTCCTTCTCCTCACTTTGGGAAAACCAGGCTGAAACTGAAGAGATGTGTTGTGGAAAGCACTTCCCTGCCAGCCTGCAGCACTTTCCCATCCATCTCCCCCATACCAGCCCTGCTGTTCAACTGGTGCTGCTCTAGAAGAACCCCACCACGGGGTCCCTGCCATGCTGTGACTCTGAGTTTAGGCAGAGGAGAAGCAGAGGGAGAGTTGGCTCTCACCTTCCTGGTGCACGGCTGCCAGCCAGCCCCTCCACACCTCATGCTGAGCCAGCGCCAGGTCCCTGTGCCAGTGCCGGTTGCAGAGTGCTGGGTGAGTGGCTGCAGCAGGGGATATGGGGCTGTGAGTGGGGGCACAGGCTGGCACTGCACAGGGAACCAAAGGCATTCCTTGTGGAAAGCCAATTGCTGTGGAAAGGGCTGTTTTCCTGGCAGTGGGGTTCATGACTTTCTGTAGCCACCCCATGGTGTTGGATGGAGCCATAGTCAGGAAGAGCTTAGTGTCCTGGGACTTCAGGTATCAGCTTGGAGCACCATATGCTGTGACAAGCAAGTCTGGGAAATGCCTGGTGTGTTGCAGAGGAAAGGAATAGGAATGTTGGGGAAGCCAGGGATCTGCTTGGCTTTATCATCATGAAGGTGGAGCCCAGTGTCTGAACAGCAGGCTCCAGCTCCAGGGCTAGGGTGATACTGGTGCATATCCTTTCATAACAGCCCTAAAGGGCTTTCATCCTTTTCTTCTACTGTTGCTACTGAAAATTTAAACTTAAGGTATCCAAAGTACCACTGAGGAGATTACAGATCTAAATAGACAGGTGAAAATACAGGGATAGAATCACAGAATTGTTCAATTGGAAGAGACCTGAAGAACAAAGAATCGTACAAGCATAGAATCAACCAGGTTGGAAGAGACCTCCGAGATCATCCAGGCCAACCTAGCATCCAGTCTCACCCAATCAACCAGACCATGGCACTAAGTGCCTCATCCATTCCTTAGACCATTCCTTTTGTTTTATCTAACCCCATTTTACAACCTGGGTTTAAAATACTCCCACAAACACCAGCAAACAGCCTTCCCAAACCTCACTGCCTTTAAAAAACATCTATTCCTCTCCCCTCCCCCCCCCACTTTATTATGTGCAAGGCATTCTGTGAAATAAAAAGCTTCAAAGTCATGGAGTGGGGCCTGTTCATACAAACAGAGCATCCTTCAGGGAGAGTCCATGGATAGGGGTTAGACAGCTCCAGTCTAGTGAGACCTGGACAGACTGGAGAGCTGGACACAGAGGAACTAAATGAGGTTCAGCAAGGACAAGTGCAGAGTCCTGCACCATGGAAGGAATAACAAACTGCACCAGGACAGGCTGGGAGGTGATCTGCTGGAGAGCAGCCCTGGGAGTGCTGGTGGAGAACAAGTTAACTATGACACAGCAATGTGCCCTTGTGGCCAAGAAGGCCAATGGGATCTTAGGGTGCATTAAGAAGAGTGTGTCCAGCAGATCAAGGAAGGTTCTCCTTCCCCTCTGCTCTACCTTGGAGAGACCTCATCTTGAGTACTGCATTCAGTTTTGGACTTCCCAGTTTAAGAGGGCCAAGGATCTGCTGGAGAAAGTACAGCAGAGGGCTATGAGGATGATTAGGAGACTGAAGCACTGCCTGATGAGGAGAGGCTGAGGGACTTGGGGCTGTTGAGTCTGAAGAAGAGAAGATTGAGAGGGGATTTAATCAATACTTATAAATATCTGAGGGCTGGGGGTCAAGAGTGGGGGACAGGCTCTGCTCACTGTTCCTTGGAATAGGACAAGGAGCAATGGATGGAAGCTGCAGCACAGGAGGTTACAACACAAAGGGGAACTTCTTTCCTGCAAGGGTCCCAGAGTACTGGTAGAGGCTCTCCAGAGTTTCCTTCCCTGGAGACTTTCAAGGCCTGTCTGGATGTATTCCTGTGTGATCTGTGCTAGATTGTATGGCCCTGCTCTGGCAGGACTTGATGATCCCTTTGGGTCCCCTCCAACCCCTAACATCCTGTGATCCTGTGAACTCTTGCTTTTAACCTGCACGATTTGGGCACAGCTGTAGACACTGCTCTTTGCTCTTGTCCTTTGCCTTCTGTTAAGCTAACCCAAGCCATGCCTGCTGAATTCCTTTTTGGCTTATCCTCATGTTGGAGGCTGCATCTGTCCTGTCAGGTCTTTTCCCATGCTAAAGTTAGTGACTTTTTTTCTTCTTCTTTTTTTCCTCTCCTCTGTAACTATCTCAAAGCAGAATGTTGCTCCCACTCTGCAGCCTTGGCAGCAAGAAAAGTTTCTAATGAGTTGCAGAATTGTCTCTGCTGATAACCACAAACCAATGGGAGCCAACGCACCTGCAAAGAGATAGGCAGGAGCAGAGAGCCAGCAGCAAACCCTGTCCTGGTGCCAGAGAAGGATAGGACTTAATTCACCCAACAGCAGCAGTACCTTTGCCTTGGAAAATCTGGCTTAGTGCTCTCATGCTGATCTGTACTTAATGATGGACTAATCCAGCAAAAGCCATATCAATACAGCTTGAGCACAGATGAGCTCAGGCTGAGCTCTGGAAACATGATTCAGAATCCAGTGAGAATCTCTTATACATCATTTAAGGGAGGATAATGCTTTGGGCAAAATTAGCTCTTCTGCCTCTTGGCTTTCCAATTCAGCTCTCCAGCAATACACACACAGGAGCAGGGAGGATTTCCAGCTCCTCTGCAAGGGAAACGTTTGTAGGAGGAATGTAGCAGAGGAAAAAATACTGAGGCTTCCCTCTTAGAGCTCCTAAAGGGTGGTAAGAAAGTAGATTTGAGAGCCACAGCTTCTGAAATCTCCAGAAGCTTAGAAATTTCATCCCTTGGGCACCTTGGAATAAGGCTGCCCAGGGAGGTGGTTGAGTCACCGTCCCTGGAGGTGTTTGAGAAAAGCCTGGATGAGGCACTTAGTGCCATGGTCTGGTTGACTGGCTAGGGCTGGGTGCTAGGTTGGACTGGATGATCTTGGAGGTCTCTTCCAACCTGGTTAATCTATGATTCTGTGATTCAGGTGAAGATGCTGCCTTGGAAGTACCTCCTTAGCCCAGGGATTCCCAAACAACAAAATGCAGCAGCAGCTGCTGTGCACAAGACAGCAGCAAGTAGAGGGTTCCCCTTTCCTGCATGCAAGGTTATTATTAAAACAGAAAGTAGAAGCCGGGGGAAGCTGTGCTTTTTCTTTACCCTCTTGGCTGATCCAGAGGGCAGCACATGGGAGCAGACTGGCAGAGTGCAGTCTTGGAACAGGCTCCTAGAGCTGAGGTCTCACCCTCACATTGTAAATGTCATGTTTCCACTGGGCTTCTGCCTGGCCAACATGAGGAACCCTGGGACAGAGGGATAAAGAAGGCTTAGCAATGAAGCATCTTTTGCAGGCTTTGGGGGTGGTTTAAGCCCTGAGCAGAGCAGCAGGAGCTTTGCTTCCTCTTGTCACGCGCTTGGGAGGAAAAACTCAGGCCAGAAACATGCAGCAGAAACAAGAAGGGTCCCCTTCATACCCTGTCCCACCCCACTGCCTCTACAAAACAGATTTAACTGCATTGTGCTGTAATGAGCCATGCCCAAACTACTGTTTTCTGGCCCTGTG
Source organism: Pogoniulus pusillus (assembly GCF_015220805.1). Taxonomy (NCBI): domain Eukaryota; kingdom Metazoa; phylum Chordata; class Aves; order Piciformes; family Lybiidae; genus Pogoniulus; species Pogoniulus pusillus. The sequence goes on along the minus strand of NC_087274.1, from coordinate 5,862,684 downwards.
TTTATTTTATTTCCTCACTGTAATGAAACTCAGATGGCTGCTGTTTACACTAGCACAGCACAGCAAGAGTGTGCTCCCCTCAGCCTAATTAGCTGCAAGTCACTTTTGGAATCAGGGCAGAGGAAAGAACAAATTTTTAGTAACTACCTTAAATTGAAGCCCCCATTTATTTTCATTAGGGCTAGAATGTTGCCCAGCCCTTCCCATGCATGCTTTTCTTCTTTTGCTTTGCTGCATGTGGCTGCATTTTGTTTGCAGAGCATCTGTGGCCATCCCCCCTAGCACTGCTCCAGGGATGGGGAAGCTAAGCTTCTACAGCAAGGCAGCAAATGAAGCATGTTTGGGCAGCAGCATGGGAGCTGGAAGCCAAGCTGGCCTCAAAGCTTGCAGCCTTTGGCCACACAAGTGAAACAAGATTAAAGCTGCTGCTGTAAGCAGCTGCTCAAGGGCTTTGTCCACCATGTCATACAGCTGGGGCTTAGGTCACTGCTGATCTTGCCAGAGCTGCAATTCCCACTTGCATGGCAAATGCCAGGGAGCCATGAGGATCTGGTTTTAATTCACTGTTGGTTGGATCTAACTCCTGATTAAATGAGGCTGAGAGGAGACTTTATCACTCCCTACAATTCCCTGAAAGGAGGTTGTAGGGAGATTGGGTCTGTGTCTTCTCTCAAGGACCAAGCAATAGAACAAGAGAATCATAGAATCAGCCAGATTGGAAGAGACCTCCAAGCTCAGCCAGTCCAGCCTAGCACCCAGACCTGTCCAAGTAACCAGACCATGGCACTAAGTGCCCCAGCCAGGCTTTGCTTCAACACCTCTAGGGATGGTGACTCCACCACCTCCCTGGGCAGCCCACTCCAATGCAAATCACTCTCTCTGGTAAGATATTCCTCCTAATATCCAGCTTAGACCTCCCCCAACACAACTTGAGACTGTGTCCCCTTCTTCTGTTGCTGCTTGCCTGGCAGAAGAGCCCAACCCCACCTGGCTACAGCCTCCCTTCAGGTAGTTGCAGACAGCAATGAGGTCTGCCCTGACCCTCCCCTTCTCCAGGCTGCACACCCCCAGCTCCCTCAGCCTCTGCTCACAGGGCTGTGCTCCATGCCCCTCACCAGCTTTGTCACCCTTCTCTGGAACTGGCCTCAAATTGTGCCAGGGGAGGTTTGAGTCAGACATTAGGAACAATTTCTTCCCCAAAAAGGGTTGTCTATCCCTGGAACAGTCAGCTCAGGGCAGTGGTGGAGTCCCCATCCCTGGAGGGGTGTCAGACCTTTGTAGATGTGGTATTGAGGGATTTGGTTTAGTGGCAATCTGGCAGTGCTGGGTTAATGGTTGGACTTGATGATCTTAAAGGTCTTTTCCAAGAAAAGCAACTCTATGAAATCCTTGGAAAGTCTCCCATTGACTTCAAGCTCTAGACAGCATTGGATAAATAAAGTTTCTGAACTCTGGAGGCTGTGGATCAGATGACATTTATGTGCAAGGAGAAAGCACATTGGGATTGACCACAGCAGAGCCCTCCAGTTGGGTTGGCAGCCCTACGCTTGGATCCTTGTGCATGGTCTGCCCTGCAGCAATGGTATCAGATAGAAATCAGCACAGCAACCAAAGCTGCATTTGGATAATGATGACATTAAAACACACTTGTAGCTGTTGAAGATTGCTGAAGTAATTTTCTTGATGATTTTGCAACAGTTTGTTGTTTTGGGGTTTTTTTTTTGCTTTATTGTGCTGCCCAAGCTTGAAGACAGTGATGTAAATGCCAGGACAATGAATCTGAGAATGTGCCTGGAGATCCAAACCCCCTCGTGCTGCTGCATTTAGAGCTGGATAAGGAATTGTTGCAGACCAGAGTAAGCACAGCTTCACTGCACCTTTTGAAAAGCATCTGGTGATTCCCAGAACACAGGTGGATGGAATTCAAAAGGCAGTTTATAGGGAAAGATCCTTTTCCTCTTCCCCTTCCCCTTTACCATGAAGGAAGTGGAACACTGGAACAGGTTGCCCAGGGAGGTGATTAAGTCCCCATCTCTGGAGATCATAGAATCATAGAATAATAGAATCATAGAATCAAGCAGGTTGGAAGAGACTTCTGAGATCATCCAGTCCTACCTAGCACCCAGCCATGTCCAATCAATCAGACCATGGCACTAAGTGGTCTAAGCCATCCAGCTTTGTCTCCCTTCTCTGGACACCTTCCAGCAGCTCAACATCTCTCTTGAGTTGAGGAGCCCAGAACTGGACACAGCACTCAAGGTGTGGCCTGACCAGTGCTGAGTACAGAGGCAGAATAACCTCCCTTGTCCTGCTGGCCACACTGTTCCTGATGCAGGGCAGGATGCCATTGGCTCTCTTGACCACCTGGGCACACTGCTGGCTCATCTTCAGCTACTACCTACCAGTACCCCCAGGTCTCTTTTTTCCTAGTTGCTCTCCATCCACTCAGTCCTCAGTCTGTGAGGCTCAACAGGGCTCTGGCATCCTGATTTGGTTGAGGATGCCCTTGTTGACTGCAGAGGGGTTTGGACTGGCTGACCTTTGGAGGTCTTTTCCAACCCAGGCCATTCTATCATTCCATGATTTCCCACAACCAGCAATTTCTGCTACAACATTTTGACAATTGAGTTATTTTTAGATGAATTTTTCTCTTACTAAATACCACCAGTCACAGAAATACAGAAAGTAGGTGAGAAGCTGCATGTTTTCTGAATCAAATTCACTAGCATTCAGCTATTACTACCCTTTCTAAGATACACTAAAGATGAAAATTGATATAATGGCACCTCAGCATATGCAAACACTTAAGTTAGAATCAGAGAATCAACCAGGTTGGAAGAGACCTCCAAGATCAGCCAGTCCAACCTAGCACTCAGCCCTATCCAATCAACTAGGCCATGACACTAAGTGAAATCCAAGTAATGCATACAGCTAGAACCAGTCACATATGCACAAATCACACAATCACAGAATGGTAGGAGTTGGAAGACACCTCCAGAGATTGAGCCCAAACTCCCTGCCAAAGCAGGATCACCCAGGGCAGGTCCCACAGGAATGCATCTAGGCAGGTTTTGAATGTCTCCAGACAAGGAGACTCCACAACCTCTCTGGGCAGCCTGTTCCAATGCTCTGTCACCTTACCATAAAGAAGTTTCTCCTTGTGTTGAGGTTGAACCTTCTTTGTTCTAGCCTGTACCTGTTATTCCTTGTCCTGCTAGTGTGTAGCACCAAAAAGAGCCTGGCACCTTCATCTTGACACCCACCCCTCAGATAAGGTCCCCTCTCAGCCTTCTATTCTCAAGACAAGGGTGGAAAGGACCTCAAAAGCTCATCCAGTTTCATTTGAACACAAAGAGGAATTTTTTGCCTGTGAGGGTGACAGAGCACTGGAACAGGCTGCCCAGGGGGGTTGTGGAGTCTCCCTCTCTGGAGATATTCCAAACCTGCCTGGATGTGTTCCTGTGTGATCTGGTCTAGGTGATGCTGCTCTGGCAGGGGAGTTGGACTGGATGAGCTTTGGAGGTCCTTTCCAGTCCTGATATTCTGCCACTCTAAACAGCCCTAGGTCTTTCAGCCTTTCTCTTTTCTATCAAGCATCTTGTCATGGAAACAATTCTACTGACCTGAAAAGATCAAAATTCTTCATCCATATTGGACACCAGCACTAAATTGTTAATTTGAGCTACAGCAGAAGACACTCAAAACATTTTGGGATGAAGGGTTGGGCTGATTTTCCTGCTAATGGAATTGAAGGATGGGAAGAAGGTTGTGGTTAGCAATGGATGGAAGCTGCAGCACAGGAGGTTCCAGCTCAACACAAGGGACAACTTCTTTCCTGTAAGGATCTCAGAGCACTGGCACAGGCTCCCCAGAGAGGTTGTGGAGTCTTCTTCTCTGGAGACTTTCAAGGCCTGTCTGGATGTGGTCCTGTGTGCCCTGAGCTAGATTGTATGGTCCTGCTCTGGCAGGGGCGTTGGATTGGATGATCTCTTTGGGTCCCATCCTGCAACCCTGTGATTCAAACCACTCTAACAGCAGAAAAAGGCATCCCCAAAAGTTGTGTTGAGGAACATTCAGAGGAGGTGTCTCATATTTTATTTGTTAATAGAGCTTTTCAGATATAGAACTCATCTTTCCAGGTCAAATAGGTTTGAAAAGGAATTATATATATATATATATATATGGTAACACATTTGGTCAAACGACTTTGAGCTAAAGCATGCTCAGATTAAGCTGCAATATGTATTATTTACAATAGATCTATTTTCCAAGAGGGGTTCCTGTGTGTTGGATGCAGTGTTGCCAACTGTCAGGCACTTTATGAACAGCTTGTAAATTTAAGTGCTTTCCAGAGGGCTATTGGTATGTGTGTAAAATACTCATTTTGTTCCTAAAACATGGCAAGACCTTTTTTTTCCCCTTCTATGTTTGAAAAATAAGGGGAAAAAAACCCCACCTAACCCCAAAACCAACCCTCATAAATAATATAATTCAAGTGATGATGTGTCAGTGCAAGAAGAAGAAACTGAAGTAAGTCACTTGGTGAGCCAAAGTATCATCTTCTACTTGGTCAGAAGTATCATAGGATGATAGAATCAACCAAGTTGGAAGAGACCTCCAAGCTCAGCCAGTCCAACCTAACACCCAGCCCCACATAATCAACCAGACCATAGCACTAAGTGCCTCATTCAGGCTTTTCTTGAACACCTCCATGGACAGAGACTCCACCACCTCCCTGGGCAGCCCATTCCAATGCCAATCACTCTCTCTGACAACAACTTCCTCCTCACATCCAGCCTATACTTCCCCCAGCACAGCTTGAGACTGTGTCCCCTTGTTCTGTTGCTGCTTGCCTGGCAGAAGAGCCCAACCCCACCTGGCTACAACCTCCCTTCAGGTAGTTGTAGCCAGCAATGAGGTCTTCCCTGAGCCTCCTCTTCTGCAGGCTGCACACCCCCAGCTCCCTCAGCCTCTGCTCACAGGGCTGTGCTCCAGGCCTCTCATCAGCTTTGTCACCTTGATACACTTTGAATGCAAGAGTCTATACAAAACCTAAAGGCTGCCTCATGCCTCCTGTGAAGCTCTATATCCTTGTGCTCTTAGAGATGACAACACCCATATGTAAGACAGCAGTTCACTGAGACTCAACATTTAGGCTGACACATGGATTTGGAAAGATTTCATCCAAAACTGGTGGCTTGGGGCAAAAGGAGTTGAAGGAAATTCAGGTGAAGGCCAGGAAAAGGAAGGTTTGTCCTATCCAAACCCAGAACTAAAAATGAGTTTCCATTGGAAGAAAAATCATTGCCAAGCCTGGATACTCTACCACAATCCTAAAAGGAGGACAGCAACCCTCTTGAGCAGCTGCTCAATGGCACAGAATCATAGAATCAGTCACGGTTGGAGGGACCACAAGGAGCAGCCAGTTCCAACCCCTATGCCATGGGCAGGGACACCCTACCCTAGATCAGGCTGTCTCCAGCCTCATCCAGCCTGGCCTTAAACACCTCCAGCCATGGGGCCTCAACCACCTCCCTGGGCAACCCATTCCAGCCTCTCACCACTCTCATGCTCAACAACTTCCTCCTCACATCCAGTCCGAATCTACCCATTTCTAGCTTTATTCCATTCCCCACAGTCCTGTCACTCCCTGACATCCCAAAAAGTCCCTCCCCAGCATTTTTGTAGGCCCCCTGCAGATCCTGGAAGGCCACAAGAAGGTCACCTGGGAGCCTGCTCTTCTGCAGACTGAACAGCCCCAACTCTTTCAGTCTCTCTTTGTAGGAGAGCTGCTCCAGCCCCCTGATCACCCTTGTGGCCCTTCTCTGGACACTTTCCAACACATCCATAGCCCTCTTATAATAGAGGTTCCAGAACTGGACCTATGCTTGCCCTCCTAAGCCTGCTTACATGTCCAAACAGAAACAATCTCTCTTCTCAATGCAAGAGGCAGTGCAGACTGTCCCCTACAGGCTCATATAGCCTAAAGATGACTTTGGACCCATGGTGAACAAGAGTATCTCCCCTGCCTCACTGACTCAGTTTGCATTGGTTTAGAAGGAACCTTCAAAGCTCATCTTGTCCAACCCTTCTGCAGTGAGCAGGGACACCTCCAACTAGATTAGGCTGCCCAGGGCCACATCAAGTCTGATTTTGTGTGTCTCAACCACACCCCTGGGCAACCTGTCCCAGTATTTCACTATCTTCATTGTAAAGAACTTCTTCCTAATGTCCAGCCTAAATCTACCCTACTCCAGTTTCAAACCATTGCCTCCTCCTATGGAGCACCTACAAAATGATCCTCAATCAGCAGACTAAAGGTTTTTGCAGGTGCCTAAGGTGGAGGTGGCACAAAGCCAGTTAGCTTTGTAGGACTTCTACCAGCTGGCTGGGGAAATAAACCTTTACACAGGCTTGAGCAAGGGTAAAGGACAAGATTTTGCTAGCTTCTACTGCCAGGATGCAAAGTCTGATCTCTGCTCTGTTCCTGGAACACTTGATAACAGGGTAATTAACTCTTAAATCAGAACCCTTTGCTATTTGGGTATTTATTAGGCCCTGTTAGTAGAAACCCAGAGCCTTGACCATGGCATCTGCTGGTAGAACAAGCCCAAAACTACTTTCACTGCTCATTTTAAAGCACATTTGTGTTTACACTTGAATTCACAGAGCACATCGGGTTGGAAGGGACCCTCAAACATCTCATCCAACTCCCTGCAGTTAGCAGGGACACTTTCAACAGGCTGTCCAGGGCCACAAGGAGTTTGATCTTGAATATCTCAATTTCTTATATCAGGCCAAGTTCAACAGTCAACTGAAAATGGATTTGAGTGGAGAGCCATTGGAATGGGCTGCCCAAGGAGGTGGTGGAGTCACCATCCCTGGGGGTGATCAAGAAAAGCCTGGATGAGACACTTAGTGCCATGGTCTGGTTGATTGGATAGAGCTGGGTGCTAGGTTGGCCTGGTTGATCTTGGAGGTCTCTTCCAACCTGGTCGATTCTATGATTCCATGAAAAAAGCAGGATGGACTCAGGATGATTAGAGCAGTTAAGCAGATGATAACCTTCACTATTTAACTCTCATTTTCTTTTTTTTTTAATTAAAGAAAACAACCTGGGCTGTCCTCTGAGAGCTTTTAATGAGTGTGATTGTCTTTACAGTGAGCAGGAGAGGGGGCAGAGGCAGGCTCACCATCCCTCAGCAGCAGAGTAAGAAAGCAGCCATGCTCTCCCCAGCTGCAGGGGTCTCCAGCCCCTGGACCACACTGCCTGGGGGGTGAGTTTTACAGCTGCTTGAAAACTGTAACGATTACCTAAACTCTACATCCTGCTGCCACAGACACAGCACCTCAGCTCTGGAGAAGTGGAGGGGGGGGGGGGGCCTATAATGCACTGCATAATACTAATAAACATGATTGTTATAAAAAGATAAGGTTACAGAACATTGCCCTTTGCCAAGCTCCAGTTGACTGTAACTTTAAGTTTTTGGCTGAGCAAAGAGCCAGGGAGATTTTAAAATTCAGCAGTAGTAGCTATTCAGAGGGTTGTTCTAGTGTTCCTGCCAGGAAAAACTTCGAGTGAAAGGTCTAATTTATCACACGTTGGGGTTGCAAACCTGTGCTCTGGGTACCAAGGCAGTTGCTTGTCAGGTTTCAAGAAAGAGCCTGGAGGAATCCCTGAGTTTGGAAGTGGTGAGAATTCCAGTTTTGTTCTGAGTGAGCTGAGCTGCAGCAAGAGGAAGGTGCCCTGCCTGGGCACACAGAAAGGGATGGATTTGTCCCTGTGTTGCTTTGCTATCCTGTTTCTCTTACAAGAGGGATGTGGAGATGCTGGAGTGTGTCCAGAAAAGGGCCACGAGGATGCTCAGAGGGCTGCAGCAGCTCTGCTGTGAGCACAGACTGAAAGAGTTGGGGCTGTGCAGTCTGCAGAAGAGGAGGCTCCCAGGTGACCTTCTGGTGGCCTTCCAGGATCTGAAGGGGGCTACAAAAAAGCTGAGGAGGGACTTTTTAGGCTGTTCAGGGAGTGACAGGACTGGGGAATGGAGCAAAGCTGGAGGTAGGGAGATTCAGAGTGAATGCGAGGAGGAAGTTGTTGAGCAGGAGAGTGGTGAGAGGCTGGAATGGGTTGCCCAGGGAGGTGGTTGAGGCCCCATGGCTGGAGGTGTTTAAGGCCAGGCTGGATGAGGCTGTGGGCAGCCTGCTCTAGGGTAGGGTGTCCCTGGCCATGGCAGGGGGTTTGGAAGTGGCTGCTCCTTGTGGTCCCTTCCAACTCTTACTGATTCTATGCTTCTATGATTTGGTGTGTCCAATGCCTGGGCTTTTCCTATAGGTATGCATATGTTCCCACACAGCTCCTGGGGGGATTCCTGGTCCCTTCCCACCCTGACTGATTCTATGATTCTTTCACTCAAATCACTAAAATCCCCCCCACCCCCCAGTTTTTGAGACAAATCATAGGTTATAACCTTGGGGTGTTCCTCCCCTCCGATATAAAAATCAGTCTCCTGTATTGACAGAGGGAAAATGGTTCTGGGGAGAACACGACTCAACCATCCTATGAAGTTCCTATAGAGTGAAATATTTAAATGGAGAGTTAATTTATTTTCCCCATCTGCTTGTTTACATTGCTTTTCCTCTCCTTGTAGTTGTCTCCTTCATTCACCACAGGAGGACTGCTCTGAGTTGCCTTTGACAGTAGCTCTTCCTCTTGTCGTGTTTCTTTCAGGCTGTCTGTGAATGTAAAGCTTTTATGGGCTCCTTCAGACAAGATATTCTGATGGGAAAGGCAATATAATCATAGAATCAAGCACATTGGAAGAGCCCTCCAAGCTCAGCCAGCCCAACCTAGCACCCAGCTCTATCCAATCAACCAGACCATGGCACAAAGTGCCTCATCCAGGCTATTCTTGAACACCTCCAGGGACAGTGACTCCACCACCTCCCTGGGCAGCCCAAAGCTTGGCAGCTTGGCAGACCCAAAGCCTTCTTTTTATTTTTTCCAGTCTCTTTTCTAATGGCCTTTTGAAAGACTATGCCTCCCATGCCAGCCCTTTCCAGCTTCTTCCAAGCACTGACCCACAGCACTCTGCATGCCACCCAGCTGTGGTGGCTGTCACCAATCTGACTCCACCCTGGCCGTGCCTCAGTGGTGGATGAAGTGATTCACACACACCAGCAATAACACACAGTGCTGTGAGAAGTCTGCAGTGCTTTGGGATGGAAGGTACAAAGTTAAAGTCATTACCCTCCTATTCTCCATGCAATGATATGACATCATTCCAGCCAGACAACATCACAGGGGCTGGAAGCAACCTGGAAATCTCATCCAGTCCACCCCTCTCCCAGCCAGAGCAGCATCACCTGTGCTGGATCATACTGAAACACACCTAAGCAGGTTGTGAATATCTCCAGAGAGGGAGACCCCAGAACTCCCTTGGGCAGCCTGTTCCAGTGCTCTGTCACCCTCACAGGGAAAAAATTCCTCCTCATGTTTACATGAAACTTCCTATACCTCAGCTTCCCCCCACTGCCCCTTGTGCTGTCATCAGGCATCACCCAGCAGAGCCTGGCTGCATCCTCCTGGCACTCATCCTGCACATATTGATAACCATTGATGAGGTCACCTCTCAGTCTCCTCTTCTTCAGGCAGCTCAGCCCCAGCTGCCTCAAGGTCTCCTCATAACAGAGGTGTTTCACTACCTTCATCATCTTTGTGGCTCTGTGCTGGACTCTCTCTTTTTCATAGAATCATAGAATCAACCAGGTTGGAAGAGACCTCCAAGATCATCCAGTCCAACCTATCCCCCAGCCCTATTCAGTCAACTAGACCATGGCACTAAGTGCCTCATCCAGTCTTTTCTTGAACACCTGCAGGGATGGTGACTCCACCACGTCCCTGGGCAGCCCATTCCAATGCCAATCACTCTCTCTGTGAAGAACTTGCTTCTAACATCCAGCCTATACTTTGCCCGGCACAACTTGAGACTGTGTCCCCTTGTTCTATTGCTCTCAAGCAGTTCTATGTCCCCCTGTTGAACTGAGGGTCCCAGAACTGGATACAGTACTCCAGATGTGGCCTCAGCAGGGCAGAGTAGAGGGACAGGAGAACCTCTTTTGACCTACTAACCACAGCCCTTTTAATGCACCCCAGAATGGCATTGGCCCTCCTGGCCACAAGAGCATCATGAGACACAGGTCTGGTTTCCCATCTCTATCTGTCTGGAGACAGCAGACCTGACAAGACCACACCAGCCCTTGGCCACAACTCACCAAGTACACAGGTTCACCCACACGCTTTCTCCCTCCTCCTGCAGGCAGAGAAGGGAGGTGTGTTTGCAGAAGGCAGGCTGAACACCTGAGACTCCAGCAGAGGTAGTGCAATGCAGGCTGTCCTTTTAATCTTCCTGGGATCAGAAAATAATGGTCAGCCACACCCAGCAGCTTCCAGTAAGCAAATCCTCAGGCTCAGCCACAAAGGGATTAGGAGGACAGAGCAGCAGCTTCCAGCTTCCTCCATTTCTCACTGAGGTTCCCACTTGAAAAAAGAGAGCCAGCACCAGCCCAGAGCAAGGCAAAGGTCTTCACCAGAGAGAGAATGCCAGAAGACCCAAACACAAACTCTGCCCAGAGATCTGTTTCATAGAATCATAGAATGGTTTAGGTTAGAAGGGACCTCAAAGCTCAGCCAGTTCCAACTCCCTGCCATAGGCAGGGACACCTCCCACTAGAACAGGTAGCTCAAAGCGTCATCCAACCTGGCCTTGAACACCTCCAGGGAGGGAGCAGCCACAACCTCCCTGGGCAACCTGTGCCAGTGTCTCACCACCCTCACTGCAAAGAACTTCTTTCTCACATCTAGGTTAAATCTCCTCTCTTCATGTTTAAATCCATTCCTCTTTGTTCTGTCATTACAAGACCTTGTCAGTAGTCCCTCCCCAGCCTTCCTGTAGATGCCCTTCAGATATTCCAAGGTCTCCTCAAAGCCTTCTCTTTTCCATCCTGCAGAGCCCAAACTCTTGTAGCCTGTCCTCATAGCAGAGCTGCTGCTGCCCTCTGAGCATCTTTGTGGCCTCCTCTGGACTGGTTCAAACAGCTCCATGTCCTTCTTGTGTTGAGAGCTCCAGAACCACAGACAGTACTCCAGGTGGGACCTGAGGAGAGCAGAGTAAAGAGAGAGAATCCCCTCCCTTGCCCTGCTGGCAATGCTGCTCTTGCTGTAGCCCAGCACAGGGTTGCTGTCTGGGCTGCACTCACACTGCAGGCTCCTGTTGAGCTTTTCATCACCCCAGACCTCCAGGTCCTGTTCCTCAGGGCTGCTCTCAGCCATTCCCCACCCAGCCTGGAGCTGTGCTTGGGATTGCATCCACCCAGGTGCAGGACCTTACATTTGGCCTTGTTGAATGTCATGAGGCTGTCCTGGGCACACCTCTCCAGGATGTCCAGGTCCCTCTGGATGGATCCCTGCCCTCTAGCAAGTCTACTGTGCCACACAGCTTGGTGCCATCTGCAGGCTTGCTGAGGGTGCACTGATTCCTCTGTCCATATCACTGACAGATGTTAAACAGTACTGGTCCTAGCACTGACCCCTGAGGGATGCCAGTTGGCACTGTTCTCCAGGTGGACATTGTGCCCTTGATCACCACTCTCTGTGTGTTTCTGGAGAGAAATAGAGAACTGCATGGGGAAAAACAGGGAGAGATGGGAAAAGTAAATAACACAACCACAAATGAGGCTTTCTTAGCCTCAGAAGAGAGAAATTCTCTCCACATCTGGGAGAAGACCATCCCATTGAGCAAACAGAACTCCCACCAAGCTGCCCTCTCCCCAAACCAGACCTCCTGGCAGCACTATTCATGTCAACTGTCTCTGCAAACCATTGGGCTCTGGGTCATTGATTTTTAGATTGCCAGCAGTGCTGCTGATTAGCATTTTGCTGATGTGGGCAAGCATCCATTGGGACCATGCTGGAGACCTCCAACTCAACTCACAGGGATATTTTTATTTGAATGCTGTCTGGCTTTTTTTATCCTGGATACATGGAACTGTTTAGTTACAGGAATCCTCCCAGGAGCTGTGTGGGAACATATGCATACCTATAGGAAAAGCCCAGGCATTGTACACACCAAATCATAGAAGCATAGAATCAGTCAGGGTTGGAAGGGACCACAAGGATCAGCCAGTTCCAAGCCCCCTGCCATGCCCAGGGACACCCTACCCTAGAGCAGGCTGCCCACAGCCTCATCCAGACTGGCCTTAAACACCTCCAGCCATGGGGCCCCAACCACCTCCCTGGGCAACCCATTCCAGCCTCTCACCACTCTCATGCTCAATAATTTCCTCCTCACCTCCACTCTGAATCTCCCCACCTCCAGCTTTGCTCCATTCGTCCCAGTTCTGTCAGTCCCTCAGAGCCTCCTCACATGTAGGCTGAATCTCCCCACCTCCAGCTTTGCTACTTTCCTCCTAGTCCTGTCACTCCCTGACAGCCTAAAAAGTCCCTCCCCAGCTTTTTTGTAGCCCCCTTCAGATCCTGGAAGGCCACAAGAAGGTCACCTGGGAGCCTCCTTTTCTGCAGTCTGCACAGCCCCAACTCTTTCAGTCTGTCCTCACAGCAGAGCTGCTGCAGCCCTCTGAGCATCCTTGTGGCCCTTTTCTGGACACACTCCAGCATCTCCACATCCCTCTTGTCACAGGGGCTCCAGAACTGGATGCAGTACTCCAGGTGGGGTCTCAGCAGAGAACAGTAGAGGAGGAGAATCACCTCCCTGGCCCTGCTGGCCACACTTCTCCTGATGCAGCCCAGGCTCTGCTTGGCTTTTCTGGGCTGCAAGTGCACACTGCTGGCTCCTGTTGAGCTTCTCATCCAGCATCACCCCCAGGTCCCTCTCCTGAGGGCTGCTCTCCAGCCACTCACTGCCCAGCCTGGATTTGTGCTTGGGATTGCCTCGACTCAGCTGCAGGACCTTGCACTTGATCTTGTTGAACCTCCTGAGGTTGGCTTGTGCCCACCTCTGCAGCCTGCCCAGGTCCCACTGCATGGCATCCCTGCCCTCCAGCGTGCCCAAACGAATGCATATCCCAGGCTAATGGTAGCTTCTCTGCAGATGCCAATCAGAAGAACCAGTTAAAACCATTGAGAAAGAGTAATAAATAGATAAATAGCACCTGTGGTTGACAAGGTAGGTGTACACAACATGTCCTTTTATTGATCCTAATTATAGAGGTTCCACACATGGATGTCAAACATTTTCAGGGGTGTTTTGCTAAAAAAGATTTCTGTGATGGAAAAAGGAAGAACTCCACCCCAGCAGATAATTTCTTCTTGTTTGTTTTACTATTTTCACTGCTTTCTTACTTTTAGGGTGACCAAGAAAGACAGAAATAAAAAAAAAAAAAAAAACAAAGAAGAAGAAAAAAAATTCAACCCCCTTCTGGTCCATAGAATCATAGAATCAACCAGGTTGGAAGAGACCTCCAAGATCATCCAGTCCAACCTAGCACCCAGCCCTATCCAGTCAACTAGACCATGGCACTAAGTGCCTCATCCAGGCTTTTCTTGAAGACCCCCAGGGATGGTGCCTCCACCACCTCCCTGGGCAGCCCATTCCAATGAGAAATCACTCTCTCTGTGAAGAACTTGCTTCTAACATCCAGCCTATACCTACCCTGGCACATCTTGTTCAGTTGCTGGTTCCCCTCAGCTGAAATGGAAAGCAAACATTCCCAGAATCTGTTGAAGTCAAACAAATTACCTGGCCAGCACCAGCCTGAGGGAAAAGAGATAAAGAGGAGCTGTAGAAATAATTTCAGTGGCTGGACAGAAAAGTTCTTACATCATCTCTACAGCACGGCTCACATCTCCTGTCCCTCACTCTGTGTCAAAGGACACAAAGATGATGAAGGGAATGGAACATCTCTCTTACAAAGAGACACTGAGCTGGGGCTGTGCTGCTTGGAGAAGAGGAGACTGAGAGGTTCACTCAGCAATGGTTATCAAGATGTAAAAGTGAGTGCCAGGAGGCTGGAGCCAGGCTCTGCTGGGTGATGCCTGATGACAGCACAAAGGGCAGTGGGTGGAAGCTGAGGCACAGGAAGTTTCATTTTAACATGAGGAGGAATTTTTTCCCTGTGAGTGTGACAGAAACCTGGAACAGGCTGCCCAGGGTGGGTTGTGGAGTGTGAATATCTCTATGGAGACATTCACAACCTGCCTGGATGTGTTCCTGTGTGTTCTGGTCTAGGTGATGCTGCTCTGGCAGGGGGAGTTGGACTGGATGAGCTTTGGAGGTCCCTTCCAGCCACTGATATTCTGTGGTTCTATGACCACATTCCCACTCAGCTTCTGCTCCACAATCTTTTCCCTGACCTGGTTGTAGCTGATGATTGGTCCTTGTTCAGCAAATGAAACAAGCTTAAATGTTTGCTTAGGTTCTCCTGGGTTTGGCAGGATGATAGAGAGGTTGGGAGTTTATAGAGATGAAAATCATCTGCCTGTCCCATTTATCTTTCCCTGAAAAGGAAGGTTTGCCTAATCCCTGCTGGCAAAGATGCAGGTGGAGCCATTCCCTTTCCACACAGCTCCCTGCATCCATATTAATAGACCTGGAAAAGCTCTTTTGCATTAAGTCCTGAGATCTACCCCAACAGAACATCTCAGTTAAATCACAGCACCAGTCTGGTTCCCACCCAACACTCACACTCCAGGTCTCTTTTATCAGTGCCACAAGGCTGGGAGCCTGAAAAACGAGGCCAAAAGGTGACAGCAGCCTGTTTATTTAGAAATTAAGAGTTTGATTTGCAGGAAGAACAAACAGATAATTCCACTGAACTGTGCATGGCCTTCTGAGAACTGGCCCACATGTTAAAGACAAAAAAACCCCTCTGTTTTAATTGGAAAATTAAAGGCAGTGGAGATTCCTCATGAATTGCCCTTGCACAGCTGTCAGCTCCTACCAGAGCTTTCACCAGACCCTTCAGCACAAACATTTCACCAAAGCCTTTGGCCTCTCTCTCTCTCTCTTGCCTCCTCATCACTCCCTCACCACACAAATGTGCTTCCTCTGAGGGAATGCCCCAGCCTGGTACAAATCTGGAGGCATTAGATACCAAATCCACCCTTTTCCATTCAAAAAGCAATCTCTAACTGGGGTTACCAGCTGCACCCATGGCACTGATCACATGCTGAGGTCAACTCAACAAGCTGATAGAATCACAGATTGTTTTGGGTTGGAAAGGACCTTTAAAGGCCATCAAGAATAGAATCATAGAGTCAGCCAGGGTTGGAAGGGACCACAAGGATCATCCAATTCCAACTAACCCTACCCTAGATCAGGCTGACCTTAAACACCTCCAGGGATGGGGCCTCAACCACCTCCCTGGGCAACCCATTTCAGCCTCTCACCACTCTCATGATCAACAACTTTCTCCTCACATCCACTCTGAATCTCCTCATCTCCAACTTTGCTCCATTCCCCTTAGTCCTCTCACTGCCTAATAGCCTAAAAAGTCCTTCTCCAGCTTTTTTGGAGTCCCCTTCAGATCCTGGAAGGCCACAAGAAGGTCACCTGAGAGCCTCCTCTGCTCCAGACTGCACAGCCCCAACTCTTTCGGCCTGTGCTCACAGCAGAGTTGCTGCAGCCCTCTGAGCATCCTCTTAGTCCTTCTCTGGACACACTCCAGCACCTCCACATCCTTCTGTCAGGCTCACATAGGAGGTGGGACTGAACAGCACATTACTTATGGTCCAAAAACATCACCTACAAATATTTTCTATATCATAATTATACAAAATGAGTGGAAACTCTTTCAGTCTGTGCTCACAGCAGAGCTGCTGCAGCCCTCTGAGCATCCTCGTGGTCCTTCTCTGGATGCACTCCAGCATCTCCACATCCCTCTTGTAAGAGAAACAGGATAGCAAAGCCTACACCTTCACCTCCCCATTCTCATCTGATCCAATCTCCTGGCAATGAGGAGGGACATCTTCAACTGGAGCAGGTTATTCAGAGCCACATCAGATCTAACCTCACCAAGAGCAATGCAGCTGCACATAATTACAGCAGAAACTGGGCTGAGACCCAGATCCTCAAAGGCACTGAATTGCCTAATTCCTATGGAAGTAACTTGGGTTTAGACACCAAAGTGCTTTTGAAAGGGCAGCTCCAATTCTTTCTCTAAAATAAAATAGATTAGCACAAGTCCAGAAAAAATTAATATGAAAAAAAAAAAATCTTAATAGGCTATTCTGAAGTAGTGCACTTAAAGGTTATTGCTCTTGACTGGCTAATAAACTATGTTTTTATTTGCTAATAAAACAATAAGAATAAGTTCTCTTATTCTGCTCTCAGAAGGAATTATTTCTCCCCTCACAACAAGTGCTGGTGAATGGTAAGCTGCACAAATCATCTGGCGTTCTGGAGCACGCCAGTAACGACAGGGTGGGGGAAAAGAAAAACCCCAGCACCCTAAGCAAACAAAAAGTTGTCATCTGCATCTCTGAAGTTCGTTATGATTCCACTTCTCCATCAGTGAGTGACCTCTGAGAGCCTGCCGCAACGTCCGAGCGTTCGCTGAGCTGTGCAGTGGGGGGGAGTTGCTGGATGAGGCCAGCAGCTAACCAGCTGTAGGAGTGGAAGAGTTTGGGCTTTGCCACAGGTTGTTAAGAGAAATGTTTTAGGAGACTGTGGAAAAACCCTGGCAGAGTGAGACCTCGTCTGGAATATTGTGTTCAGTTTTGGGCTCCCCAGTTGAAGAGGGACAGGGATCTGATGGAGAGGGTCCAGCGGAGGACTGGGAGGATGATTGGGGGACTGGAGGGCATGGCTGATGAGGAGAGGCTGAGGGACCTGGGGCTGTTTAGTCTGGAGAAGAGAAGACTGAGAGGGGATTTGATTAATGTTATAGGTATCTGAATGTTGGCCAGGAGTGGAGGGAACAGGCTCTGCTTACTGCTCCCTGGGATAGGACAAGGAGCAATGAGTGTAAGTTGCAGCACAGGAGGTTCCAGCTCAACACAAGGGGGAACTTCTTTCCTGTAAGGGTCCCAGAGCACTGGCACAGGCTGCCCAGAGAGGTTATGGAGTCTCCTTCTCTGGAGCCTTTCAAGGCCTGCCTGTCTGGATGTGTTCCTCTGTGATCTGCGTTAGATAGGATTGTCCTGCTCTGGCAGGAGGGTTGGACTGGATGATCTCCTTGGGTCCCTTCCAACTCCTACCATCCTGTGAGCCTGTGATCCTTTGACTGTCTTGGTTCTAGTTTAAATTTCCCAGAGACTCCAGTATAGTTAATAGAACCAATAACAGTTTATAGGATGCTTTTCCTTGGAGCACAGGAGCTAATCAGAGCACAACACACACCTGCAAGTCCTTCTGACTGTACTAATTCTGTGGACATGGATTTCCATCACTTGCAGACTGTGTTGGGCTTGAGGTTTCCCTCACTAATTTGCTTCCTTTATTCTCCAAGGATTTTAAAGAGGGGGGAGGGAATATCTTCTCTCTCCCCCACTAGAGTGTGTTTTCTTGATGAATTTAGAGTCAGACAGAGATTTAAGACCCTGAGATTGAACTTTTCTCCACTGAATTACATAAATGTGTTTCTGATAATTACAACCATAAGCCTGATTGCTTGGGATTTTGTGATCATGTTATCCAGTGAAAAACTATATGCACACAAAGGTGCACTAAAATCCATGTCTGAGTAACCACAGAATAAGTTGCCTTGAAAAACACTTCATGGGGTCGGTTCCTCATTCCTCCTCCCCTTGCCCAGACATTTGTACTGCTCGAGAGTGAGTTCAGTGTGGTTAGAGGATTGGGCTGCTCTGATTCAGCCACATTTTTGAGACCCATTTTGACATCAAGAGGATGACAAGCAGCACTGCAAGGAAGCAGAAAATGTCATGAGAGAGATGATTTGATCCTGGGCTGCACCAGAAGTGTGGGCAGCAGGGTGAGGGATGTGATCCTCCCTCTCTACTCCACGCTGGTGAGACCCCACCTGGAGTACTGCGTCCAGTTCTGGAGCCACTGTTACAAGGATATGGATGTGCTGGAAGGTGTCCAGAGAAGGGCCACAAGGATGCTCAGAGGGCTGGAGCTGCTCTGCTGTGAGGAGAGACTGAGGGAGTTGGGACTGTTCAGTCTGGAGAGAAAAAGGCTCTGAGGTGCCCTTATTGTGGCCTTTCAGTATCTTAAGCTGCAGCACAGGAGGTTCCAGCTCCACACAAAGAGGAATTTCTCTACTGTAAGGGTCACAGAGCACTGGCACAGGCTCCCCAGGAGGTTGTGGAGTCTTCTCTGGAGACTTTCCAGGCCTGTCTGGATGTGTTCCTGTGTGACCTGAGCTAGATTGTATGGTCCTGCTCTGGCAGGAGGGTTGGACTTGCCCATCTCTTTGAGTCCCTTCCAACCCCTAACATCCTGTAAGCCTCTGCAAAGGGCCTACGAGAAAGCTGGGGAGGGACTTTTTAGGCTGTCAGGTAGTGATAGGAGTGGGGAGAATGGAGCAAAGCTGGAGGTGGGGAGATTCAGACTGGATGTCAGGAAGAAGTTCTTCCCCATGAGAGTGGTGAGAGCCTGGAACAGGTTTCCCAGGGAGGTGGTTGAGGCCCCAGGGCTGGAGGAGTTTAAGGCCAGGCTGGCTGAGGCTGTGGGCAGCCTGCTCTAGGGTAGGGTGTCCCTGGGTATGGCAGGGGGGTTGGAACTGGCTGATCCTTGTGGTCCCTTCCAACCCTGACTGATTCTATGATTTCCCTGTGTCATACTAATGAATCACCCCCACGGACCCTGGCAGAGTCAGTGTAGCCCAGCAGTGGGGAGCAGCAGGCTCCCTATATACATCTTTCCTACCCCTCTTCATGCCTCCAAGAACTGAAGCACATGAACAAGCCACCCCAAGGGAGCAAGGCACGTGTTAGCAAATCCACATCCAGATTGCCACTCTGCATGAGCTGGTGTGTGGTAATTTCTTGCTCCACAATAAATTAGGATTCCTAAGCTCTGCCTTGCCAAATAGAGCCAATGTTGAAAGCTCTGGAACTGCCCAGAGACTTGACTGGGTGGTGGGGTGGTTTTTTTTTGCTGTATAGTGACTCATCTACTGTTCTGACCTTCCTTCCTTCTTTCTTGCCTATTTTCTGTTCAGTGCCTGCAGCAAAAAAAGTGTACATTTACAGCTCTGCTGGAAACACAGTTAGAGAAAATGGTAGTAAATGATACTGCAGACACTCTAAATGGTTCCAGAAAGAGGGTAACACATGTCACAGGGTATTTTGGGGCTAAAAACATATATGGAAGCAGATTGCTGTTTGGTGGATTGGCGTGGTGCAAAGGATGCTGTTGAAATGGTGCAAATTCATGCCAGCAGAGGAGCTGTATGTGCATGCATATATTTGTGTGTGCCTGTATATCCAAGTAAAAAATGGGCAAACTCATTCTTAGTTATGAATTTCTTCCATTTTGGATGAGGAGACATATCCTGAGCTACATTCAAATTGGTAGGTAAAGTATAGATAATAGTTTGTTTAGGGATCTTAGAATCATAGAATCAAGCAGGTTGGAAGAGACCTCCAAGCTCAGCCAGGCCAACCTAGAACCCAGCCCTGGCCAAGCAACCAGACCATGGCACTAAGTGCCTCATCCAGGCTTTGCTTCAACACCTCCAGGGACAGCAACTCCAGAACCTCCCTGGGCAGCCCATTCCAATGCCAATCACTCTCTCTGACAACAACTTCCTCCTAACATCCAGCCTAGACCTCCCCCAGCACAACTTAACACTATGTCCCCTTGTTCTATTGCTGCTTGCCTGGCAGAAGAAGCCACCCCCCACCTGGCTACGATGTCCCTTCAGGTAGTTGTAGACAGCAATGAGGTCACTACCTTTCTGTGTCAGCAAATGCTACCTGTATATGGAGTCTCTTTTCATAGAACCATTAATCTTGAGGTTTAATTTCAGTGTTTGAGGACAGAGTTATTTTTGTTTCTATCAAGAGGTACTTTCCAGTGATCACTTTCAGGACAACAGTCAGTCACTGCCCAGTGGGGTTGTGGAGTCTCCTTCACCTCAAGACCCACCTGGATGCATTCCTGTGTGATGTGGTTTAGGTGATCCTGCTCTGACAGAGGGGTTGGACTAGATGGCCTTTCAAGGTCCCTTCCAGCCCCTTCCATGTGATGCCAGCATGATGCAGTATTTTTTGCTGGTAAAATAGAGCCAAATGTGATATTTTATGTCCTGGCGTTTTTCACTTTATCTTGAGGTTCTGAGGACAGGAAAAATCCAAACAGCATTTCCCTCATGAGGCTTATGTTTGTTCAAGAAAGGCTTAATACAAAGAAGAGACTCATATCATCCACACAGAGACTCCCCAAGCCCTTTTGGATCTGGAAAGCACACAGGCAGGGCATCCAGCGAGCCAGACTGCAACACTCGCGCGCTTGTTCTATCAACCTCCTCTAATTAGCTGAATTAACAAATATGTTGTCGCCAGAGCAAGGATAAGGATAAAGAAATTAGTCCTAACTTCTTGGCACTGCTTTCTAACCCTGCTGTTCCCATGCTGGAACACACTGTTTCGGAACAGCTTGTTACCTGACAGCTAATGAAGGGAAAGAGGCACATATAGGTGGTTCTCCAAAGCCACAAACCTGAATCAGACAGACTGGGATGATGAAATTGCACCCAGTTTAGAGAAGTAACCAAGGGTGTCAGCTATTTTTTCAAGGTCTCTTGGGAGTCTGTTGTCTGGGCCAAAGCATGGGAGGTATTCTCAGGAGGTCACTTGGAGCCATCAAAACTAAATTTCAGGTTTCCTCCTTGCCTCTGCAAGAGTGCATCACATCTGTGGATAGGTGAACCAAAGCCTGCACTCAGCCTTCAGACCTAGAGAGGGAAGAGCAGGGAACCTTCTCATGTATATTTGGGATTGAAATAGAATCACAGAATCAAGCAGGTTGGAAGATACCTCCAAGATCATCCACTCCAACCTAGCACCCAGCCCTGGCCAATCACCCAGACCATGGCACTAAGTGCCCCAGCCAGGCTTGGCTTCAACACCTCCAGGCACAGTGATGAGACTTTTGACCAGAATTTCAACATAAATCTCAAACTATAGCTGCCTGAAGGGTATTTACCCTGTCACTGGTAACCCCCAACCACAGATGAGCACCAGCTGATGCTCTGACCTTGCTGTCTCAAGCCAAATAGATTCCTGTTTCCCCCATAGTGTGAATCAAAGGCAATAATTCAAAGCTTACCAAGAGTAACAGAATCACAGAGTTTATCAGGTTGGATGTTTCCTCTAGGATCATTGAGTCCAACCTATCACCTAACACATCTAATTAACTAACCCATGGCACTGAGTGCCTCACTCAGCCTCCTTTAAACATCTCCAGGGATGGTGACTCCACCACCTCCCCGGGCAGCCCATTCCAATGCCAATCACTCTTTCTGTAAAGAATTGAGGTTGTGGCCAGCCTGATCTAGGGTAGGGGTGGCCATGGCAGGGGGGTTGGAACTAGATGATCCTTGTGGTCCCTTCCAACCCTGACTGATTCTATGTTACTATGATTCTAATGTCCAGCCCAAACCTGCCCTGGCACAGTTTGAGGCTGTGTGCTCTTGTTCTGTCCCTGGGTGCCTGGGAGAAGAGACCAACCCCACCTGGCTACAGCATCCTTTCAGGTAGTTGAAGGGAGCAATGAGATCTGCCCTGAGCCTCCTCTTCTGCAGGCTGCACACCCCCAGCTCCCTCAGCCTCTCCTCACAGGGCCGTACTCCAGGCCCCTCCCCAGCCTTGCTGCCCTTCTCTGGACACCTTCCAGTACCTCAACATCTTTCTTAAACTGAGGAGCCTCTCCAGCTGATGCTCTGACCTTACTGTCTCAAGCCCAATAGATTTTCACAACCACTGGGGCAGAGATTTAAAATACAACATCCAAAGTGGCCCTTTCCTTCCTCTTTTAGTTTATTTCTATATTCCTGTATATTTCTAGTAGGACTGACAACTGCACTGGTGTCAGTGGGTTGGGATGGAGCCCCAAAGGTCCTCAAAAACAATTTGTGGCCAGAAGTCAGCAAAGAGTGGTCACTACCTTTCTGTGCCACCAAATGCTACCTGTATATGGATTCTCTTTTCATAGAACCATTAAGGTTGGGAAAGACCTTTAAAAATCATTGAATCCAACTATCATGGACACTAAACTATATCCTGTGTCTCATCTGCATCTGCTGTCTACAACTACCTGAAGGGAGGCTGTAGCCAGGTGGGGTTGGTTTCTTCTGCCAGGCAACCAGAAAGAGAACAAGAGAACAGAGTGTCAACTTGTGGCAGGGGAGGTCTAGGCTGGGTGTTAGGAGGAAGTTGTTGTCAGAGAGAGCGATTGGCATTGGAATGGGATGCCCAGGGAGGTGGTGGAGTTGCTGTCCCTGGAGGTGTTGAAGCAAAGCCTGGCTGAAGCACTTAGTGCCATGGTCTAGTTGATTGTGTGGGGCTAGGTGCTAGGTTGGCCTGGCTGATCTTGGAGGTCTCTTCCAACCTGGTTGATTCTATGATTCTATGATCTTAATGTTTCTTGAACACACTTCTTTTCCAACACATCTCTGGTTTCACAGAATCACAGAATTTCATGGATTGAAAAAGACCTTCAAAATCAAGTGCATTCATTAGCAGTTTCTTGCTGCCCTCTGCCAGCTGTCCATGCCTGCAGTACCCTACACCGGAGAAGAGCTACAGAATGGATTTAACTTGGCATGGAGCAACAGTTGTCCTGAGCCAGAGACTCAGTGTGGGCTCCTTCTCTACAGACCAATGTAGGTGGGAGAATTTCATGGCAGCTCAGGATTGTACTGATCAAGAAAGCATGGCTCTTTCATGGGGAGGCTACTTCATTCAAAACCTACATGACTTGGCAGCCCAAGGAGCCTTTTCCTTGCATGGTTGTCAATTCTGCTGGCAGCGAGCGGGTAGTCCGAGTTTGTGCTTCCCGGCTTTGGGAGCCCCTGGATGGCTTTGTACTGTGTGCCAAACGGGGAACAACAGCCTGAGAAAACAAAGCCTGTGCTATCATGCAACCTGGGAGGGATTCAGGCTCCATGTAAATGTTTCCAACCAGCAATTGTGTGAAGGTCACAATTTACATTACAGTGATTGCCCACCGCAGGAGGCACCAGTGTGGTTAACCTCCTTCTCCATGTGCACGGTATCAGCAGAAGCGGGATGGATTAGTGTTACATTGTCACACTGCTCTTTGGGGATGCTGGTTTACATTTCAGCCCTGGCTGGAACACAATATTCTTGATTCTTCCATGTGAGAACAGACAAGACGATTTCAAACGGGGCAAGGAACAAAGCACTTGCATTTTAAAGCACGGGGGAGACCGGCTCTAGCAGAGCCTCTCTGTCCTTAGCAGCTCAGGGAATGCTCTTTGCTAAGTATCTTTTGTTGAACCCCTTTCAAGAGCTCCTAAATGTGGGAGCTCATCTTCAAGACTGACCTTGCTCGACCACCTGGAGAAAAGTCTGCTCTCTACAGCTACCTGAAGGGAGGTTGTAGCCAGGAGAGGTCTCTTCTCCCAGGCACTCAGTGACAGAACAGTAGGACACAACCTCACCAGGGCAGGTTTAGGCTGGGTGTTAGGAAGAAGTTCTTCAGAGCAAGAGGAGGCTCAGGGCAGACCTCATTGCTGTCTACAACTACCTGAAAGGAGGTTGTAGCCAGGTGGGGTTGGTCTCTTCTCCTAGGCACTCAGCAATTTAACAAGGGGACACAGTCTCAAGTTGTGCCAAGTGAAGTCTAGGCTGGATGTTAGGAGGAAGTTCTTCACAGAGAGAGTGATTGGCATTGGAATGGGCTGCCCAGGCAGGTGGTGGAGTTGCCGTGCCTGGAGGTGCTGAAGCAAAGCCTGGCTGAGGCACTTAGTGCCATGGTCTAGTTGACTGGATAGGGCTGGGTGCTAAGTTGGCCTGGATGATCTTGGAGGTCTCTTCCAACCTGTTTGATTGTATGATTCTATGATTGGCACTGGAATGGGCTGCTCAGGGAGTTGTGGGGTCACCATCCCTGGAGGTGTTTAAAAAGAGGCTGGATGAGGCACTTGGTGCCATGGTTCAGTTAATTAGAAGGTGTTAAGTGATAGGTTGGACTCGATGATCTCGAAGGTCATTTCTAACCTGGTTGATTCTGTGACTCCCCACCTCCCCATGTTCCTCAGCCTGGAGGGTAGCAGATCATGGAGCCAAACTGCAGGGTGCCACTTTGTGGCTTCTGACCTTTGAAGACCTTTCATGGAAGAAAAGTTTTTGCTCAGCATGTGAGTTTTAGGGAGCCCTCTAGAAGCAGTGCTACAAATCAAGCCAGCAGCCTGCAACAGCTTCTCCCTCTTGTTCATTGCCTTTGCTTGCTCAAATAACCCCCAGGTGCAGGAGCTGACTGTATTGTAGAGTTTTCCTTCATTTTGAAATCTTTGGCTCTTGGGATTGCATTATTTTGCAGAAAGCAATGAGACAGTTCCAAAGAAGAGCTTGCATTAGGCCAGAAGGTTTACACCAAGGAGCTCCTGCACCACCTCTCCTGCCAGCCAAGCCATCTTTCCCCTCTTTAAGGGCTGTTTCGACAGGTACTATATTTAAACCCATCATTTTGTCAGACCTGGTAAACATGTCTTGCTACCAGTGGTGTGGTCTGACTTGACTTTTGAAGGAGATGGTGAAATGAGTTGTGTTTGGCTCGGCCTGAAAGGTTTCCCAGCAGTGACCTTTACATGGAGCAGCAAAGATACCTCCTCCTGGGTGCACGCAGGCACCCAAACACTGGGGGAAAGGCCACGTTGATCACATTTGTTGGTGCTGGGGGCTGTGCAGGATGTCACTCAGCTTGGAAGCTCTTTGAGACAGCTACAACCTTTTGCTGTTTGTTGTGTTTCTTCCCAGCCTGGCATCACGACTGCCTCTCAACAAGGGTGCCTGGACCATAAACAAATACATCCAAACAGTAGTGGTCAGTGGAAGAATCAAGTAACCAAGCAGACAGCCCAGAAAATGAAATATTTCTGCAGTTGGTCATTCTCACAGAATCACAGAATTTCTTAGATTGGAAAAGACCTTTAAGATCATCAAGTCCAATCATTAGTTTCACACTGACAAGTCTTAAACTAAACTAAATCCCTCAGCATGACATCTCCTCCTTCTGTCCCTCACACTGCACTGGAGGTTATGCAATTTGCCATCTGTCTGCAAAACTACAACTGGATTTCATTGCTGCTGTGTTATCATGACTTCATCAGCTGCTGCTGGATATGGATTCACTGGCAAGAGCCCTAACCCCCTGGAGGACACCTTCCTAAACCCCTGAAGCAAACTCTACCTAACCAGGCAAGGCAGACAAAATGAGCCTTACTGACACACGTGGGTATGCAAGGCAGATTGGGACTGACAGAGCATCAATGAGTGGCAAGGCTTTGGAAGCAAGCTCCAATGTACCTCTGCAATTGCTGAAGGCTGACATTTAAATTGCAGCAGCCATGGGCTCATTCCAGGAGCTGCTTGCGGTTGGATGCAGTTTTGATCATTTAGAGGAGGTGGAGGGGGGGAGAGAGGAAAAAAAAGGGAGGGAGGAGGGGAGAAAGAAAGAGAAATTCAAATTGTTCTCGGAAATCATGTTTAATGTAGGAATCTGGTTAATATTAAATTGCAATCTGCAGTTTTCAAGCATACTATTCCTTGAGGAAAATGTTTCCTGTTTGAGGGCCACGAGTATTAAGGGTTCCCTTATTACATCACTTCCTATGTCAGACCCAACAAGCCTTCAACATGCATTAGTGTATTGATAATGGTAATTTCAGAATGATTGTTTGGGGGGGGGAAAAAAAAAGAATTAATAAAAGAGAGAGAATAAATATCTGGGCAATATTCCAATCATATGGATCAATTTAGCTTCAGGATAATGGGAGCAAGCTGGTATTTTTGACACTGAATCCAAAAAAGCACTTTCATGTGAGGTGTTTGCCACTGGTTTCAGGAGTGTTTGGCCATCAGTTCATAGAGTCATAGAATGGTTTAGGTTGGAAGGGATCTCAAAGATCATCCAGTTCCAACTCCTTGCCATAGGCAGGGACACCTCCCACTAGAACAGGTTGCTCAAAGCCTCATCCAACCTGGCCTTGAACACTTCCAGGGAGGTTGTGGATGGCAGAAGCACAGAATGTGATCAAAGATCACATTCTGTGCTTCTGCCATCCACAACCTCCCTGGGCAACCTGTGATGATGACAGCTCTTAATGCAAGGCAGGGGTGAGTTAGCAGCCAATGTACCTTACCCACCACTTCTACTATCAGGATATTGCACCAGTTAAAGTGTAAGAATTTTTTTTCTCTAACATTTGTGATGAGAATTGATAAAAATTCACACTCCAGATATTTAATTTGGGTTATTTCCTTCTTTTCCTTTTTACTTCAATGACATTTCATAGAATCATAGAATCATGGAATGGTTTAGGTTGGAAGGGACCTCAAAGCTCATCCAGTTCCAACTCCTTGCCATAGACAGGGACACCTCCCACTAGAACAGGTTGCTCAAGGCCTCATCCAACCTGGCCTTGAACACCTCCAGGGTGGGAGCATCCACAACCTCCCTGGGCAACCTGTGCCAGTGTCTCACCATTGTAAAGAACTTCTTCCTAACATCCAGTTTCAATCTCTCCTCTGCCAGTTTAAACCCATTCCTCCTTGTTCTGTCATTACAAGACCTTGTCAATAGTCCCTCCCCAGCCTTCCTGTAGGCCACTTCAGACACTGGAAGGCCACTCCAAGGTCTCCTCAAAGTCTTCTCTTTCCAGGCTGCAGAGCTCCAGTTCTTTCAGCCTATTCTCATAGCAGAGATGCTGCAGCCCTCTGAGCATCTTCATGGCCGCTTCTGGACTCAATCCAACAGTTCCATGTGCAGCACCAGGTCGATTTATTCAGTGCTAAACTGACTTTGCAGGCAGAATTCCCCTTAATCTTGCATGAATTGCAAGCTGATAACTGTGCATGGCATGGAATGAACATTATGCTCCCAAGTGTATTACTATTATTATTATTACTATTATTATTATACTGTTATAGAATCATAGAATCATAGAATCAACCAGGTTGGAAGAGACCTCCAAGATCATCCAGTCCAACCTATCACTCAGACCTATCCAGTCAACCAGACCATGGCACTAAGTGCCTCATCCAGTCTTTTCTTGAAGACCCCTAGGGACGGTGCCTCCACCACCTCCCTGGGCAGCCCATTCCAATGCCAATCACTCTCTCTGTGAAGAACTTCTTCCTAACATCCAGCCTAGACCTACCCTGGCACAACTTGAGACTGTGTCCCCTTGTTCTATTGCTGCTTGCCTGGGAGAAGAGGCCACCCCCCACCTGGCTACAATGTCCCTTCAGGTAGTTGTAGACAGTAATAAGATCACCCCTGAGCCTCCTCTTCTCCAGGCTAAACAGGCCCAGCTCCCTCAACCTCTCCTCATAGGATTTGTGCTCCAGGCCCCTCAACAGCTTTGTTGCCCTTCTCTGGACATGTTCCAGCACCTCAACATCTTTCTTGAATTGAGGGGCACAGAACTGGACACAGTACTCAAGGTGTGGCCTGACCAGTGCTGAGTACAGGGGCAGAATAACCTCCCTTGTTATATACTATTTAATCATAGAATCAACCTAGCCAGTCAATATTAATAATTAGATAATATTCTATTAACTGTCTGTTATATTATACAATCATATGATATATTACATAGTACATGTTATTAATGGTATATTAATTAATATATGATATTAAAATCCTAATTAATAATAATAATAATGATAATAATAATGATCATACCAACCCACAAAATGTCTGGACACTTTTACAAAAACACAGCAGAAATATATATTACCTAAAAAAACAAACCCAAAACAAAACAAAAGAACCCCCAAAACCACCAAGAAAAACAACCACTAACAACCAATTCTGCCAGCAAATTGTATACACACAGCCCAGAAAGCCACACAAATTATGAGGAAGGATTTGTCTGCAGGAAGACACCAATTATGCTTTCTATGAAATACTGATGGAAAGAGCTTTCCAGAGCTGTTGAGAAGAACAGAAGAGGCCCAAAAGTCTACTTTTAACTCAGTCAGGCTTCAAGGTCATCATCAGTGGTGTAGTATTTTAATTAGCTAAGCTAAAAGATCATAGAATCATAGAATCAGGAACCACAATGATCATCTAGTTCCAACCCCCCTACCATGGCCAAGGACACCCTGCCCTAGATCAGGATCACTGCCATTGATCTTATCATGCTCCATGAGTATGAGATAGAAATATTCAAAGGTCACTCATGGTGTCCTGGTTATTTAAAGATGAACTGGTTCAGAAGTGTTTTAGTCTAACATTGGTTGAAAGTGCTCAGGGGAAACCATCAGTGAAATCAATCTTCTCACTGTGAATTCATAATTTCAATTTGACCTTTCTTGAAAAGTCGAAGACTTAGGCTGAGAGTTGGGCAGAGAGAAATTTCATGAAGTTCGAAGAGGACAAGGGTAGAGTTGTGCACCTGGGAAAGGGCAATCCCATGTATCAGTATAGGCTGGGGAGTGGCCTGCTGGAGAGCAGTGAAGGGGA
Organism: Pogoniulus pusillus; assembly: GCF_015220805.1. Classification (NCBI taxonomy): domain Eukaryota; kingdom Metazoa; phylum Chordata; class Aves; order Piciformes; family Lybiidae; genus Pogoniulus; species Pogoniulus pusillus. The sequence continues at coordinate 5,834,047 of NC_087274.1, read as the reverse complement.
GAGACTTGAGAGTCCTGGTGGCTGGAAGGTTGGCTATGAACCAGCAGTGTGCTACTGTGGCCAAGAAGGCCAATACCATTCTGGGGTGTATTAGAAGGGGTGTTGTTAATAAGTCAAAGAAGGTTCTCCTGCCCCTCTACTGTGCCCTGGTGAGGCTTCATCTGGAGTATTGTGTCCAGTTCTGGGCATCCCAGCTCAAGAAGGACAGGGAGCTGCTTGACAGAGTCCAGCACAGAGCCACAGAATCAATTAAGGAAATTGAACATCTTCCTTAGGAGGAGAACCTGAGGGAGCTGGGGCTTGGAGCTTGGAGAGGAGGAGACTAAAGGGTGACCTCATCAATGTTTAGATGTAAGGGGTGAGTGTCAGAAGAATGGAGCCAGCCTGTTCTTGGTGATACCCAAAGACAAGACAGGGGGCAATAGGTGGAAGTTGAGGCATAGGAGGTTCCATGTGAACCTGAGGAAGAGTTATTTCTCTGTGAGGGTGACAGAGCACTGGAACAGGCTGCCCAGGGGGGTTGTGGAACCTCCCTCTCTGGAGATATTCAAGAACCATCTTACTGTGTTCCTGTGTGATCTGCTCTAGGTGATCCTGCTCTGGCAGGGAGGATGCACCAGATGATCTTTGGAGGTCCCTCCCAGCCCCTGACATTCTATGACATTCTCTGATTCTATATAGGTTTTCATTTGGAAAACAAACAAACAAACAAAAAACCACCACCAAAACCCTGTAGTCCAAGAAAGTGAAGTTGTAAACAAAATGAATCAAAAACCCCCAATAAAGTGGAACAAGCTACAGCACAAGAAAGTGAAACTCTAACTAAAACATGTGTGAAGGAACCCAAATGAAATGTGTTCATCAAGTGCAGTATGTGCTGACTTGAAGAAGTTCTTACCTTATCTGATGACATTGCTCTTCTTGGAATTGCAGAGGTTTGTTCCCAAGCAGCAGAGGTTTGTTCCCAAGCAGCATCTTTCAGCACAAGAAGTCACTGCTCAGTTAGATAAGGAAGTTGCCTCCTAAGCCATAGCCCTAGTTCCAACTGAACTTCTGAGGCAATGACATCACTGCAGCCAGATGACTTTCAAATCCTTTTTCTTTTCCCCCAGAAATGGCTTCTGTCAGCTGTGCTGATGGCAGGAGATGATTATTCCTTTGGATAGGCAATTTAGGTCTCTGTGAAACCCTCCAGACTCTAAAATACCTTTTAATAGGGCTATTGTCTCTTTGAATGGACCTTTGCATGACTTGATGAAAATGAGTTTTAATTTGAAATTGAAACCTAGCTGCATTTCCATCACCTGACCCTCAATTCTGATTTGCTTTTAACATTAGCTTGCTTTTGCAGCTGCCACTGCAGGGAGAGGACCTGCCCTGATTTTCACTGAGCACCGACAGCAGTGAGCTGCCTTCTGTAGGATTTTGGTGGGCACAAGCACAACCCCTGCCTAGCTCAAGTGTTGATATTGACTGTCAGATGAGACCAGATACTTGTTTAGTGCTGCTAAATGCAAAACAGGATTACTGCACTGGTGTTTACTGAACACATAGAATCATAGAATCAACCAGGTTGGAAGAGACCTCCAAGAACAGCCAGTCCAACCTAGCACCCAGCTCTGACCAATCAACTAAGTGCCTCAGCCAGGCTTTGCTTCAACACCTCCAGGCATGGTGACTCCACCACCCTTCTGGGCAGCCCATTCCAATGCCAATCACTCTCTCTGACAACAACTTCCTCCTAACATCCAGCCTAGACCTCCCCTGGCACAACTGCAGACTGTGTCCCCTTCTTCTGTTGCTGGATGCCTGGCGGAAGAGACCAACTCCACCTGGCTACAGCCTCCCTTCAGGTAGCTGCAGACAACTATGAGCTCTGCCCTGAGCCTCCTCTTCTGCAGGCTGCACACCCCCAGCTCCCTCAGCCTCTCCTCACAGGAGTCATGTCCTGGGCCTCCCAGCTTTGTCGCCCTTCTCAGTGAAAGCTCCAGCAAAATGGAACATGCATTCTAAATCTGCAGCCAATTTCTCTCTTTTCTTAGCAAAGAACACACTGTGTGTGTGTGTTTCTAACGTGTTCCAAAGTGTCTAAGCCATGTGTTACATATTAGAAAATTGATCCCTTTTCATGCTGTTCAAGATACAGAGTCACAGAGTTGCCTAGGTTGGAAAAGATCTTTGAGATCATCGACTCCAATCATTAACCTAACGCTGACAAGTCCTTGACTAAACCATACCCCTGGGCACCACGGCTGCACATGGCACTGCACGTGATGTTTCAATGTACCATCCTAACACACAGTTCCAAAGCACTGAAAACCCATCAGGTTTTGTCATGCTGTGAATGTGCTGCACTTTCCATCTATCATCCTTATTAATTTACCTGTAGATGGAAAGAAATGGTACAAAAAAAAAAAAAATTAGGCAGACTCTCCCCTCTAGTAATGTGGAAAATGTTAATTCTGTTTTCTTTATTGAAGATAAGGGAAGAGGTCAAGCAGAGGAAGTCTCTTTAGGTTTTGTCCCCTGATGTATTTCTTTTGAAATCAAAGGCTGGCTGCTCAGTTGTTGAACAAAATGTGTTGAGAACAGGCTGAGAGTGAAAATAGCTTTTCACTGAAACATAGACTTGTTCCAGTTGAAAAAAGACCTCTAAGGTCATCAAGTCCAACTGTCAACCCAACATCACCATGGCCATTAAACCATAGAATCAAGAAATCATAGAATCAACCAGGTTGGAAGAGACCTCCAAGATCACCCAGTCCAAACTAGCACCCAGCCCTAGCCAGCCAACCAGACCATGGCACTAAGTGCCTCATCCAGGCTTTGCTTCAATACCTCCAGGGACGATGACTCCCTGAGCAACCTGTTCCAATTCCAATCACTCTCTCTGGCAAGGACTTCCTCCTAACATCAATCCTGAACCTGCCCCTGCACAACTTGAGACTGTCCCCTCCAAACTGCCCTTTCCACATGTTTCTTCAACACCTCCAGGCATGGTGAGTCCACCACCTTCCTTTCCTCTATACCAGGCATATACAGAAAACTAGTTCAGAGCAGCAGGTCGACTTTTTTCTGCTGGAACAGCTTCAGAGGTTGGCTCTGCAGGACCTGCCCTCCTCCCTCTCAGACTTCTGTAAAATCTGCAGTAACTACACAGACAGAACTGGGCTTGATTCCCCCCACACTCATATCAACATAGAGAGCAAGATTCATCCTGCCCAAGCCAGGAGAACTGGACCAGAGCACACAGTGCTCATAGTGAGACCAGAGCCAGGCCATTGTGTTTCAGATACTCCAGGTTTAGATGAAGCCTGAAGTTAATTCATAGAATCAGAGTCATAGAATCATTCAGGGTTGGAAGGGACAACAGGGATCATCCAGTTCCAACTCCCCTGCCATGGGCAGGGACACGCTACCCTAGATCAATCTGGCCAGAGCCTCATCCAGCCTGGCCTAGGACCAGTGACTAAACTGATGCGAATTGAGGTATTTCCAATGATTTCTGCAGCCAGAGATTTGGCTCTTGGCCCTAGGTGCTGAGATTTATACCGGGCTAACAGAAAGCAGACTTCATCCTTCCCGGCACCCTTCTGTTTGTCCGTCTCCCTCCTGCTAACGCGGGACTGCTGGGCAGAGTAAATCACGCTGCCGGGCTGGCCCCCGGAGCTGCAGCTTGTAAAGAGGCTTTTGCAGAGCAGCAGAGTCATACCCTAGAACAACAAAACCCATTGGCAATAGGAGCAGGGAGCAAGCGGCTCATTTTTCAAGGGCTTTCCAGCCCCGCTTTCTGCTTCGGCTCCATCCAGGAGCCAGCCTCGCAGACTCACCAATATTTTCATAATTAACTGGACCTGAATGTTCATAATTTGTAAACACAGTAAAATAGCTTTGAGACATAGGGTGTGCAGTCAGAGGAGTGTGTGTGTGATGGAGGGGGGGGAGCGGTGCCGGGGTAGAGGGGCAGGAGGGGGACGTTTCCTCAGGCAATTTACATTTGACTCAGGAAATCTGGGAGGGTGCCCGCTGCAGTTAAGTGATCAGGCTCACGACTCAAAGCGATTTTTCTTGAAGTGTCACTGCAGCACACAACCACCATGTGTTCTTTCTTGGCTCAGCTTGCCCTGCTGATGCTCCAAGACTTGGACGGCCTGCTCCAGCCTGCCCAAGGTTTCATCCATTTGCAGTGGCAGGGCAGAGGACAAAACTGCGTTTTGATGCGTATGTGAGCGACTCCCCTAACCCCCCCCCCCCCACCTCCTCCTCCTCCTCCTCCTCCTCCTCCTCCTCCTCCTCCTCCTCCTCCTCCTCCTCCTCCTCCTCCTCCTCCTCTCACTTCCACATGAAGGGGCCCTTCTGATTCTTGGGATTTGGACAAAACTGTAGGAGTTAATGGACAACAAGGTCTAGGATGTGTGTCTCTGTGCAGGAGACAGAGGCTATGCAAGGGAAAAAGGATAAAACAGTTCAGAAGACAACCAAATAGTGCTTGCCATACTCAACCACCCCTGCTGATCTGCCAGCTCCTGACTAAATAGGAGAGGCCTGACTCCATGGTGTTCTGCACTTGGGTTCACCCCTTACTGTAAAGGAGGCTGTAGCCAGGTGGGGCTGGTCTCTTCTGCCAGGCAAGCAGCAACAGAAGAAGGGGACACAGTCACAAGTTGTGGCAGGGGAGGTCTAGGCTGGATGTTAGGAGGAAGTTGTTGTCAGAGAGAGTGATTGGCATTGGAATGGGCTGCCCAGGGAGGTGGTGGAGTCGCTGTCCCTGGAGGTGTTGAAGCAAAGCCTGCATGAAGCACTTGGTGCCATGGTCTGAGTGATTGGGTGGGGCTGGGTGCTAGGTTGGCCTGGCTGAGCTTGGAGATCTCTTCCAACCTGGTTGATTCTATGATTCTATGAATGACTGCAGAATACTTCAGCTCCAAACTGGAGCCACAGTGGGACCTCTCAGCTTGTGAAAAGTGTAAGGAGATTACCCAGGGCTGGGAGCAACCAGAACACAAGCAGAGCATCGTGTCTGAAGGCTGTAAGTAATGGCCATTCCCACTGTGCCAAAAGAGGACATGAATTCAGTGCTGTTTCACAGAGGTGATTTAATCCTTGCCACCATCTGGATTCTAGCTGGGGGCCACCCACCCAAGCACTGACCAGCTTATACACTGCTTGGCTTGGATGATTTGATGTGATCATGACCCGAGGCCGTATAGCTGTCATAGAGGAAGAAATAAAAACCAGCTTTGTTTACAGAACTGAGTTCAGTTTCAACTCCCAGTGAATAAAATCACAACACAACCCCCCCCCCCCAAAAAAAAAAAAAAAAATACAGTAATTCTGGGAATTGCAAAATCTCCTGTGACTGACAGCAACTTCTATAGGGCACACGGTAGTGATTTATGTCTTGACACAGGCAGCTGGCTTGGCTGAAATCAGAGCCGTGGCTATCCTGACCGCTGCCATCCCAGCTCAGCCAAGTCAGCAAACCCCTGACATGCCAGGTCCCAACATCTCTATCACCTTCCTCTTCTCCATCTTGGATTTCTCCTCTTGGCAGCCATCAGCATGGCTGCAGCACACTGTGATGGCAAAGAAGGATACTGGACATGCTTGGCAATGGCAAGTGATTGACCTGGCCATGGATACAGCCTAGCTCAGGTCATGGAGTGGGAGTGAGGTGCTAGAGGCAGTGGTTAGTAGGAAATGCTGACCTTACTGCGTGGGGAAATGCCTCTAATGTGGCTCTGAGCCAGCCAGCACAGTCTCCTGAACAGGACCATGCAGCACTGACTTTTCTGCCACAGTTTGTATTTTTCCCCCTATTGTTTTCCTGGCCGTGATGAAGCTGCACAGCCTCAAGTTAGTGATTCAGTAGACTTGTTCTGCTGCATCTTAACTCCTCTGCTGCCCTCCTGCTGCTGTGTTACTGGGATCACATGGATTTCTATAAGGGCATTCTTGCAAGAATACTCCTCAGTTCATAATTTGATCTCAACTAGATCTCACCAGCCTATCTCTGCATTGCAGAAGCTCTTTCTTTTTTTTTGCAGTCCTGGGATCTGTACAGATTATCCAATTTGTGTTCATCTTGTGTTCATTCATTGGAATGGGCTGCCCAAGGAGGTGGTGGAGGTGTTCAAGAAAAGACTGGATAAGGCACTTAGAATCATAGAAACATAGAATCAATCAGGTTGGAAGAGACCTCCAAGATCAGCCAGGCCAAGCTCACACCCAGCCCTGGCCAATCAACCAGACCATGGCACTAAGTGCCTCATCCAGGCTTTTCTTGAACACCTCCACAGATGTCGACTCCAGCACCTCCCTGGGCAGCCCATTCCAATGCCAATCACTCTCTGGCAACAACTTCCTCCTAACATCCAGCCTTGACCTCCCTGGCACAACTTGAGACTCTGTCCCTTTGTTCTGTTGCTGCTTGCCTGGCAGAAGAGACCAACCCCACCTGGCTACAGCTTCCCTGCAGATAGTTGGAGACAGCAATGTGCTCTGCCCTGAACCTCCTCTTCTGCAGGCTAAACAACCCCAGCTCCCTCAGCCTCTCCTCACAGGGCTGTGCTCCAGGCCCTCACCAGCTTTGTTGCCCTTCTCTGGACATGTTCCAGTATCTCAACATCTCTCTTGAGTTGAGGAGCCCAGAACTGGACACAGCACTCAAGGTGTGTCCTGCCCAGCGTTGAGTACAGGGGAAGAATAACCTTTCTTTTCCTACTTAGTGCCATGGTCTAGTTGGTTGGACAGGGCTGGGTGATAGGTTGGTCTGGATGATCTTGGTGGTCTCTTCCAACTTGGTTGATTCTATAATTCTGTGATCTTTGCCTACAATGCCTTTGCTCACTCTCGATCTAGTGTGCTGAGCTCTTGGGCTCCTGATTTGTGGCAGGCATCACATCCTAACCCAAGATGCCATTAACACCAATACTCTGAGCTGCCCCACCACTGGCTGTATCACAGAATCATAGAATCAACCAGGTTGGAAGAGACCTCCAAGATCATCCAGTCCAACCTAGCACCCAGCCCTATCCAATCAACTAGACCATGGCACTAAGTGCCTCACCCAGTCTTTTCTTGAAGACCCTCAGGGACGGTGCCTCCACCACCTCTCTGGGCAACCCATTCCAGCTTTAATTTCAGCAGACCTGCAAAACTGGAATGCTGTGACTCAGCCTGTTAGCAGAAGGCATTTTGCAGGACCAGGTGTAAAAATAAGAGGACTCTTTCTCCAAATCCACCTTGCTTTTGGATTGCTCCTATGCTTTCGTTCCTAACAGCCTGCTGATCTGCAGTGACTTGTCTCCTAATTGAGCTGTCTACATCGGTGTACAACATTCCTTGGTGTAAGCAAGTCTCAGACTTTATCAGCCTGGGTGGTAACAGCTCCAACAATGTTGGAGTGAAAGGGCATGCCTACATCCTCTCCAAGCTGGCCGCGTAGGAGCCAGCTCCAGCCTAGCAGCCTTCTTGCTGCCTTCACTTGGGCACTTGGCCCATACTAATAAGCCCTGTGGAGAGGTGCCATGTTACCATGGCCATAAAGCTTCCAGACTGGAACAGATTCCCAAGGAGGTCTGCTCAGCACAGGGAGAGGTGGACTTCTTTTTTTGTTGCTGTTATTCGTTTTTAGAATCCAATTTCAGCTGATGCAGGAGACCTCCCAGTTTAGGTACAGCCCTTAGCATGGGGCAGAAGTGCTGCCCCTCTAGCACTCTCCAGCACAAGATGTGAGAGGTTGGCTGGTTTGACTTCCAGCCCTTCCCCCCGTGCACCACACATACAAAGCCCTGCTCATGTTGGTGTGCACAGGCATCCATGGACACTCGAGAGTTTTAGCCTGACTTGTTCAATTTTGAAAGCAACCTGGAATAATTTGGCCAAATTATAGAAAGGAAGGCCATGCCCTGTTTTCTTCTGCTTTCTTGTTTTCCTTTGCCTTTCATTAAATGAAAGATAAATGGCAGATAATGACTCACTCATCTCCATCCACCTTATAAGCCCCACAATCAAATCTTATTGCACAGGCATCTAAGGTATGTGGTGCTGAAGAAAAGTGCTTGTCAGGAGGGATTGAGAACAAAGGGTACCTGGAGGTTAGTAAATGTTTTTCATGGGTTCTGTAAGCTGTGGTTTCCTCTATTGGGGGGTGTTAGATACTTTCAGCTTTCTAGCTCCTCTGTCAGACACCCAGCCAAACAAGGGAGTGATTAGCAGAGCTCCCTCGTTGAGGCTATTGTTGTAGGTATGGTTTTAATACACCCAGAGTTCTTGGCACTGACTTTCATTTTCTGACTCCAGGAAATCTTGAACTGTTTATTGATTCAAAGGCAAGAAATAGAACATTGAGATGGAGCTAATTGGCCGGAGACATAATCTGCAAGTCACCCAGATAAATATTTCCATTAATTGAGACCCAGTTTTGTGGGAGGAAAGAGCAGCCTGGTTTGATAGCAATAATTTCTTACAAGTCTGCATTTTATTAGTTTATTTTTTCGTGGGCAGACCCTTAAGTGCAGGATACCTTGATGTCACAACACGAGGTCCAAGTGCCCATAGCTGGCCTGCTCTGGCACTGCTGAAAGCTGGCCTTGCTCTGAGAAGGCTCTGCCTGCAGCATTTCAGGGTTTGCAGAGGCAAATGCCCTCAGAGATTTTTGGCCCTGGCAACCTGGCTGCATCTTTCTGTCCATGAATGCTCCTCAGTGATAGATGGGATAGGATGTGGCTCAGATACCTAAACAGAGCATTCATTGCCCTGCTGGGAGAACGATACAAGCCTGCATCAATCCCTGAAGAATGTTTTTTCTACACTGGACTCTTTTTGACCTCATTTTAAATGTTGCCCTTCCATGCTTAGAAATATCCACAGGCTGCTGCTTTGCTCAGCAAAATTTTGCCAGAGGCAAGGTGGTTCTAAGCTAATAATCAGACTGGCCATGAGGAGGAAGTTCTGCACCATGACAGTGGTGAGAGCCTGGAATGGGTTGTCCAGGGAGGTGGTTGAAGCTCTATCCCTGGGGGTGTTTAAGGCCAGGCTGGATGAGGCTGTGGGCAGCCTGCTCTAGGGTAGGGTGTCCCTGGGCATTGCAGGGGGGTTGGACCTGGATGATCCTTGTGGTCCCTTCCAACCCTGACTGATTCTGTGATCCTATGATTCTAATTTGGAGGGGAAGGAGCCTGCCCTTTAACAGGTTTGTTGTATGGCATGGGAACACATGAAGAGGATGATGTTAGTGGAAAGGAACAGTCGCTCTTTGCTCTCTCTATGTCCTCCAGTAACTGGCACCTGACAGAGGAGAGGCTTTGGCCCTCTGTTCCTCTCTCCCTTCAGCGCTCACTTGTCAGGCGATGGGGAGGGCGGCAGCAATCCAAAGTGCTCGGAAGAGAAACAGGAATAAAGAGAGAGCAGAGAGCAACATTTATAATGTTTCATTCTTTGGAACACCAAGGGCTGGGCTATATGCATGAAAGCCCTTGGGCTGGAGAGAAGCACTCTGCTGGCTAAAGTATCTCAGCAATCCTTTCTCTAATTAAAAAGGACTCCTCTCTTCCCTGCCTCTCATTTTACAGCAAATTAGATATGAAATCAGATCTGCTTTCTCTGCTTCTCTGAACTCTAATGACAGCTTACCATTGAGAAACATTTTGTTTGGGCCTCGGAGAGGGGGCGGAAGCCAAGAACAGGCTTCATAGGTTGAAATGCGCTGAGAAATGTTCAAGAGACTCCTTCGATGCTGCAGCAACAAGAGCAGCACATGGCACGGCCTGAGAGCACAGCCTCAGGCTCCAGCAAGAGAGCAAGAGGGAAATTACAGGCTCACAGGATGTTAGGGGGTTGGAAGGGACCAAAAGAGATCATCCAGTCCAACCCCCCTGCCAGAGCAGGACCACACAATCTAGCTCAGGTCACACAGCCACACATCCAGACAGGCCTTGAAAGGCTCCAGTGCTCTGGGACCCTTCCAGGAAAGAAGTTCCCCCTTGTGTTGAGGTGGAACCTGCTGTGCTGCAGCTTCCATCCATTGCTGCTTGTCCTATCCCAGGGAGCAGTGAGCAGAGCAAGTGAGATGACACAGATGAAGGCATGCAGTGATGAGTACTTTTAGGCAAGCAGAATCCACCTATTTCTAGCCTGGACAATAACAAATTCACATCTTGCTGCTCACTATGGAATACCAAGTAAGTAGATAAACCCCTTCACATATAACACCCCATTGAAAAGCAAAGACAACTGAAACCATCACTCTCTGAGCAGAGGGACAGGTCTTCTGAGAGTATAAAAACCTGTCCTGCTGTAATGTCACTAGAGCAACATCAAACCTTCACCTTCTCTAGAGAAAAGCCTTAGCTAACCCCAGAGTAAATAGAGTTTGGGTATTCTACAGAGAAAGCTTGTCAGGATTGAAAATGAACCCATCTCAAAGTGTACTCTGAAGAGGATGGAGTGAGGATAAAGTGCCAGTGCTGCAAAAAATCTTCAATTCAATCAGTTCCTGGAATAGGAGGATGAAAAAGCCCTTTGCTTGCTGCCTACATTGCTGATGCATGCAGTACAGAGTCTTCTACATCATGCCCCAGCGTGGGGATGCCATAGCTGTGGGCTCTTCGGGACATCAGATTGTAGTGACACTTTTTATGAGGTACACTCCCTCCCTTGTGGATCTGCTCCATCATCAGCCATGCTCCTGGGTTCACTCTCTCAGTTCTGGTGGGGAAATCTCTTCAGGCACGCAGAGCTATCTTCCCTGTGAAGAATAAAGCCAGCCCTGGAACGCAGTGGCCTGTCCAATCCTGCTAGTTTATTTTTCCCCCCAAGTGCAGAAGTCCCTCTATTGTTTATCAATGGTTGATAAACTCATACTGTAACTTTCCAATCACAAAGGCCTGGCAGAAAGGGAAAGGATTTGACTGAGTGAAAAAAAAAACCCAAGGAGTGCCTGGGTTAATCTCTCTGCCTTTCTTCCGGCATCCCTGAAAGGCAAATACTGGTGGCTGGTGGTGATTGATGGGAGGTTGGCAATGGCAAGACACCCCCGAGCCAATCAGCAGGCCAAAGGCTCAGCTACACCTCTGAAAGTTAAGCAATCTCCTTAAACTGAGTGTGATAAAATTCTAATCTATCGGCTATAAAAGCCTGGTCAAGGGAATGTTTTGGCAAAGTTGTTGAGTTGGAAGATAAACAGGATTGGAAGAGATGAGGAAGTTTCTTGTTTAGCTTCTAATCACTTATTCCCTCAAGGTTGCTTTAACCAGTCCAGCCTGAGGAAAGACTTTCATCTAAGTGTCCCCCCCCACCGTCGCACTGCTGGATATCAAATCAGGGAGCCTGGAACTAAGTGCAGGGATGAAAGAGCAGATGGATGAGCACACACAGGCACACACTCATGAGCACACAGAGGCACAGGCTCATGAGCACACACAGGCACACACTCATGAGCACACAGAGGCACAGGCTCATGAGCACACACAGGCACACACTCATGAGCACACACAGGCACACACTCATGAGCACACAGAGGCACAGGCTCATGAGCACACACAGGCACAGGCTCATGAGCACACACAGGCACAGGCTCATGAGCACACACAGGCACCCACTCATGAGCACACACAGGCACACACTCATGAGCACACAGAGGCACAGGCTCATGAGCACACACAGGCACACACTCATGAGCACACACAGGCACAGGCTCATGAGCACACACAGGCACACACTCATGAGCACACACAGGCACACACTCATGAGCACACACAGGCACAGGCTCATGAGCACACACAGGCACACACTCATGAGCACACACAGGCACAGGCTCATGAGCACACACAGGCACAGGCTCATGAGCACACACAGGCACACACTCATGAGCACACACAGGCACACACTCATGAGCACACACAGGCACAGGCTCATGAGCACACAGAGGCACACACTCATGAGCACACACAGGCACAGGCTCATGAGCACACACAGGCACAGGCTCATGAGCACACACAGGCACACACTCATGAGCACACACAGGCACACACTCATGAGCACACACAGGCACAGGCTCATGAGCACACACAGGCACACACTCATGAGCACACAGAGGCACACACTCATGAGCACACACAGGCACAGGCTCATGAGCACACACAGGCACAGGCTCATGAGCACACACAGGCACACACTCATGAGCACACACAGGCACACACTCATGAGCACACACAGGCACAGGCTCATGAGCACACACAGGCACAGGCTCATGAGCACACACAGGCACACACTCATGAGCACACACAGGCACACACTCATGAGCACACACAGGCACACACTCATGAGCACACACAGGCACACACTCATGAGCACACACAGGCACAGGCTCATGAGCACACACAGGCACACACTCATGAGCACACACAGGCACACACTCATGAGCACACACAGGCACAGGCTCATGAGCACACACAGGCACACACTCATGAACACACACTGGCACACACTCATGAGCACACACAGGCACAGGCTCATGAGCACACACAGGCACACACTCATGAGCACACACAGGCACAGGCTCATGAGCACACACAGGCACACACTCATGAGCACACACAGGCACAGGCTCATGAGCACACACAGGCACAGGCTCATGAGCACACACAGGCACACACTCATGAGCACACACAGGCACACACTCATGAGCACACACAGGCACAGGCTCATGAGCACACACAGGCACACACTCATGAGCACACACAGGCACAGGCTCATGAGCACACACAGGCACAGGCTCATGAGCACACACAGGCACACACTCATGAGCACACACAGGCACAGGCTCATGAGCACACACAGGCACACACTCATGAACACACACTGGCACACACTCATGAGCACACACAGGCACAGGCTCATGAGCACACACAGGCACACACTCATGAGCACACACAGGCACAGGCTCATGAGCACACAGAGGCACACACTCATGAGCACACACAGGCACACACTCATGAGCACACACAGGCACACACTCATGAGCACACACAGGCACAGGCTCATGAGCACACACAGGCACAGGCTCATGAGCACACACAGGCACACACTCATGAGCACACACAGGCACAGGCTCATGAGCACACAGAGGCACACACTCATGAGCACACACAGGCACAGGCTCATGAGCACACACAGGCACAGGCTCATGAGCACACACAGGCACAGGCTCATGAGCACACACAGGCACAGGCTCATGAGCACACACAGGCACACACTCATGAGCACACACAGGCACAGGCTCATGAGCACACACAGGCACAGGCTCATGAGCACACACAGGCACACACTCATGAGCACACACAGGCACAGGCTCATGAGCACACACAGGCACACACTCATGAGCACACACAGGCACACACTCATGAGCACACACAGGCACAGGCTCATGAGCACACACAGGCACAGGCTCATGAGCACACACAGGCACACACTCATGAGCACACACAGGCACAGACTCATGAGCACACACAGGCACAGGCTCATGAGCACACACAGGCACAGGCTCATGAGCACACACAGGCACACACTCATGAGCACACACAGGCACACACTCATGAGCACACACAGGCACAGGCTCATGAGCACACACAGGCACAGGCTCATGAGCACACACAGGCACACACTCATGAGCACACACAGGCACACACTCATGAGCACACACAGGCACAGGCTCATGAGCACACAGAGGCACACACTCATGAGCACACACAGGCACACGCTCATGAGCACACACAGGCACAGGCTCATGAGCACACACAGGCACAGGCTCATGAGCACACACAGGCACAGGCTCATGAGCACACACAGGCACACAGTCTTGCTTTTCTTTCAGTGGAGAGCACTGCAGATCCATGCTTTCACTCAGAACCCAAAAGTTCAGGCAGATCATAGAATGATAGAATCAAGCAGGTTGGAAGAGACCTCCAAGCTCAGCCAGGCCAACCTAGCACCCAGCCCTGGCCAATCAACCAGACCATGGCACTAAGTGCCTCAGCCAGGCTTTTCTTGAACACCTCCTGGGATGGTGACTCCACCACCTCCCTGGGCAGCCCATTCCAATGCCAATCACTCTCTCTGACAACAACTTCCTCCTAACATCCAGCCTAGATCTGCCGTGGCACAACTTGAGATTGTGTCCCCTTGCTCTGTTGCTGCTTGCCTGGCAGAAGAGCCCAACCCCACCTGGCTACAGCCTCCCTTCAGGTAGTTTTAGACATCAGCACCAACAGATACACCAACACACCAGCAATTTCAACACACTCCAGCAGCCTTCTTTTGCTGGTTGGTTGTGTACCCACTCTGATTGGGGTAGGTCACCTGGTGCTCCTTAAATGGGAGAAAAGCTGCAGCCCTTTCTAGGGAGCTCACATCATAAAATGATCTACAGCAGTGTGCGTAGGGAGTGGGTGGAAAGATGGGCTAGGGTGAGCCAAGATGGGCTGGGGTGGGTCTAGAGGTGGGCTGTAGGGTGAGAGGGTAGAAATTCTCTGAACTCTTCCACTGCACTGTTTCTACTGCAACTCACCCAAATATATCCTTGGGAAATTGAGTGATGGATATCAACCTGCAGGCTATGGACTCCTTGAGTTCACAATCATCACTGCTGCCAGGATAAGGATCTTGGTGCTACTCTTCCTTTTGCAAACTTTTTGCCTTGCAACGGGACAAAAAACATCTTTTTTTTTTTGTTGTTGCTTCTCTCTCTCCTGTGATCTGCTGCTGAGTTACAGCACATCCCACTGCAGTCTCAGAAGGGTACTGCTGAATCACAGAAACATGCCCAAATCAAATAACAGCAATAACAGCAACAATAACAAACAGTCATTTGTATGCCCTAGGGTAAGAGGTCCCCAAATGCCTTCACAGAAATAACTAAAACAAAAAAGAAGTCAAAATGACAATAAACAAAGGCAATATGCTTAGGAAAAAAAAAGAAGTTCAACTCCAACTTGGAGCTCTCCTGCCACTTAATCCCATCTGTCAATAACACAGCTGCACTGCAGGGACTGTTCAGCATCTTTCCTTTATTTTTCTAGGCATCCTGGCTGCGTGTAGCACATTAAATGACTCCGAGTTCCAACAGGCGATCTCTGAAAGTCACTCTCTGTGGCTGCTACATGTTTGCTTTTCTCTTGACCTCACCGCTCCTATCTTGCTGTTGTTGCAAAACTCACTCGTGGGTTGGATCCAAAAAAATGGAAACTGCACTCCCTTCAGATTCTTGCATTTCTGAAAAAGTCCTTCCTGCTTCCTGTTTGCACTCTCGGCAGTGTTTCCAAAACAAAATTTCCACTGCCTTTGAAAAACACAGAGCCACGCTGGGCAGGAATGCAAGCTCCTAGGGCAGTGGCACAGCCAGGAAGGCACAGGAGTGTGATGTGCTTGAGCCCGAGAGTGTGATGTGCTTGGAGAAAAGTCTAGAGGCTGAGGTTTTGCTTTCAATCCATTAAAAAAAGTAATAATTAAAATGAAAAAAAAAAGAAGAAGAAAAAGGAAAAGGGAAAAGGAAAAAGGAAAAAAAGAAAAAGAAGAAAAGGAAAAAAAGGAAAAAGAGAAAAAGGAAAAGGGAAAAAGAAAAAAGGAAAAAGAAGAAAAGAAAAAAGGAAAAAGGAAAAAAAAATGAAAAAGAAAAAAGGAGAAAAAAGGAAAAAGAAAAAAAAAATAAAAAGGAAAAAGAAGGGAAAAGGAAAAAGAAAAAAGGGAGAAGGGAAAAAAAAGGAAAATAAAGGAAAAAAGGAAAAAATAAAGGAAGAAGGAAAAGAAAAAAGGAAAAAGGAAAAAAATGAAAAAGGAAAAGGGAAAAGAAATAAGGGAAAAGGGAAAAGAAAAAAAGGGAAAAAAAGGAAAAAGGAAAAAAGGAAAAGGGAAAAGAAAAAAGGAAAAATAAAAAAGGAACAGGAAAAAGGAAAAAGGAAAAAGGAAAAAGCAAAAGGAAAAAGGAAAAAGAAACATAAAAAAGGAAACAGAAAAAGAAAAAAGACAGAAAAGAAAAAAAAAAGAAAAAGGAAACAAGGGGGGAAAAAAAAGAAAAAACCCAGAAAAATAAAAAGGAAAAAAGTAAAAGGGAAAAAAGTAAAAAGGAAAAAATTAAAAAGAAAAATAAAAGGAAACAATAACAAAAAAAGTAAAAATAGGGAAAAGAAGAAAACAGGAAAAAAAAAGAAAAAAGAAAAAGTAAAAAGGAAAAAGAGAAAAAAAAGGTGGAAAAGGAGGAAAGAAAAATGGAAAAATGGAAAAATGGAAAAATAAAAGGCAAATTTAAAAAACGAAAAATGCCAAAAGAAAGAAGGAAAAAAAAAGGCAAAAAGAAAAAAGGAAAAAAAAAGAAAAAAAAAAAGAAAAAAGAACAAAGCAAAAAAGAGGTTTCAACCTTCCACTGTCTTCTGGCTGCAGGCAAGACAGATGCAGCTGACTAGGCTATGTCATCTATCTGTGCAATGTGACTTAGGGGAACTTACAGGGTTTGGACTGGATGATCTCTAGAGGTCCTTTCCAAGCTCTTTCCAGCCTGTGATTCTGTGATCTGGCCTCTACACCATGCTGACTGCTGTGACCAGCTGCAGTTTGCCTATATGTGAGTTGTGCAGATGTGGACCACTCCATATTTTTGTGGCAAGGACCAAAGTGAAAGGACAGTGCAACCTTCCCCCATTGCATGTACAATAAATATTAGGTTTTACTCAGGATCTTGAGGCTCTTGGTTTCTGCATCATGTTTAGAACTCATCTTTGCTGAGATTGGCAGCACAGACAGGTAGGGGATTGCTGCTAGACAGAAAAAGTGATTCTATGAAGCACAAAATGAGCCAGACTGAACCTTACAGAGTAACTTTGAGAGGAGTGTGCAGCAGTATTGGAAACTTTGGGCACTAAGGAGTTACTAAGCAGCTACAAGAGTCATGAGATGATCTGAGTTAAATAATGTGACTCTTGTACTTCTTTTTATGTGGTGCTTGACTTACCTGTCCCTGGGATAATACTTTCTCTTCAGCCTTTCCAGGTTAGCTTGAACATATACTTTGAAACACCTCTCATTTTGTTTCCAGTGAATGCTGCAACCCTTCTGATACAGCAGCTGGGCTATGAGAAAACTGCAAAGTATCACAAAAAAGCATCAGAAAAGCCTTCTACAGCTTGTGAGGAAACAACAATCCTCTGTCACAACTCTCTTGCTCCTCTCTGTTAGTGCCATGGGCTTGGCTTGTAAACCTGAGCCCTGATTTTGTGAGAGAGAGCATGGGAAGATCAACTGAATGTGGTCTTACAGTGCACTTATAAATGGTGCTTTTTGCTTCTATGATTCTATGACTCTTGCTGATGAGGCTGAGCATAACTAAAGCAAAAGTGAAGGCAAACAACTGGCTGCAACATCTGTGTAGCTTGCAGCTTCCTATATACAAGCACAGGCACTCTGCCCCCACCAAAAGCCCAAATCCCTGCTGAGATGAAGAGAGTTTACAATGTAAGGAGCTGAAAAAGTCTCTGTCCTGGCTGAGAATATTTTCAGTCTCTACTCCTGCTCTTTCAACACTTACCCAAAACTACTTAATTCCCTAGGCTGTTTTCAGAGTCACTGTGTGATTTGTGCTCTGCAAATGGAAGTTTGTGTCCTGACAGTTGCTGCCTGTTGGAACTGGAGAACATTGAGGCTAGGGCAGAGGCAGGGCCAAGGTGGGATCAGCAGTGGTGTGCTGCTCCTGCACTGCTGCAAGCCAGGCCACTTTTCCTGTCCCTTTGCCAGGGCTGTGAGGAGTGCCACACTCCATCACCAGCTCTTGGCACAGACAATGTAGGCAACTGCTTGGGAGGAAAGCTTCCTGTGGCTCACAGACCTGGAAACCTCAGATGGCTGCTATGAACAGACGGATTGAAGGAGACCATAGTGTGGAAAGAGGCTATCACTGTCCCCATCTCATTCTTTTGGCAGTGAGAAGCTTGAGTTGTTGGAACTCTATCTCAGTTAACTGTCCTGATTCTTTTCTTCCACCTTTTACTTTTGAGGGCTGGGACAATCTGGGCTTGATCCTGGGACAGCAAAATGTAAATCTCCTTGAGCTGTCGAGAAGCCTTCAGCTGGCTCTGGATTTCCCTCCTTGGTGCCTCTCTTTTCTTAATGATCTTTTATCACTCATTAGCTTTGTTCATTAGATGAGACTCTGGTGAGGCTTTAACTCAATTGGCACAAGGATGTCGAGGTTATTAAATGGAATATCATGACCACCATCTCTGCAGGTATGAAGCAAGTCAGTTGAAACTGGCTGAGAGCTCTGAGCGGATCAGTACATGGAAGCTGCAGACACCTGGGCTGTGCAAATTGTGCATGAACTTGTTTTACAGCTTCTGTGGATGCCAGATGAAAGTTACTTGGACACAGCAGAGTGATGGTTTATAATGGCAGTGGAGTTAAGCGTGGCTAGAAGAAAATACAACTACACTTTGAGCGTCCAGTTTGCTCTTTCTTAACGTTGTGGCAGCTCATCTGGAGCTGTAGTTTTAAGAAGAAAGTGGCTAAATGTTAAAGTTTTTTCTGTTTCCTTTTCTGGTATCATTTTTTTTTTTCATTGTTCCAACTCAAATATCTCTTGCACAACTAAAGATCTTCTGCAATTAGGGTGTCAGTCATCATTAACCACATTACCTGGATTTCGTAACCTGTGCCTGGCACCTGGGCTCTGCTTGGGTGAAATAAAAATCTCCTTTCAAATTTGCTCAAATACCCACAGAAATTTATCCAGTGATGGATACTTCTTGTGCACTGGCTACAAGTAAGCTTGAAATAAAACAGGTATTTGTTTGTAGGAAATAAAAAACAGTTGAGACAAAACCTTGCATCTTTGACAGCATTTCTCATATATTTCCTCATATATGCCTGGCTCAGGAGCAGTGTGGCCAGAAGGACGAGGGAGGTTATTTCTCCCCTGTACTCAGCACTGCTCAGGTCACATCTTGAGTGCTGTGTCCAGTTCTGGGATCATCAATTCAACAGAGATGCTGAGGTACTGAAAAGTGTCCAGAGAAGAGTGACAAAGATGATGAGGGGCTTGGAACACAAACTCTATGAGGAGAGGCTGAGGGAGCTGGGGTTGTGCAGCCTGCAGAAGAGGAGGCTCAGGGCAGAGCTCATTGCTGTCTACAACTACCTGAAGGGAGGCTGTAGACAGGTGGGAGTTAGTCTCTTCTGCCAGGCAAGCAGCAACAGAAGAAGGGGACACAGTCTCAAGTTGTGCCAGGGCAGGTCTAGGCTGGATGTTAGGAGGAAGTTGTTGTCAGAGAGAGTGATTGGCATTGGAATGGGCTGCCCAGGGAGGTAGTGGAGTCACTGTCCCTGGAGGTGTTGAAGCCAAGCCTGGCTGAGGCACTTAGTGCCATGGTCTGGTTGACTGGGTAGGACTGGGTGCTAGGTTGGACTGGCTGATCTTGTTGGTCTCTTCCAACCTGCTTGATTCTATGATTCTATGATTCTCACTGTCAGCACAGGCTGGGAGATGAGAAGTTAGAGAGCATCTCTGTGGAAAAGGACTTGGGGGTGCTGGTGGATGTGAAGCTGGATGTGAGCAGACAGTGTGAGGTCGCAGCCCAGAAGGCAAATCATATCCTGGGCTGTATCAAAAGAATTGTGGCCAGCAGAGCCAGAGAGTGGATTTTGCCCCTTTGCACTGGTGAGACCTCACCTGGAGTACTGTGTCTGGTGCTGAAGCCCTCAGCATAGCAAGGACATGGAGCTGATGGAGTAGGTACAGAGGAGGGTCCTGAAAATGATCAGAGGGTTGGAGCAGTTCTGCAATGAGGACAGGCTGAGGGAGCTGCGGGTGCTCTGTCTGGAGAGGAGTAGGCTCTGGGGGGACCTAATAACAGCCTGCTAGTACCTAAAGGGGTCCTACAGGAAGGCTGGAGAGAAGCTGTTTACAAAGGCCTGCAGGACAGGATGAGAGGCAATGGCTTCAAGCTTAAGAAGAGGAGATTTAGATTGGATGTTAAGAATAAATTCTTTACTATGAAGGTGGTGGAGCACTGGAAGATGTTGCCCAGGGAGGTGGTTGAGGTCTCTTCCCTGGAGGTATTTGAGATGAGGTTTGACAGGGACCTGGGTGACCTGGGTTAGTGGGGATGTGCCTGCTCACTGCAAGGGGTCTGAACTAGATGACCTTTAGAGGTCCTTTCCAGCCCAGCCCATTCTATGATTCTATGATTCAGTGTTATCTGTGGGGGGAAGGGATCAGCTTTGCCTGTACTTTAACGACGCTGAACTAAAACCCAGAGAGATTTAGTCATTGTACTCACTGGCTGGATATTAGGAAGAAGTTCTTCACAGAGAGAGTGATTTCCCATTGGAATGGGCTGCCCAGGGAGGTGGTGGAGGCACTGTCCCTGGGGGTCTTCAAGAAAAGACTGGATGAGGCACTTAGTGCCATGGTCTAGTTGACTGGATGGGGCTGGGTGCTAGGTTGGACTGGATGATCTTGGAGGTCTCTTCCAACCTGGTTGATTCTATGATTCTATGATTCTCATGGGAACTGAGCAGAGGGTGGAATTCAGACCTATCACATCCAGTGCTGCTGCCCTTCCTGCACCAGTAACCTCCTTTCCTGGAAGCAGAGTAGGGCCAAAAAAGCCCACTCTTCTTCTCTTGGCATTTTAAAATGTGGTTTTCTACCTACATTGCCATCAGATCTCTGTGAGCAGCCACTAGACCTCCTCCATGCAAGGTATTATGGCTGCCTAGCAAGAATAAGGTTTGCATGGCCCCTGATTCTCACACAGTCTTGCCAGTTGAGGCAGGCTATGGCAGGACAGTTGCATTGTACAAGGCAGAAGTACCTAAAAGTTTCAGGATTTTTATGCTTTCTGTAGCAGCTGTGGTGTGCAGAGACATATTTCAGTGTAATTGGTCCCCCTTTGTTTTAAAAGAGGCATCTCTCCATCATGCTTTTATCATGGAATCATAGAATCAACCAAGTTGGAAGAGACTTCCATGCTCATCCAGTCCAAGCTATCACCCAACCCTATCCAATCAATTAGACCATGGCACTAAGTGCCTCATCCAGGCTTTAAATCCAATCTTTTATCCTAGCCATGCACAAGCCTGATGAATTCCCTCTCTGCTTTCACGCTTTGAGATGTGTCCTCTAAGTGGCATGGCAAAACAGAATCACAGAATCAGTCAGGGTTGGAAGGGACCACAAGGACCATCTAGTTCCAACTCCCTGGCTATGGACACCCTACTCTAGACCAGGTTGGCCAGAGCCTCATCCAGCCTGGCCTTAAACACCTCCAGTGATGGGGCCTCAACCACCTCCAGAGAGTCCAGGATGGGAGAGCAGTGTGGGGATAGAAAAGGGCTTTGCAAAAGGAAGGCAGAGTGTCAGCAAGAAGCAAAATCTCTGGGCAAATGGAGTTTGCAGGGAGCCATTCCCTGAGGCTATTTATAGCATTGCTGAGCCTTTTCTCCTCACAGCAGCCATGTGGTATTCGATTTGGCAATTCCTTGGCCATCTGTGATTTGAGATTAAGCATCATTACAATAATTCACTACATTCTGTGCAATCAGTCAACTCTTTTCTTCCCCCCCCCCCCCCCCCCCCCCCCCCCCCTTCTTTTATGTCTACCTTGCTGCACCGAGTTCCACAGAAAATCCTTATCACAGCTGGGGGCCACATCTTATCACTGGGTTCAGACTCTCTGTGGCTGTCACAGACTATGGAGGGTCATTACCTTCATATGGACAACCCCATGGAAAGCTAGCTCAGTAAGACAGCAATGGGTGGCATCTAAATGCAAAGACAGTCAAAGAAGACACAGAGTCAGCATGTAGGGAGTCCTCTCTGAGTTACAGAACTGGTGCAGGTAATATAGGTGGGTGATAAGTCCATATCTTTCCTTTGAAGTGGAGCATTAACAGTTGGCTTGATGCCTGGTGTAGTATCAGGTCTCAGGCATGCTTCCCACAATCCCTGGTTTGTAACCTGTGCCATTAAGCAGTGTTTCTGATAGATGTCACTGAGGGTTGTTGCACAACTCCATTGGGATCACTTGCAGCGCTAAAGGACACGAGCTGCTGTTCAGTAACTGTTAGCCCTGCCCTCTTTTAACCTGGTGTGGATTTCTCCCCATGCAACACCGAGTTCACAGTCCTATGAAGATTAACATGAAGCAGCTATTTTTCTTCTCTTTCCTCCCCCAAGAGTGTCCAATAATTCCAATGCACTTTCCAATGTCACTTCTACCTGTCTGAGGTAAGCCTTTATCCACCCTGCTGGCTTTACAAGTTTTCCCTTCCACCTTTGGAAGTTGGTTATGGATGACATGAGATTCTCACCTTCAACCCAAAGAGGATCACTCAGATTTACACCACAAACCCATAGTCATGGTGATGTGTGGAGTTTTTATACTGGATATTAAGGGTTGGAAGGGACCCAGAGACCATCGAGTCCAACATCCCTGCCAGAGCAGGACCATACAATCTAGCTCAGGTCACACAGAACACATCCAGACAGACCATGGCCATTAAATCATGTCCCAGAGTGCCATGGCCACACTTTTCTTTTAGCCTGGAGTAGAGGAGGCTCAGGGGTGATCTTATTACTGTCTACAACTACCTGAAGGGGCATTGTAGCTAGGTGGGGGGTGGCCTCTTCTCCCAGGTAACCAGCAATAGAACAAGGGGACACAGTCTCAAGTTGTGCCAGGGTAGGTATAGGCTGGATATTAGGAAGAAGTTCTTCACAGAGAGAGTGATTGGCATTGGAATGGGCTGCCCAGGGAGGTGGTGGAGGCACCGTCCCTGGGGGTGTTCAAGAAAAGCCTGGATGAGGCACTTAGTGCCATGGTCTAGTTGATTGGTTAGGGCAGGGTGATAGGTTGGACTGGATGATCTTGGAGCTCTCTTCCAACCTGCTTGATTCTGTGATTCTATGATTCTATGAGTGCTTCCACTGAAGACTCCACCTCATTGCAAGGTCTGGTAGTAAAGTGCCTATGACCCAGAGCTTCCTTGTGCCCATGTCCACATTCAGATGTGGCCAACAGGGCAAGGGAGAGGACTCTGCCCCTTTGCTTTGCTGTCCTCAGACCTCACCTGGAGTCCTGTGTGTGGTTCTGGATCCCCCAACACAAGAAGGACATGGAACTATTGGAGTGAGTCCAGAAGAGGCCATGAAGATGCTCAGAGGGCTGCAGCAGCTCTGCCATGAGGACAGGCTACAAGAGTTGGGGATCAGCAGCCTGGAGAAGAAAAGGCTTCCAGGAGACCTTGGAGTGGCCTTCCAGTATCTGAAAGGGACCTACAGGAGGGCTGGGGAGGGACTATTGACAAAGTCTTGTAATGACAGGAGGAGGAGGAATGGGTTTAAACTGGCAGAGGGGAGATTTAAACTGGATGTTAGAAAGAAGTTGTTTGCAGTGAGGGTGGTGATGAGACACTGGCACAGGTTGCCCAGGGAGGTTGTGGAGCACAGAAGCACAGACTGTGATCAAAGATCACATTCTGTGCTTCTGTGCTCCACAACCTCCATGGAGGTCTTCAGGACCAGACTGGATGAGGTCTTAACCGACCTGTTCTAGTGGGCAGTGTCCCTGCCTATGGCAGGGGGCTGGAACTGGATGAGCTTTGAGGTCTTTTCCAACCTAAACCATACTATGAGCGCCTGTGCTGGAGCCCCTCCTTAGGCATGCAGTCACCATGTGAGTTAACGTGGAAGGAAAGAGTAAAGCAGAGATTCAACCCATGTTTATTTTGAAATAATCTCTGGAAACAGAACATGATAGCAACTGGAGTAACTCCTTCCCTTTTGGCAGTTGCAGCCCTTCTTGAAATAAACAGGTAAGTTACAAGCCTCAGGGGGATTTTAAAACCCACTTGTCCCTCAATCATTTTTCCACTTTCCAGCTACTATGCAGCACAAAAAAAGGCTTAAATGATATTTATGTTCCTGCAGAGTTGGCAGCAAGGGTTCTGTGTTCATAATGGGCTATGTTTTTGGGACCTGGGAAAGAGGGGGGAGAAGTTTCCACTCATTTTGTATAATTATGATATAGAAAATATTTGTAGGTGATGTTTTTGGACCATAAGTAATGTGCTGTTCAGTCCCACCTCCTATGTGAGCCTGACAGAAGGATGTGGAGGTGCTGGAGTGTGTCCAGAGAAGGGCCAGGAGGATGCTCAGAGGGCTGCAGCAGCTCTGCTGTGAGGACAGACTGAAAGAGTTGGGGCTGTGCAGGCTGGAGAAGAGGAGGCTCCCAGGTGACATTCTTGTGGCCTTCCAGGATCTGAAAGAGGTCTACAAAAAAGCTGGAGAGGGACTTTTTAGGCTCTCAGGGAGAGAGAGGACTGGGGGGAATGGAGCAAAGCCAGAGTGAGACTCTGCTATCTATGTTTGTGCTCTCGTTATACATCTCAGCAAGCCTATGAGTGAAGCAGACATCACCCCTGTTTCCTTTGCACAGCCTGTAATTTAATTCCTCTCACCAAAATATTCCAGCTAGGCTTAAACCAGCACAACCACCAAGGAGGAAGACACAGCCCTCAAGTTCCTCAGGAACTTGCTGGTTTCTGTTTTCTGGTGTCTGAGGTAGTCAGGGGTGAAAATCAGCAGGGAAACTGTGGCCCTATCTAAGTCAAGTTTCTGTCTTGCTGAGTGTGCAGCTTGGGTGCACAGTTTGTGGTGACTTTGCTGCTACTGTGTTCCCCTGCATCTTGGACCACTGGTGTGAGTCCTTAGCTGTCTCTCTGTGCAATGGAAAAAAATGAGGTGTCCTGTGCTACAGGGTTTAGGGTTACAGAATACATTATCTGGTGTTCAGAAGGAGTTTTGAATGGAAATACCAGGGCCTGGGAATTACTAAACACTTCTCCTCCCCTCTCAGGACACACTTTTCAAGGACTCACTCCAGGCACTGAGATATACTCAGCATCCTTCTGGAAGTCCTGCTCAGCACCTCCCACCAGGCCATTGCCAGCCCTTTATTAGCATGGGGCAGGGCAAGCATGCAGAGCTGATTCTGATCATAAAATCATAGAATCAACCAAGCTGGAAGAGACTTCCAAGATCATTCAGTCCAAGCTATCACCCAGACCTAGCCAATCAACTAGACATGGCACTAAGTGCTTTAAATCCTGCCTTCTATCCTAGCCATGCACAAGCCTGATGAATTCCCTCTCTGCCTTCACACTTTGAGACGTGTCCTCCAACTGGCATGGCACAACAGAATCACAGAACCACAAAATCAGTCAGGTGTTTACTAAACACATAGAATCATTGAATCCACCAGGCTGGAAGAGGCCTCCAAGATCATCCAGTCCAACCTAGCACCCAGCCCCACCCAATCAACCAGACCATGGCACTAAGTGCCTCATCCAGGCTTTGCTTCAACACAGCCAGGGACAGTGACTCCACCACCTCCCTGGGCAGCCCATTCCAATGCCAATCACTCTCTCTGACAACAACTTCCTCCTAACATCCAGCCTAGACCTCCCCCACCACAACCTGAGACTGTGTCCCCTTCTTCTGTTGCTGCTTGCCTGGCAGAAGAGACCAACCCCACCTGGCTACAGCCTCCCTTCAGGGAGCTGCAGACAGCAATGAGCTCTGCCCTGCTGCAGGCTGCACACCACCAGCTCCCTCAGCCTCTCCTCACAGGGCTGTGCTCCAAGCCCCTCACCAGCTTCGTTGCCCTTCTCTGGACAACTTCCAGCATCTCAACATCTCTCTTGAATTGAGAAGCCCAGGGGCTGCAGGGGGGTGGTGGAGTCAGCATCCCTGGAGGTGTTGAAGCAAAGCCTGGATGAGGCACTTAGTGCCATGGTCTGGTTGACTGGATAGACCTGATCTTGGAGGTCTCTTCCAACCTATCTGATTCTATGATTGTATTTTACTTCAGCACTAACATAATCCCTGCTCTGAGCACTGATTGACAGCAGTGATTCCCTGGCAGTTTATAAGTCCTGCAACACAAAAAAGAAGGGAGATTCATTAAATACATCATACAGATACAAGAAGGGGAATGGATCCTGGGCTCTGGAGTAGGCTGTGCACTGATGTCGATACCTTTGTTTCTGCTCCAAGCACTGGCATGATAGGATCATCACAAGCTGCCAAAGGGAGCAACAAAGGGAGTCCTGGGAAAGAGAACCACGAGAAAAGGCAACCTGCATGAAATGCTGAGCAGATGCTTTCACATTCCTACAGAGCTCTCAACAATTTCAATTTGGTTTCCACTTCAGATATGGCTGAGAAACCTAAAATGAAACAAAAGACAAAGAGCACCAGCCAAAATGGAACAGAAAAGGGAGGGAGGGCTGCCATTCTTTGCTATTTTTGTCTCTGCTTTTTAATGTTTCAAAATGTATTTTCAGTGTCAAAGGCTGGAGGAGGACATCAGGATAAGAAGCATTCCTTTCTTACCTCTCTATTTCCCCCTTGGCCTCCTCCAAACCTTACTCTAGGAAAAAAGGTATTCAAGGGATGTTCTTCAGATTGAAAATGTGGAAGCATCAGTTTAATTTCTACATCCCAGAGAGGGTGCAAATAGCTCAACAAAATGAAATTTACAGCTGAGGCATCAAAACACTTTTCTTCACCTCCACCTCTACAAACCCAACACTTAACCAAGAGTCAGCATTTTCCTTAAGAGCAGGGAAAAATGTGATCATAAGGAAAGTTTCTACATGTTTCCCTGGACTTATTTCAGTGGTACCCTTGCAGAGTTTTCAGCCCAGTGCAGGAGCTGGGAGCAGTGCAGCTGGGGTGTGGGACTTGACTACTCAGCCTTGCTGGGGTCAGCTAGTGTTAGAGAGGCACCTCTGGCACACTGCTCAAGGTCAGGCTGTGCTGGGGTAGCACAATCAGAGCACCATTAAGATTTCCTGATTCTTAGCTGGGCTAGCTAAGCCAAAAGAAAAGATCACAGGTTCACAGGGTATTAGTGGTTGGAAGGGATCAAAGGAGATCATCCAGTACAACTGCCCTACTAGAGCAGGAGCACACAATCTAGCACAGATCACAGAGGAACACATGCAGACAGGTCTTGAAAGGCTCCAGAGAAGGAAACTCCTAAACCTCTCTGTGCAGCCTGTGCCAGTGCTCTGGGACCCCTACAAGAAAGAAGTTCTCCCTTGTGTTGAGCTCGAGCCTCTTTTGCTGCAGCTTCCATCCATTGCTCCTTGTCCTACCCCAGGGAGCAAGAGAACAGAGCCTGTTCTCCCTCTCCTGACCCCCAGCCCTCAGATATTTGTAAACATTGATTAAATCTCCTCTCAGCCTTCTCTTCTCCAGACTAAGCAGCCTCAAGTCCCTCAGCCTCTCCTCATAAGCCATGCCCTCCAATCCCCTAATCATCCTCATAGCCTCTGCTGGACCCTCTCCAGCAGACTCCTGTCCCTCAAGATGAGATAATGTTGCTAAGAAAAGGTGAGGCAGAACAGCAAGAGATATAAAAATAATCAATAAGTTCCATAAATTCCTTATTTGAAGCTCATTCCTGCCCTTGCTTTCACAGAATCATAGAATCAGTCAGGGTTGGAAGGGATAACAAGGCCCAGGGAGGTGGTGGAGTAGCTGTTCCTGGAGGTGTTGAAGCAAAGCCTGGCTGAGGCACTTAGTGCCATGGTCTAGACTACTGGAGAGAGCTGTGTGCTAGGTTGGACTGGATGATCTTGGAGGTCTCTTCCAACCTGGCTGATTCTATGATTCTATGATCTACCTCCAAACCCCCTGCCATGGATAGGGACACCTTACCATAGAGCAGGCTGGCCACAGCCTCATCCAGACTGGCCTTAAACAACTCCAGGGATGGATTCTCAACTACCTCCCTGGGCAACCCATTCCAGGCTCTCACCACTCGCATGCTGAACAACTTCCCCCTCACAGCCAGGCTGAACCTACCCATCTCCAGCTTTGCTTTCTTGCCCTGCTGCCCCTTATGCTGGCAATTTTGTCCACAGATGCTCCCTTGTGAGTCTTGCCTGAGAGCGGGAGGATGGCCCAGCAAAACAAACAGAAACGTTTCTTTGCAAGGTTTGGTTGTGATGTTGCTGCTCTATGCAGGCAGCAGCAGCTCTTATCATCTGGCCTTGACATCTCCAAGCTCTGCTCGGGCGAGGGCTGGCGTTAGGGACTATGTTCTTTCAACTCCTCCCTGGACAGACTGCCTGGCAAGACTTGACTTTGGGCACAGCCTTGCAGGCTACTGTTTTTGCAAGTATTTAATGGGGCTTTTTATTGTTACCAATATAGCTGCATGTGAGATGTTGGGCCAAATCCTGTGTTAATGCTGGCCTTAGCCAGCAATAATCCCCATCAAGTTTATGTGAGCTTGCTACTAAGTAAGGCCAGAGAAAAAGGGAGTGAGAAGTTTTAAGCTTTCTTCCTCAGCCTAAGTCCCTGAAAACAAATGGAAAGACTTCCCTCAACAAGGGGAGCTTTGGGTTTGGGCACTGAGCAGAGCACCCTGATTTGGCCATTCTGAAGCTGAGCCAACAGCTCCCTGATTTTGCCATTCTCTTAACTCCATCTTCGGGGGCAATGTGTGTCTGTGCCTCTGTGCAGGGGTGGTGAACCGATAACATCCCTATTCCTGACTCAGACTGTGGCTAATTCATAACGCCCTGAGCAGGGTAAATAATTCTCTGCTTTCTCCTGAGTCTCCTATCTGATAACCCTCATTCATCTCCTTTTACTCACACCCTGCCAAAGCTCCTTGCTGCAGAGAACAGGAGGACCCTGCACAGCTAGATCACATTTTATCTTGGTTCATGGATCACTCCTTATTTATTTAAACCTCCGCTGCCTCCCGCTCCAGCACCAATGCTGCTGCCCTCAGCATCAATGCCTCTGCCAGTAACAACAAGCTCCATTTAGTCTGCTACAGCTTCCTACAGAGAATTGTTTTCTCACTTTACTGCTGCTCCTCAACCCTTTAAAAATAGGCAAAGCCTAAAAATTATCCCCAATAGGCTTTTGCATTCGTCCACTTTGAAACAAAGCCTTTCCACATGTTTGTTCTGCAGGGTCCCACTGATTTCTCCCCTTACAAACTTTTCTCCCACTGCTTTTTCAAAGCCAAGGCTTTTCCTTCAAGGGCTTTTATGTATGAGTGTGAAAGACTGGAAGGAGAGAGGCAAGGGAAAAAGAAGAGAAAAAAGAAAGGAAAGGAGAGAAAAAAAACCTAAATGCATTTCTTTTATTTGCTGACTGGTTCCTTATTTATGCATCTACACACATACAAGGGCAGATGCTGAGTTTTAATCCTACAATAATTGGCTTTAGAAAAACAGTAGCTCATAATAATAATATTGTGAGTGGCCAGAATAAAAAGAGCTACTTGAATGATGAGGCAATTAATCATGCGTGCGTGGGCTCGCCTAACAGTGCCAAGCAGCCACTGAGGGGGAAAAAAAAATCATCTCCCCTATGTCTCCTCCTGTCTTCAGACCCACCTAATTGGTAGTCAAAACAGACTATCTCACTTCTAAATTTATCTGCCCCTTCCAGCCAGGCAGAGCGCAGGGTCCCGCTAGGTCTGCGGCAGCAGCGGGTGCGCTGCGAGCGCTCCTGTTTATACAGCCAGCCCAACAGAGACCTGGCAGCAGAGCAGCATCCAGGAGACAGAGGCTGTGGTTTCACCATGCAAAGTGCTCAGCAGCAAGGCTGGCCTCCTGTGCTGCTTCTGCTGCCTGCTGTGATGGGGCTGTCCCTGGCCTGCAATGGGGAAAGCAGAGGTATCTGAAACCCCCAAGCAATGTTTGGTCTGTTTACTTTTGGTAGTCTTTCTTCCTAACCTTTGATTTGCTTCCTAATCCAGTTTATCATTCGATCTCCAAGTAGGACAGCTGACATAAGAGAGGAGGAGGAGAAGGAAGAGGGATGGGACAGAATGGTGCACAGATTGGTGGCAGGGACAGGTCAAGCTGATCTCTCCATCGAATCCTTTGTGCAGGGAAAACACAGCCTGAGAGGACTTTGCCTTGTGCTGTCCAACCTCCCTCCTACTCTCTGAAAAAGAATAAACCCCAAACCAGTATTAATTTGCCTTCAGGTCACTGCTTTGCAGCAAGGCTAGAAAGAGAAAATGAGTGTCCTCTTGGACATGTCACACTGGGAAGAGAGGAGAAGGCAAAGCCTCACTTCACAGTATCACAGTATCATCAGGGTTGGAAGAGACCTCACAGATCATCAAGTCCAACCCTTTACTTCAGCTGCAGTTGCTTGGCAGACAGCCCCAGTCTGAGCTGAACTCACTGGAGCTCATCTGTCCCCCTCATGTGCAGAGGTCCCAATGATTTTGGTGTTTGGAGACTCCAACTACTCTGGAAAGTGATGAAACTTGAGTTCCTAAGTTGCTTTTGTAATGTGGAAAGGTTATTTGTGCCTTTGGAGGAAATGTCCTTGCCACGAGCACATCTATTCAGTCATAGGATACAATGTCGTGGTTGGGCTTAAGCTGATCTAGTCTACTGCTGCTGAAAGGGAAGATTCTGCCCTGCTTTCTGCCTCCAGCTGCAAAGTCCTCTACCTGCTATCAGCTCAGCTGGTCACAGAACCACGGCCAGGTCTGTGAGCTGATCCAGCTGAAAGCAAGTCCTCTTCCCTAGTTGGGTGGTGGGAAGCTGCAGCAGAGAAAACAGCTGACCTCCTTGGGATTCTCCAGGTCTTAACAATATGATCTCTAGGTCATCCTGCTTTGTTTGTTCATTTGTTTGGTTTTCATTTTGATGAGCATTCTGCCTT
The DNA here is from genome assembly GCF_015220805.1 of Pogoniulus pusillus. Taxonomy (NCBI): domain Eukaryota; kingdom Metazoa; phylum Chordata; class Aves; order Piciformes; family Lybiidae; genus Pogoniulus; species Pogoniulus pusillus. Next base: position 5,803,281 of record NC_087274.1, on the reverse strand, counting down.
GATCTCTTCCCACCTCTGGAATGCTAGCATTATTCCTGTCTATCCTATCTATGGTCTTTATGCTCAGACAGAAGGAGAAGGGTTTTTTTCCTCTCCTATCCTTTCATACCTCCTCCAAAATATCAGTGTCTTGCTGGAGACATTGACAAGCCTCACAGCATTACAGAATGATGGAATAACTAAGGTTGGAAAAGACATTTAAGATCGTCAAGTCCTTGCCCCAAGTGGGACTTTCACACTGGAAGCAGCACATACACAAACCTGAACTCTCCCAAAACTCCAATCTGACAAGATCAGATACATTTTACTCACAGCCTTTCCTTTTCACAAGCCTCATTTACCAGCTTCTGTGGTGTGGACAATCTGCTTGATGACTTGGTAACCTCTTTGAAAGCAGGGGAGCTTCCTGCTCTAGCTCATTCATTAACTCCTGATAAACTGTGTCAATAACTTGGACCAACACTGTAGTATCAACCCTTCCTGGAAGCTGACCCCCAGAGCAGCATTCTGGCATTTTGGAGAATAATTCAGTTGGCAGTGAATGCTCAGTCAGGCAGAGCTTTGAATTTGGCCCTCAGATGACAACCTAAACAAAATGCCACTCAGGGGACAGAGTGGCTGAGAGCAGCCAGGAAGGAAGGGACCTGGGGATAATGATACATGGAAGCTGAAGATGAGCCAGCAGTGTGCCCAGGTGGGCAGGAGAGCCAATGGCATCCTGGCTGGGATCAGGAACAGTGTGGCCAGTAGGACAAGGGAGGTTATTTCTGCCCCTGTACTCAGCACTGGTCAGGCCACACCTTGAGTGCTGTGTCCAGTTCCGGGCTCCTCAATTCAAGAGAGATGTTGAAGTGCTGGAATGTGTCCAGAGAAGGGCAATGAAGCTGGTGAGGGGCCTGGAGCACAGCCATGTGAGGAGAGGCTGAGGGAACTGGGGGTGTGCAGCCTGCAGAAGAGGAGTCTCAGGGCAGACCTCACTGCTGAAGGGAGGCTGTAGCCAGGTGGGGTTGGGCTCTGCTGCCAGGCAAGCAGCAACAGAACAAGGGGACACAGTCACAAGTTGTGGCAGGGGAGGTCTAGGCTGGATGTTAGGAGGAAGTTGTTGTCAGAGAGAGTGATTGGCATTGGAATGGGCTGCCCAGGGAGGTGGTGGAGTCACCTTCCCTGGAGGTGTTGAAGCCAAGCCTGGATGAGGCACTTAGTGCCATGGTCTGGTTGCTTGGATAGGGCTGGGTGCTAGGTTGGACTGGCTGATCTTGGAGGTCTCTTCCAACCTGCTTGATTCTATGATTCTATGATTCTATGATTCTATGACATGGTCGAGTCAGTTGCATCCTGAGCAGGCTCAAGTCTGACAGCTACATGGGTATGGCAGAGCAAACTCTCCCCCCCTCACTATGAGTCACGAGATAAAGTAGGATAATCCCATGGAGAACACTACTGAGATTACCTATGTATTTAACTGCAAGAAAAGAGAACTCAGGAGATCTGGAATCCATATTCCCTATACCAGCCATGAGACAAAATCCTACTTCCGAAGGTACATGTCTGTCTTCACAGCTGGTTTTGTTCTCTGCTTAGTCCTGCTGTGAAGCCACTGCTCTGCCCTCTTCATTCCACAGTGTACAGCTCTATAAAATCACTTTTCCAGCCATACTGAGCTTTTTATCCCCAAGCAGTACCTTAGTTGAGATGTTGGTTGCATAATGCTTGGGTGCTAGAATCTTCTCTTAATCTGCTTTGATCACTCCTCAGACTAGAACCAGATCTCAGTGTCTTTTGCACCATAAAGCTACACAAGCAGGCATGAAACATGAGGGAACAAAATTTTGGCTCCAGCATTCATAAGGTGATGTCCTGAATAGTTCAACAGGCCTGGGGTGAGTTGTGGCCTGGTTTTGATTTAGAGAGGCTGGAAAGAATCTGTGCTTTTCTCATCTTGAGGTGGTGCAACCAAGTCTGCAACCTAGTATTTCTAAAGATGCTTTAAGAAACATTGCACAGAATCACAGAATGTCAGGGGCTGGAAGGGACCTCCAAAGCTCATCCTGTCCAGCCCCCCTGCCAGAGCAGCATCACCTAGAACAGATCACACAGGAATGCATGCAGGCAGGTTTTGAATATCTCCAGAGAGGGAGATTCCACAACCCCCGTGGGCAGCCTGTTCCAGTGCTCTGCCACCTTCACAGGGAAAAAAATCTTCCTCATGTTTAAATGAAACTTCCTATGCCTCAGCTTCCATCCACTGCCCCTTGTGCTGTCATCAGGCATCACCTAGCAGAGCCTGGCTGCATCCTCCTGGCACTCACCCTTTACATATTGATAAACGCTGATGAGGTCACCTCTCAGACTCCTCCAAGCAGCACAGCCCCAGCTGCCTGAGGCTCTCCTCCACCATCTGACATGCACAGCCATCATCTGGATGCAAGAAGCCATAAAGACAGCAGTCCCTTCGGAGAGCTGATCTGACAAACTGTGGTGGGACAGAACTTTCCGCTTGGCTTTGCGCAGAAAGAGCAAGGCTGAACTGGAACAATTCAGAGGAGAATCAGTATCAGGTCTTTGTGTTGCATGTTGTAAAGCTTACTCCAGTGTGAAAACCCTTTCAACACAGAGGCTGTACATCCGAAGTGAGCCCACCAGAAAAGAAAAACAATAAAGAAAGTGGCTTTGAAAGCCTGGGCAAAGGTCTGGAGGAGCCCCAGTTTTCCTTCCCTGCAGTAAAGCGTGGCTAAAACAACACAAACTCCTATGGCTTCCTAATTTTTCAACCCAATATTTTCATATAATTTGTGTGCTTTATAAGCCTTGGAAAACCCACAAGAGGCCACACATTTCTGATGTAATCGTCTTTGAATTCAACAAAGACCATTACCATGTCAATGAGGGGGATGGTTTCAAAGAGCAAAGGGTGGTTTGCAGAGCACCCAGAGGGGATTTTCACTGCAGCTACTGAAATAATAAACTCCTATTTCCCTCTCCCTTCCAAATTTTGGCTCCAGCTGGAGACATTTCAATAGTTTACTTCTAATCACAGATAATTCTTTTTTTATTGTGTCATTTTGGGTGCTGTTATTACACATAACAAACGTTGCTATGTTACTAGAGCATAAGGTCTAAGCTTTGATTTAAATCAGTTTGAGCACAAACTCTTTGCATTTGGGCTCTTGAAGACATGTGTTTGGGGTGGAGGTTGCCTTTGTTTCAAGGAGCTGCTTTGCTTTTCTCTCACCGAGCTTCTCCCAGCTTTTCTGTTGCCTGTGAGCTGTGCTGGAAGTTTTGCAAGCTTTAAATTAAAGAGGTTAATCAGTTCTGCTTCAAACTGGCAAGCACTTCTGCATGGGAATATTTTTACTCACTGGCTTACCCTGAGCTGCTCACCTTTATGGACATTCACCCATTGCAAGTTTGGGACCTCAAGTGTGCCCTTCTAGAAAGCTGGAGTGAAAAGTGGTGTTCCCCAAGGATCAGTGCTGGGCCCAGTCCTGTTCAATATCTTTCTTCATGATCTGGACCAGGGCATTGAATCCAGCATCAGTAAGTTTGCAGGTGACAGCAAGCTAGGAGCAGGTGTGGAGCTGTTGGAGGGTAGGAGAGCCCTGCAGAGGGACCTGGCCAGGCTGGATGGGTGGGCAGAGACCAAGAGGATGAGACTGAACAAGGCCAAGTGCAGGGTTCTGCACTTTGGCCACAATGACCTCAAGCAGCACTACAGGCTGGGGACAGAGTGGCTGAGAGCAGCCAGGAAGAAAGGGAACTGGGAGTGCTGGTAGAGAGTAGCTGAAAATGAGGCAGCAGTGCCCAGGTGGGCAGCAGAGCCAGTGGCATCCTGGCTGGGATCAGGAGCAGTGTGGCCAGCAGGACAAGGGAGGTTATTCTGCCCCTGTACTCAGCACTGGTCAGGCCACACCTTGAGTGCTGTGTCCAGTTCTGGGCTCCCCAATTCAAGAGAGATGTTGAGGTGCTGGGATGTGCCCAGAGAAGGGCAACAAAGGTGTTGAGGGGCCTGGAGCACAGCCCTGTGAGGAGAGGCTGAGGGAGCTGGGAGTGTGCAGCCTGCAGAAGAGGAGGCTCAGGGCAGACCTCATTGCTGTTTACCTGAAGGGAGGCTGTATCCAGGTGGGGTTGGTCTCTTCAAACAGACCACCAGCAACAGAACAAGGGGACACAGTCTCAAGTTGTGGTAGGGCAGGTCTAGGCTGGATGTTAGGAGGAAGTTGTTGTCAGAGAGAGTGATTGGCATTGGAATGGGCTGCCCAGGGAGGTGGTGGAGTTACTGTCCCTGGAGGTGCTGAAGCAAAGCCTGGATGAGACACTTAATGCCATGGTCTGGTTGACTGGATAGGGCTGGGTGCTAGGTTGGACTGGCTGAGCTTGGAGGTCTCTTCCAGCCTGGTTGATTCAATGATTCCAAAAGCAGGAGGTAGGAATGCCATGATCACACAAACTGTACCACCAAGTGCTACAACGGTGGGAAGTTAAAAACCCAAAGAACAAGAAAAGACAATTTTGGCTGCAAATTATCACCTGAAGTGCAGCCCCTTGCAAAATGCATCTTGCTGTGATATTTGAAGAGGCACTCACCCAGTGCTGAAGCTGCCAGTTGGGAATAACAGCTCAAAGTGAAAGAATTGATGGGTTGGATCTCTGGCTTACCAAAAAGAAGCTGAAAAACGTATCAAGAGTACCTTGGCTCTGTGATATACTCCTTTATGAAGAAAAATAACCTATGTGTTTTCCCTGTTGCTCACAAAATACTGATCTGGCTCTTCTGTGTCTCCTGGCCCATGAAGTGATTATGATAGTGAGAGGCTGATCCCTTTTCTGTAAGTGACCTCACCCTGCTCCCTCTTCAAGTGCTTCCTAAAGTTACAAACTCAAAGCTCCAGATCACATGAAGCTTCCAAACAGATGTCCAAATGCCTTGCAGAGAGGGGATAAATTCTCCTCATCAGTCCTGTCTCTTTCTATTGACTGTGGAAGGAGCCTGCCCACTCAGCTTAGGCTGGATGCTGAGAGCAGGATTCAGTTGCAGAAAAAAGGATGCCTATTGCACAGTGAGAGCCCTGTGGTAACCCAGAAATGTGTGTGGGATGGCAGATACGAGTTAGGAGGTTAGATGATCACTATGATTACCCAGGAGATTCCAGACCAGTGGCTGGAGAACATGAGAAATACCTCTGCAATGAAATCCTACTCCATGGTGGAGAAGTACTCAAGCCAGGACTAACAGTCAGAGAGAGATAAAGCTTTTAGGGGGGGGCTTTAGGGGAGGGAAGAGCATTTTCCTCCCATTTTAAGAAGACACTACTTGCAGGGCTGAGAAAATTGCAGCTCACCAGAGCATAACCATTAAGGGTTTATTACAATTGAGTTTTATGACACCCATTCTAATAAGTCCTTCAAGAATGTGGCTGCATGCAGTAAGCATTTCATAAATATTAATACAGCATTTAGAAAGGAGGCCTTAATTTAAAGTGTTACCTTTTTATTAGCAAGTGCAGGGTTTAATTACTGCAGTAAAAAGAAAAACAACACAGATGAGTTAAGCTTTGCTGCTGTTCTATTAGCTGGGAACCAGCACCAGCCTAACTTTAATAAGCAGCTTCTGAGGAGGTGAAAGAAATTCCTCTGGCTAGAGAGGCTGGAGGTGGTTGGGGGGGTGGGGGGAAGGTTTGCCACTGGAAACTGACTGTATTCTTTAACAAGGCTAGACTGTGGAATGACTTCTTCTTGCTGTCTGCATTTTTGTGTGCCTGTGTGTTCATTCACAGCTATTTCCATGAGGGATTGACAGGCTGCTTCTGAGCAAACAAACAGAGACAGCATCAGGCCACGCAGGCAGCGCTAAAGCTCAACCCGAAAGGATTCGACTCCTTTTTGGGTTCTGTTCTATATGAGCAGACTCTGGGGCAAAAAAAATACATAGAAAATATTTACCCATTTTCCTGTTATAAAAAAATAAATGTTTATTTCCCTTTGCTTCTGCACTCTCAGGTTGGAAAGCTCCCTTTTCTTTCTACCTCATCTATTTTGTTCAGCTGATAGAGCGGTGGGGAGAGAGTAGGACACCAAGTTTCTGCCCTGCTCCATTGGAAGGAACAGGTCAGCCTTGATGGATTCATTTCTCAGTGCATTAGATGAAAAAAACAATCCTGGAGCAATTTTATTGTGGTATTTTCCTGTGGAACATAGAATCATGGAATCAGAATCATCACATCAACCAGGTTGGAAGAGACCTCCAAGCTCATCCAGTCCAACCTAGCACCCAGCCCTAGCCAGTCAACCAGACCATGGCACTAAGTGCCTCATCCAGGCTTTGCTTCAGCACCTCCAGGGATGGCAACTCCATCATCTCCCTGGGAGCTCATTCCAGTGCCAATCACTCTCTCTGTGAAGAACTTCCTCCTAACATCCAGCCTAGATCTGCCCTGGCACAACTTGAGACTGTGTCCCCTTGTTCTGTTGCTGACTTCCTGGCAGAAGAGCCCAACCCCACCTGGCTACAACCTCCCTTCAGGTAATTGTAGACAGTAATGAGCTCTGCCCTGAGCCTCCTCTGATGCAGGCTGCACACCCCCAGCTCCCTCAGCCTCTCCTCATAGGGTTTGTGTTCCAAGCCCCTCTCCAGCTTTGTTGCCCTTCTCTGAACACCTTCCAGTACCTCAACCTCTGTCTTGAATTAGGAGCCCAGAACTGGACACAACACTCAAGATGTGACCTGAGCACTGCTGAGTACAGGGGAGAAATAACCTCCCTTGTCTTACTGGCCACACTGCTCCTGATCCATGCCAGGATGTCATTGGCTCTCTTGGCCACCTGGGCACACTGCTGCCTCAAGTTCAGCTACTCTCTACCAGCACGCCCCAGGTCCCTTTCTTCCTGGCTGCTCTCAGCCACTCTGTCCCCAGCCTGTAGTGCTGCTTGGGGTTGTTGTGACCAAAGTGTAGAACCCTGCACTTGGCCTTGTTACATCTCATCCTCTTGGTCTCGGCCCACCCATCCAACCTGGCCAGGTCCCTCTGCAGGGCTCTCCTACCCTCCAACAGCTCCACACCTGCTCCTAGCTTGGTGTCATCCACAAACTTACTGATGCTGAACTCAATCCCCTGGTCCAGATCATGAATAAAGATATTGAACAGGACTGGGCCCAGCACTGATCCTTGGGGCACACCACCGGTGCCAGCTGCCAACTGGATGTGGCACCATTCACCACCACTCTCTGGGCCCAGCCCTCCAGCTAATTCTTGTCCTATATCAGAGTGAATCTGTCCAAGCCATGAGCTGTGCCAGGAGCTTGTTGTGGCAGATGGTGTCAAAGGCTTTGCTGAAGTCGAGAACATGGGTCTCAGGAAGAGACAAGGGAGCCCTCAGCAGTAGCTGCATTTTGAGCCGGCACTTTCGATGACCTGATGTAATTACTACCTGCTTCTGAGCAGAGGAAGAGACTTCACTGCTGAAACCCCAGGTAACTGCTAGCAGCAACTTCCCTCTACAACTAGATACTGCTCAGAAGCATTAGTTGTGCAGACACTTGCAAGACACTGCATTTTTTTGCAAAGAAAGGATTGATACCCACCTGAACATGAGCCAGCAGTGTGCCCAGGTGGCCAAGAGAGCCAATGGCATCCTGGCCTGCATCAGCAATGGTGTGGTCAGCAGGAGCAGGGAGGTCATTCTGCCCCTGTACTCTACACTGGTTAGACCACACCTTGAGTGCTGTGTTCAGTTCTGGGCCCCCCTGTTTAGGAGGGACATTGAGATGCTTGAGCGTGTCCAGAGAAGGGCGACGAGGCTGGGGAGAGGCCTTGAGCACAGCCCTACGAGGAGAGGCTGAGGGAGCTGGGATTGGTTAGCCTGGAGAAGAGGAGGCTCAGGGGAGACCTTATTGTTGTCTACAACTACCTGAGGGGTGGTTGTGGCCAGGAGGAGGTTGCTCTCTTCTCTCAGGTGGCCAGCACCAGGACGAGAGGACACAGCCTCAGGCTGCAACAGGTGAAATTTAGGCTGGAGGTGAGGAGAAAGTTCTTCACTGAGAGAGTCATTGGATGCTGGAATGGGCTGCCCGGGGAGGTGGTGGAGTCACCTTCCCTGGGGCTGTTCAAGGCAAGGTTGGATGTGGTACTTGGTGCCATGGTCTAGCCTTGAGCTCTGTGGTAAAGGGTTGGACTTGATGATCTGTGAGGTCTTTTCCAACCCTGATGATACTGTGATACTGTGATACTATGATAATTCAAGCAGATAGGAGCTGGAGACCCTGGAATGGGTTGCCCAGGGAGGTGGTTGAGGCCCCATCCCTGGAGGTGTTTAAGGCCAGGCTGGGTGAGGCTGTGGCCAGCCTGCTCTAGGGTAGGGTGTCCTTGCCCATATCAGGGGGTTTGGAAGTAGATGATCCTTGTGGTCCCTTTCAACCCTGACTGATTCTGTGATGGGAAAAGGGAAGCAGAGATTGTATCACTACTTTGCAGGAGCATATTTCAAGAGCAGCCCACTCAGGAACTCGTCTGAGATCATTCAAGAGGTCTGTGGTGATGCCAAAAGCTGACCTCATGTCCGTTTGGCCCCTGCCTAGTAAGATAAGAGAAGCCATTCTGTGAAAAAGCCCAATGGGTGAGGACAGCTATGCAGGAGCAAGACATTAGTAGTTTCTCCTCTTGTTAACAGACCCTCAGTCTTGTGATTCAGTATGATTCTTGTTTTGCAGACCCAATGTCTTCTGGCCAAAACAGATCTAAACATTTGGAGCCATATGCAAGTCACACCCTCTCTCTGAAATATTTGTGATCACAAAGTCTGAGCTGTCTTCTCACATGTGTGTGTGTGTGTGCTCCTGGCAAGTGGAGGGCTGAAGAGACAACAACCACCTACAGCTGGAGACCTGAGGGAGTTCTCAAGATTGGATTTTGGAAACAAAGGTTAAAAAAAAATTGAATTGGCTTGGATGTGGCCAAAAAACCAGAGTAAAATGAAAGTTAATAGACAAGAAAGAGCAGGACAGAAAGTAACTGGAAAAGTTGAATCCCAAGAGGACACTTGACTGACTGAGGATGAAGGATTAAAAGACATCTTCTGATGTCCTCTGCATCCTTCTCCTGCAGCTTTCCCTGTGCTCTAGAAAGAACAGCACCCAATAACCAAAGTTAGAATCATAGAATAGGATCACAGAATCATAGAATGGTTTAGGTTGGAAGGGACCTCAAAAATTATCCAGTTCCAACCCTCTGCCACAGGCAGGGACATCTGTCACTAGAACAGGTGGCTGAAGGCCTCATCCAACCTGGCCTTGAGCACCTCCAGGGAGGTTGTGATCTTTGATCACATTCTGTGCTTCTCTGCTCTACAACCTCCCTGAGCAACCTGTGCCAGTGTCTCACCACCTTCACTGCAAAGAACTTCTTCCTGACATCCAGTTTGAATCTCTGCTAGTCTAAACCCATTCCTCCTCCTCCTCCTGTCATTACAAGACCTTGTCAATAGTCCCTCCCCAGTCTTCCTATAGGCCCCCTTCAGATACTGAAAGGCCACTCCAAGGTCTTCTGGAAGCCTTCTCTTCTCCAGGCTGCAGAGCCTTAACTCTCTCAGCCTATTCTCATAGCAGAGCTGCTGTAGCCCTCTGAGCATCCTTGTGGCCCTCCTCCGGACTTGCTCCAACAGTTCTAAGTGGCTGCATTGATTTCCTCCAGTAGTGCACTGAATCCGTGGTGGTCTGAAAGGCAGAGATGACTTGCAGCCTGTGTCTGATGGTCTCCAACTCTTTTGAAGATTTCTTTTTGCACATGCCCAAACATTTACTTCAACAAGCTGTTGGTGACACACCCCTGTGAGTCCAGCAATGCATGGCTTGCCAGGAATGAGAGGGATTTGGTAGAGCCTTGTGCTCTTGCAGAATCATAGAATCATAGAATCAAGTTGGTTGGAAGAGACCTCCAAGATCAGCCAGGCCAACCTAGCACCCAGACCCACCCAATCAACCAGACCATGGCACTAAGTGCCTCAGACAGGCTTCTCTTGAGCACCTTCAGGGACAGCGACTCCACCACCTCCCTGGGCAGCCCATTCCAATGCCAATCACTCTCTCTGACAACAACTTCCTCCTAACATCCAGCCTGAACCTCCCCCAGCACAACTTGAGACTGTGTCCTATTGTTCTGTTGCTGCTTGCCTGGCAACCCCACCTGGCTGCAACCTCCCTTCAGGTAGTTTTAGACAGCAATGAGCTCTGCCCTGAGCCTCCTCTTCTGCAGGCTGCACACCCCCAGCTCCCTCAACCTCTCCTCATAGGGTTTGTGCTCCAGACCCCTCAACAGCTTCATTGCCCTTCTCTAGACACCTTCCAGCACCTCAACATCTCTCTTGAATTGAGGAGCCCAGAACTGGGCACAGCACTGAAGGCATGCCTTGACCAGCGCTGAGCACAGGGGCAGAATAACCTCCCTTGTCCTGCTGGCCACACTGCTCCTGAGCCAGGCCAGGATGCTATTGGCTCTCCTGCCCACCTGGGCACAATAATAACATGGTTTGCTTTCTCCTGGGGAGAAATTACAAAGGGAAAAGGAAGGCAAATAGCAGTAGCAAGAGATTGTTTCTGGGTCAGGGCAAACATTCTTGTTAGTCTCCCCTGCCTGGATGTGAATGAGGAATCCGAGTGCTGTAATCTCTCCAGCTCTTCTCCACCTTAGCCAGCCAAGCTGAGCAGCTTTCCCAGCTGTGATATATGGATCATTATGGTATGTTGCCATGGCTGATTTCACAATTAAAAACAAATACAGCTTATGCTGCAGCCAATGTTATAAAAATAAATGGAGCTACTTTGCATAACAGCATAATTAGGGCCTAATTGCCAGCTGGTCTGTTAAACCATAAATGAAAACAAACTGGGCTATAAATTAAATTATTAGAATGATATTATGGCTTGGGGAGATATTACACCACGAGAGCTTGCTTTGAGGATCACACTGCAAACAGAGCAAACCAAATCAGAGCAGGGGCTGAGCAGCTGCTTTCTCCAGTCCTCTTTCTTGCAACCCTGGGGATCATTCAAACAATTCTTCATCCTCCTCTTTCCCCTTCAGGTCATCAGTGCAGCCTCTCTACGGGAGGACACTGCAAATGACAGACAGCAGTTTTCAGTGTGAATCATAGAATCATAGAATCAAGCAGGTTGGAAGAGACCTCCAGGATCAGCCAGGCCAACCTAGCACCCAGCCCCACCCAATCAACCAGACCATGGCACTAAGTGCCTCAGCCAGGCTTTGCTTCAACACCCCCAGAGATGGCAACTCCATCACCTCCCTGGGCAGCCCATTCCAAAGCCAATCACTCTCTCTGACAACAACTTCCTCCTGGTTGATTCTATGATTCTTTTCCATTTCTACCTATTTCCCTCTTTCTCTTCTCTAAGGATGAGCTTTCCTAGGCATTTCTGTTCGAAGCAATAAAGCTAGTCAGGAAGAAAATCCTGTCCTGTCAGGCAGCTGTTAAAAATGAACTTACTCAGGGCAATAACAAACTCAGGGCAAGAGCTGCTTAAAATGAAGCGTAAAACATCTGTTGAAATGTAACAGTAGAGATAAAAGTTCACAGGCCACAGGTGTGCAATTGCTGTGGTAAGAATGATAGGGAGAGAGCTTCCCAATGGGAAGTTATAATATCATAGAATCATAGAATTTCAGGGGCTGGAAGTGACCTCAAAAGATCATCTGGTTCAGCCCCTCTGTCAGAGCAGGATCACTTAGAGCTGATCATACTGGAATGAATCCAGGCAAGTCCATTGGAATGGGCTGCCCAGGGAGGTGGTGGAGTCACCGTACCTGGGGGTGTTCAAGAAAAGACTTGATGAGGCACTTGGTGCCATGGTCTAGTTGACTGGCTAGGGCTGGGTGCTAGGTTGGACTGGCTGAGCTTGGAGGTCTCTTCCAACCTGGTTGATTGTATGATTCTTTGCTAAGTTTTGAATATCTCAAGAGGGAGTCTCCACAACTCCCCTGGGCAGCCTGTTCCAGTGCTCTGTTCCCCTCTCAAGTGAAAAAACTCTTCCTCTGATTCACATTCAACCTCCTATGCCTCAGCTTCCACCCATTGCCATTCAGTGGGTTAGAAATGCTCAGCATCATGAGTTTAATCTTGAACTCACTCCCATTCTTCCACATTGGTTTTGACAAGATAACTTTGCCTCATTCCACTCTCTGCTTCAACTGAGTAACAGAAACCGAAACAGCCAATGACCCAAGGGTCCTCGGGGTCCTCGTGGGAGCTGGTTAACCTGATGTAATGGCAGTGGTCATACTGGAGAGGATTTTCCAGCTCTGTGGTGGGGGATAGGATTACCAGGCAGTTGGCAGGGAGTTGTTCTGCCTGGACACGTGTCAGGGACGGGCAGCTGACGTGCCTGGTGAACACATGGCTTGTATTAGTGGCGCTAATCGAACTTCCCTTGATGGCATTAGTCACAAGGGCACCTTGAGGATCTGGCTTTGCCATTTCCTGGAGTCTCTACACCAATTAGGAGAGCAACTGGATAGGAAAACAAATTCCAGCCATAGGGATTCAGCAACAGTCCAGTTCTGACCCCCTCTGCCCTCCTTGTTCAAGAGGGACATAGAACTGCTTGAGAGAGTCCAGTGCAGAGCCACAAAGATGATGAAGGTAGTGGAACATCTCTGTTATGAGGAGAGCCTGAGGGAGCTGGAACTGTGCTGCTTGGAGAAGAGGAGACTGAAAGGTGACCTCAGCAATGATTATCAATATGTAAAGGTGAGTGCCAGGAGGCTGGAGCCAGGCTCTGCTGGGTGATGCCTGATGACAGCACAAGGGGCAGTGGGTGGAAGCTGAGGCATAGGAAGTTTCCTTTAAACATGAAGAGGATTTTTTTTCCCTGTGAGGATGACAGAAACCTGGAATAGGCTGCCCAGGGGGGTGGTGGGGTCTCCCTCTCTGGAGATACTCAAGACCTGCCTGCATGTGTTCCTGTGTGATCTGGTCTAGGTGATGCTGCTCTGTCAGGAGGGTTGGACTGGATGAGCTTTGGAGGTCCCTTCCAGCCCCTGACATTCTGTGATTCTGTGAAAAGGGGAAAGAAGTCAGGAATAGTTGAGGCTGCTCTGATGGCATTGCTCTGCAGTGGGCTGTCCTTCAGCTCATGGCCATTGCATTCACTGAGCCTGTTCACTTCCATCATGTTGTACATTTTTGCAGCACCTCTTGCTGCAAAATTACAAATCCAAGTTCCTGCACACTTGGCCAGCTGGTACATGGACAGCAGCAGGGCCTCTGACTGAATGTGGACCACAGAATTTGGCCCGTGGCATGTCCTATGAAGCACATCTAGGGAGCGCTTTGTTGCTGCAGGTGAGGTCTTGTGATGACTGTTCAGCACTGCACAGGAACATTAAATCATGTTTTGGAAGGAGACATCAGCAGTACTGCATTTAGCTCATCATACAGAGGAGAGTTTTAGTTAACTCAGCCAAAGCTGGACTCCAGCCAGGCTGCCTTGCTTTTCAGCCTGCCCCACTCTTCAACCTGCCCTGTTAGCACAAACCTGCAGGTCTCCTGTTTCACATACACCTCCAGCAACATGATGCCCAAATCCCCACCCTGGGTGCTAACTCAGAGAGCTCCCTGCAAACCATCATCATCCAGTGCCCACACACAGTCTGCTGAGAGTGCTTCTCCATGGAGACAAAGCTGAGGAACCTGGAACACAAACCCTATAAGGAGAGGCTGAGGGAGCTGGGGGTGTGCAGCCTGCAGAAGAGGAGGCTCAGGGGTGACCTCATTGCTCTCTACAACTCCCTGAAGGGAGGCTGTAGCCAGGTGGGGTTGGTCTCTTCTGCCAGGCACCCAGCAACAGAACAAGGGGACACAGTCTGCAGTTGTGCCAGGGGAGGTTCAGGCTGGATGTTAGGAGGAAGTTGTTGTCAGAGAGAGTGATTGGCATTGGAATGGGCTGCCCAGGGAGGTGGTGGTGTCACTGTCCCTGGAGGTGTTGAAGCAAAGCCTGGGTGAGGCACTTAGTGCCATGGTCTAGATGACTGGCTAGGGCTGGGTGCTAGGTTGGCCTGGCTGATCTTGGAGGTCTCTTCCAACCTGCTTGATTCTATGATTTCTTCTCCTTCCCCTCCCTTGGCCAAGCTCACAGCCTGAGGCTGAAGACAAAGCAAAATGCTTCTCCACACACAGAAGCAGTCCACTCCTAACACCCCAAGCTCTTTTTTTCCTTCTTTTTTTCCTCTCCAGAAATTTCCACAAGTCTCAGTGGTTCCTGACCTGGGCTCCAGCAAGGAGCAGGAATGCGAGGATCCGATCGCGGCTGTGGAAATGATAGCAGGCAAAGCCCTGCTGGCTCGGGGAGAGGGTTGTTATTGCAGTGAGTTACGCTGTGCTAACAGAACCCACTTTGTCAGGCAGCCACAGGGTTGGCAGCCTCATCCTCCTCTTTGTCCTGTGCCAAGCCAAGGGGCAGCCCGCGGAGATAGGCCATTTGATTTACTTCACAGTTATTTCTTGCAGGATGAGGGAAAAGTAGAGAAAGGAAATTAAAAGCAGACTTGGATCACTGAGTCAGCACAGACACACATGCTCGCTGCCTGCTGGGTCATTGGTTGGCACTGGCAGAGCTCCCCTGGCTGGGAGTTTATAGACTGCATTATAAAGCCTTTTGCCTGGAGTGGTTATCAAAAGAAAGGCAGGAGCAAATGAACCCAGGCCGGAGAGGAAGAATGCTGTGAGGATTAAAGACCTCTTTGTGTCACCTTTTTTAACTACCGCTTGTTATTCATAACAAAGGAAAGTATCTGGGGCCAGAACCTGCTGTAAAGCAGAGTAACTTCCTCAGCCTTCCCCTGCTACCTGCCAGTGTTAAACAAGCAGCTCCACTCACCAGGCTGTGACTTTATGCACCAGCCTCTTGTCAACTCTGCGTTTCACATCCCCTCTGCTGGATGCGGGACTGCTTCCCTGAAACCCGGGTGAGGAGCATGGTCCATGGGAGGGTGTCTTTCCCTGCTGAAAGAATGCCAACTTTGTGGACAAGGGATTCCACATGCAAACTGCTGTCTGGTGTCCAGCACGAGGAGCCAGCTGGGCATCCTCCAGGGCAGCAAGGCTTAAGGCCTGGGGTTTAAGGAACATTTTGTATGAGCAGAGTAGCAGGAGGAGGGAGGTGGCGGTAGATTATTTAATATATACCAAATGTACATCTGACAGAGCTATATCACCACTCCTCCTTCCCCACAGCCCCCCTCCCATTTCTTTTTCCTTTTCCCCTTGAGCAACAGATCTTCCTGGAGCCAGTTAAACAGATTATTGAACAACTGGTACTTGCTGAGTTCTCCCTTTGCTTAAAGCTACATCCATCTGCCTGCTGATGATCTAATCTCCTTGTTTTCAGGACTTCCAGGCAGCAAAGTTTTCCTGTGGACCAATACTATGTGTACAGGAGCCTTTCTGAGACTTATTTTGCTTAGCCCAGGGAGCATTCCCACATTTGTACTAGGCACTTTCTTAAGAGACATGTTGCCATTCACGTTTGTTTTCTGTTCTCTTTGGCTGCCTCTCGTTGCTTTCCTCCAGCGCTGAGCGTCAGCGGTTCTGGCAGAAGTGGATAACTAATGGCTTTAGAAGGTCCTATTTCATGTAAAGTTTATCTCCTCCTGACTGACAGCTAAATGGACTCTTTCCAAAAGCTTCAGGTTAGTTTCCCTGGTTCCTGATGTCCTCTTATGTCAGACACAAGATTTATTCTCCTGCCAATACCCAGAAGGTTTGAATCACAGAATATGCCTGTCATGCTTTGCCTCTCCATTGCCTTTGATGGGCATATGGGATATTAAATGGATAGTTTCTTCCTTGGGGAAAAAAAAAAGGGACTTTATTTTAGCATGCTTGCTCCTCACTGACTTTATGTCAGCATGTTTGCTCCTCACTTAAAGTAACATCTGTGAGAGGGGGGAAAAAGCGAAGGCAAAATGAAGTGAAAGAAAGATGTGGAAAACTTGAGTAAAATTAAAGGCAAAAAGGAGAAAGGATTAATAATAAATGTGAATAACAAGAGGGAAGATAGTTGGAGATCTTCAAAGACCCCATGGAGGAACTACATACAGCCTTCTAAGCTTGCTGATGAGAAGTGATTTAGAATTGTTCACCAATCCATGAAGGAAAGGAAAAGTTCTCAGCAGAGCGAGTTGCAGATCAGTTCAGGGAATACAGGAGAATATAGAGTGGAGGTCACAGTCTCAAGTTGTGCTGGGGGAAGTATAGGCTGGATGTTCGGAGGAAGTTGTTGCCAGAGAGAGTGATTGGCATTGGAATGGGCTGCCCAGGGAGGTGGTGGAATCGCTGTCCCTGGAGGTGTTGAAGCAAAGCCTGGATGAGGCACTTAGTGCCATGGTCTGGTTGCTTGGCTGGGGCTGGGTGCTAGGTTGGACTGGCTGATCCTGGAGGTCTCTTCCAACCTGGTTGATTCTATGAGGTGAACTCAAGGGGATCTATGTGATGGAAAACCTTTGTGCCTGAGGTGATTCAGCTGCTGATTCCAGCTCCTAGGCTCTGATCTGGTCTTTTTAAACTGCTCAGGTAGAAGAGGGGCAAGTCACAGAAGAGAGAATTCTGCATAATGTCAGCACATGGGACTGCTCCCAGAGTAGGAGAACAACAGAAGAATAATTGAGTAAGACATGTAAGTTCTCCTGTCATCACTCAGCCAAGCTTCACAGACAAGCAGCTACAGCCACCAACAGCCTGAGAATCACAGAAGCAGAGAATCACAGAATCACAGACACTTAGGTTGGAAGGGACCTGAGAGATCATCTACTACAACCTCCCTACAGGGACACTTCTCAAGTAGACTCAGCTGTTCAAGGATTCACCCAACTTGGCCTTGAGCACCCCCAGGCAGGAGGCATCCACAGCCTCCCTGGGCAACCAATTCCAGACTCTCACCACCCTCATACTGGAGAACTTCTTCCTAAGGTCCACTCTAAACCTCCTCTCCCTCAGCTTCAAACCACTGCACCTTATCCTATTACTACACACCCTTACACATCCAGGCTTGGGGCAGTGTGCCTGGAGAGCTGCCTGGCAGAAAGGGATCTGGGGATTGTAATTGATTCTATGATTCTATATGACTCCAATAGAGAGGTAGCTGAATATGAGCCAGCAATGTACCTAGGCAGCCAAGGAGGCCAACAGCATCCTGGCTTGTGTTAAAAATGCTGTGGCCAGCAGGAGTAGGGAGGTGATTGTCACCTTGGGCTCAGCTTTGGTGAGGCCACACCTGGAGTACTGTGTTCAATTTTGGGCACCGCTATACAAGAGAGATGTGGAGGTGTTGGAGTAGGTCCAAAGAAGGGCAACAAAGCTGGGGAAGGGCCTGGAGAATAAATCTTATGAGGAGCAACTAAGGGAGCTGGGGATGGTTAGTGTGAAAAAGAGGAGGCTGAGAAGAGACCTCACTGCTGTCTACAGCTACCTGAAGGGACATCATAGAGAGGCTGCTGCTGGGCTCTTCTCATGGGTAAGTGGAGACAGAACAAGGGGGAATGGCCTCAAGCTGAGGCTGAGGAGGTTTAGATTGGGCATTAGGAAGAAGTTTTTCCCAGAGAGAGTGGCCAGGGACTGGAATAAGCTGCCCAGGGAGGTGGTAGAGTGACCCACCCTGGATGTGTTTAGGGTGATATGGATGTGATGCTTAGGGCTATAGCTTAAGTTGAATCTTGTGGAGTAGGGTCCTAGGTTGGATCTAGGTGATCCTGAGGGGCTTTTCCAACCTGGATATTCCTTTGATTCTGTGAGATAGAGTCCTAGAATTTGGCTAAATTGCATTGATTTACATCAAGGAAAGGCTGAGCTCTTCCTGTCTATACTCCAGGTAGGACATACTGGAGGCAGCCCACCACAAAATCCCCCTGTGCTTCTGTGGAAAGTCCCTCTGCAGCCTTCCCATGGGATCCCTTCAGATCCTTAGGAGATCTCACTTTGCCATGGTGTGATGGTTTGGGGGTTACCCCGCCCCTCCCACACTTTGTATTTGCTGTTCCAAAAGCACCTCTTTTAAGGGCAGCACAATGGCACAAGATAAAATGGAGAGCCAAGACAAACAGAACATGCCTGCCCTCAACGTTTATTCCTCTATATCATTCCAGAAAAAGAAAATACCAACTAAGGGCAGAAGTGCACAGGACTCACTTAGCTAAGTCATTTTAGCACAGAGATGGATAAGACTCAGTTAAGTCATTTCAGCACAGAAATGCACAAGACTCACTTATCTAAGTCATTTTAGCACAGAAATGGACAACACTTATCTAAGTCATTTTAGCACAGAGATGGACAAGACTTAGTTAAGTCATTTTAGCACAGAAATGCACAAGATTTACTTAGCTAGGACATTTTAGCACAGAAATGCACAAGACTTAGCTAAGTCATTTTAACACAGAAATGGACAAGACTTAGTTAAGTCATTTTAGCACAGAAATGGACAAGACTCACTTAGCTAAGTTGGTTTAGCACAGAGATGGACAAGACTTACTTGGCTAAGTTGCTTTAGCACAGAAATGCACCAGATTTACTTGGCTAAGTAAATGCACAAGACTTAGCTAAGTCATTTTAGCACAGAGAGGGACAAGACTTACTTAGCTAAGTCATTTCAGCAGAGAAAGGCACAAGACTCACTTAGCTAAGTCATTTCAGCACAGAAATGCACAACACCTACTTAACTAAGTCATTTTAGCACAGAGATGGACAAGACTTACTTAGCTAAGTAAATGCACAAGACCTAGCTAAGTCATTTTAGCACAGAGATGGACAAGACTTAGCTAAGTAAATGCACAAGACCTAGCTAAGTAATTTTAGCACAGAGATGGACAAGACTTAGCTAAGTAAATGCACAAGACTTAGCTAAGTCATTTTAGCACAGAGATGGACAAGACTTAGCTAAGTAAATGCACAAGACTTAGCTAAGTCATTTTAGCACAGAGATGGACAAGACTTACTTAGCTAAGTCATTTCAGCACAGAAATGCACAACACCTACTTAACTAAGTCATTTTAACACAGAGATGGACAAGACTTACTTAGCTAAGTCATTTTAGCACAGACATGCACAAAACTTACTTGGCTAAGTAAATGCACAAGACTTAGCTAAGTCATTTTAGCACAGAGATGGACAAGACTTACTTAGTTAAGTCATTTCAGCACAGAGATGGACAAGACTTACTTAGCTAAGTCATTTCAGCAGAGAAAGGCACAAGACTTACTTAGCTAAGTCATTTCAGCACAGAGATGGACAAGACTTACTTAGCTAAGTCATTTCAGCACAGAGATGGACAAGACTTACTTAGCTAAGTCATTTTAGCACAGACATGCACAAAACTTACTTAGCTAAGTAAATGCACAAGACTTAGCTAAGTCATTTTAGCACAGAGAGGGACAAGGCTTACTTAGCTAAGTCATTTTAGCACAGAGATGGACAAGACTTACTTAGTTAAGTCATTTTAGCACAGAGGTGGATAAGACTTAGCTAACTCATTTTAGCACAGAAATGCACAAGACTCACTTAGCTAAGTCATTTTAGCACAGAGGTGGACAAGACTTACTTAGCCAAGTCATTTTAGAATAGAAATGCACAAGACTCACTTTACTAAGTCATTTTTTCCTCCCATGCACCACTTTAAAAAATAAATACTTTTTTTTAATTAGTTTTTTTTTTGTGCTTCTTGTTTTTGGTTTTGTTTCTTTGTTGTTCCTTTGAACCCCAAATTCCATATGCACAGTTAACAGCAAACCTTTAAGAGCTACATTTTTTCCCAATTATTCCCCCCCACACACACTGTAATTATGCTCTCATTAAGATTCCAATCAAAGAAAAAGTAGTCAAGAAAACTGGGATTTCTTCTCCCCCCTCCCTTCCTCCTCCTTCTTCATTTTCTAGCTTTTTCTAGGAGAAAACAGCAGTGCCCACAGTGTCTCTCTGCATGTTATGCTTTTAAAATATTTGCATTTGAAATTCCTCACTGCAAATAATTCCGAGCCAAATGTAAATACAACACTTAGATTACTCCCAGAAGAACATTCTTTTGACCATTAATCCCTCTGATTCAGAATCAGATTTTTCCTTCTCTCTCTCTCTCTCCCCCCTCCCCTTTTTTTTTTTACCTTAAGATTACAATTTCACTGTACTGCATCCAGTTCTGGACCCCCATTCCAAGAGGGATGTGGAGATGCTGGAGTGTGTCCAGAGCAGGGCCAGGAGGATGCTCAGAGGGCTGCAGCAGCTCTGCTGTGAGCACAGACTGAAAGAGTTGGGGCTGTGCAGTCTGGAGAAGAGGAGACTCCCAGGTGACCTTCTTGTGGCCTTCCAGGATCTGAAGGGGGGGCTACAAAAAAGCTGGAGAGGGACTTTTGAGGCTCTCAGGGAGTGACAGGGCTGGGAGGAATGGAGCAAAACTGGAGGTGGGGAGATTCAGAGTGGAGGTGAGGAGGAAGTTGTTGAGCATGAGAGTGGTGAGAGGCTGGAATGGGTTGCCCAAGGAGGTGGTTGAGGCCCCATGGCTGGAGGTGTTTAAGGCCAGGCTGGATGAGGCTGTGGGCAGCCTGCTCTGGGGTAGGGTGTCCCTGCCCATGTCAGGGGAGTTTGAACTAGATGCTCGTTGTGGTCCCTTCCAACCCTGACTGATTCAATGCTGAATGGATTATGAGCTTCCAGGCCTAAGAGACAAGGTGCATTAACATGCTGAGTTTCTAGCAGGGAAGCAGAACACAGCACAGAGCTATAACCAGGTAGGAACATCATCACTCTTGCTTCTGACCTACATTTCCCTAGAATAGAGATATAAGAGGCAGGAGGAACCATCCAAACCCTGTAGGCAAACGTTTTGCAGAATACAGGCCAAAGAATTTCACCCAAGAATTTCTGGTTGAGCAAATCTTCTAAAACCAGACCAATTTCTGCAATAGGGACACCAGGCAGAGCTTCCACCACCTTCACCAATGAGGGGTGACCTCATTGCTGGCTACAACTACCTGAAGGGAGGCTGTAGCCAGGTGGGGTTGGTCTCTTCTGCCAGGCAAGCAGCAACAGAACAAGGGGACACAGTCTCAAGTTGCGCCATGGGAGGTTCAGGCTGGATGTTGTTAGGAAGTTGTTGTCAGAGAGAGTGATTGGCATTGGAATGGGCTGCCCAGGGAGGTGGTGGAGTCACTGTCCCTGGAGGTGTTGAAGCCAAGCCTGGATGAGGCACTTAGTGCCATGGTTTAGTTGACTGGCTAGGGCTGGGTGCTAGGTTGGACTGTCTGATCTTGGAGGTCTCTTCCAACCTGGTTGATTCTGTGATCCTATGATTCTTTAAGCTTGTGGTCTGTCTCCTTTGTGAGCATGTGTTAGACAAGCTAAATCCTCAGACCCCACCTGGAGTGTTGTGCGCAATTCTGGAGCCCCCAACACAAGAAGGACATGGAACTGCTGGAGCCAGTCCAGAGGAGGCCCCGGAGGTGCTGAGAGGGCTGCAGCAACTCTGCTCTGAGGACAGGCTATGAGAGTTGGAGCTCTGCAGCCTGGAGAAGAGAAGGCTTCCAGGAGACCCTGGAGTAACCTTCCAGGATCTGAAGGAGGCCTACAGGAAGGCTGGGGAGGGCCTATTGACAAGGTCTTGTAATGACCTTTAAATTCAGTCTTTTATCCTAACCATGCAGAAGCCTGATGAGTTCCCTCTCTGCCTGCACTGCAGCCCATCATGGGCTCCTTTAAGCCACAACTCATGGTGGATGGAAGAAAGAACATGAGCAACATGGGGCAACCATACAGCAACTATATTCCCTTGAATATCTTTCTGGCACAGCAGATGGGGAATGAGATTTTGTTTGCTCTACTCCTCACGAGAGTTGATTGACCCTCAATCTGGAGCTGTCTCAGCTGTGCTAGGACAGTCAGTCAGCAAACTGGGCCACACTCTCCCACCCAAAAGCACGGCGACGCCGAGGGAGCTTGGCTGCTGAATTCGAATCTGAGTCTGTAACTGACGGAGAGCAAAGTAGAATCATAGAATCATAGAATCAACCAGGTTGGAAGAGACCTCCAAGGTCATCCAGTCCAACCTAGCACCCAGCCCCACCCAATCAACCAGACCATGGCACTAAGTGCCTCATCCAGTGTTTTCTTGAAGACCTCCAGGGACGGTGCCTCCACCACCTCCCTGGGCAGCCCATTCCAATGCCAATCACTCTCTCTTACAACAACTTCCTCCTAACATCCAGCCTAGACTTACCCTGGCACAACTTGAGACTGTGTCCCCTTGTTCTATTGCTGCTTGCCTGGGAGAAGAGGCCACCCCCCACCTGGCTACAGTGTCCTTTCAGGTAGTTGTAGACAGTAATAAGATCACCCCTGAGCCTCCTCTTCTCCAGGCTAAACAGGCCCAGCTCCCTCAGCCTCTCCTCATAGGATTTGTGCTCCAGGCCCCTCACCAGCTTTGTTGCCCTTCTCTGGACACGCTCCAGCACCTCAACATCTCTCTTGAATTGAGAGGCCCAGAACTGGACACAGGACTCAAGGTGTAGCCTGAGCAGTGCTGAGTACAGGGGCAGAATAACCTCCCTTGTCCTACTGGCCACACTGCTCCTGATGCAGGCCAGGATGCCATTGGCTCTCTTAGCCACCTGGGCACACTGCTGCCTCATCTTCAGCTACTATCTATCAGTACCCCCAGGTCCCTTTCCTCCTAGCTGCTCTCCAGCAGTAAGACCTGGTCCAGAGCCTTCTCCCCAGAGGTGTTTATTAGCATTTGCGTAGTGTTTTGGTCCTAGCCCTGTCCAGTGGGGGGTTTGAATATTTGAACAGAGCCCTCACCCAAACAGCAGCTGGCTCCTACAGCCGGCAGCGCCAGAGCCCTGCAGACAATGCACTTCTATGCTGCACTGCCATGCATTTGCAGCCTTTCCTCTTCCACCCCCCCCCCCCCCCCCACCCCTCAGGAAGATGGTTTATGAACTGTGTACAAATGTTTTCATTCAATGGGAGGAATGTTGTTTTCCTAAAATCAGGAATTAGGACTGGGGCTCACTTCAGGAATTAAGGTGTTAAGCCTCAGGAATCTGGCTGCAAAGACACACAGCATCTACGGTAGAGAAATGCCAGCCGGCAGGAATCTGGGCGCGGAGACCCTGCAATGTTAATTGGTTGTGTTGTGTTGTGTTGTTTGGTTGGTTTAGAGATAGGTTTGTCCTGGTTAGTGGAAGGTATTTTGTGCACTCTCCTTGAAGCAGCACTTGGAAAAAGGGCCCTGAGGGAGGTGGTGGTGGTGGACTTCTTTCCAGACCTTGTATTCGTTGGAAGCAACCAGGTTGTATCATTCTGCGTTATCCATGGGCTTTTTTTTTCGCCTTGTGGGAATTGAGTGTGGTGGTGTTGGCACACAGCTGCCTCCCACCTCTGTGCCTGGGGTGGAATGCAGGGAGCACAGACAGATCATCCCAGGAATGCAGTGGGTGTTTCCTTGAGTCTTGTTTCTATGTTTTAATTGCTTTAAAAATAATAGCAATTGTGATTTGGGGAGAGAGAGAGAAAGGGAAAGAAAGAGAAAGAGAAAAAGAAAGAAAGAAAGAAAGAAAGAAAGAAAGAAAGAAAGAAAGAAAGAAAGAAAGAAAGAAAGAAAGAAAGAAAGAAAGAAAGAAAGAAGAAAGAAAGAAAGAAAGAGGGAAAGAAAGAGAAAGAGAGAGAGAAAGAGAGAAAGAGAGAAAGAGAGAAAGAGAGAAAGAAAGAAAGAAAGAAAGAAAGAAAGAAAGAAAGAAAGAAAGAAAGAAGAGAAAAATAGGAAGAGAGAAAGAGAAAGGGAAAGAAAGAGGGAAAGAGAGAGAGAAAGAAAGAAAGAGAGAGAAAAAGAGAGGGAAAGAAAGAGAAAGAGAGAGAGAAAGAGAAAGAGAAAGAAAGAGGGGAAAAGAGAGAGAGAAAGAAAGAAAGAAAGAAAGAAAGAAAGAAAGAAAGAAAGAAAGAAAGAAAGAAAGAAAGAAAGAAAGAAAGAAAGAAAGAGAGAGAAGAAAGAGAGGGAAAGAAAGAGAGAGAAAGAGAGGGAAAGAAAGAGAGAGAAAGAGAGGGAAAGAAAGAGAGAGAAAGAGAAAGAGAAAGGGAAAGAGAAAGAGAAAGAGAAAGAGAGAGGGAAAGAGAGAGGGAAAGAGGGAAAGAGGGAAAGAGGGAAAGAGGGAAAGAGGGAAAGAGGGAAAGAGGGAAAGAGGGAAAGAGGGAAAGAGGGAAAGAGGGAAAGAGGGAAAGAGGGAAAGAGGAAAGAGGGAAAGAGGGAAAGAGGGAAAGAGGGAAAGAAAGAAAGAAAGAAAGAAAGAAAGAAAGAAAGAAAGAAAGAAAGAAAGAAAGAAAGAAAGAAAGAAAGAAAGAAAGAAAGAAAGAGAAAGAAAGAAAAGAGCAAGCAAGTAAGAGAGTGAGCTGTGGAGTGAAGGGCAAATTAATTCGTAAGACAATGGAGCAGATTGCATTGCCTTGAGCCAGGTGAAGTGAGACCTGGAGCAGTTTTCTGCACCTCTCCTGCTTTGCATTTGGCCTGACCTGTATCTATGTCCCAAGTGAACCTACACATCCCTGCTGACAAAGTCCTAACCTGCAGCTCCCTCTCTTGCTCTGAGTGTGGACCACTGGATGACAGGCTGCTGCATCCTCAGCCTGCAGTTTCAGGCTGACATGGCATTGCTAATACACTTCAGCCCTGAACCTATCCACAGCTTCCTCTGCCAGTGACTTCCACGAATAGAAGCTGCCAGTCAGGATTTTAATCTCTCCATCTAGGATGGGTTTTGCATAAATACATAAACCCAGAACAAACATCTTTAAGAGCATTCTTCCTGATTGTTTGTTTTCCTTTCAGTCTCTGCTGTACCACAAACTATTCATTAAGTGGATTCCAGAATGCAAACACTCAGCTAGGCTCAGGAGCACAATTAAAATGCGTTTTAAAATGCATCCAAGGCAGCACTGTTCCATCAGACCTGTATTTCTCTGACACAGAATCATAGAATGATAGAATAAACCAGGTTGGAAGAGACCAACAAGATCAGCCAGGCCAACCTAGCATCCAAGCCTATCCAGTCAACCAGACCAAGGCACTAAGTGCCTCAGCCAGGCTTGGCTTCAACACCTCCAGGCACGGCGACTCCACCACCTCCCTGGGCAGCCCATTCCAATGCCAATCACTCTCTTTGCCAACAACTTCCTCCTAACATCCAGCCTGTACCTCCCCTGTCACAACTTGAGACTGTGTCCCCTTCTTCTGTTGCTGGTTGCCTGGAAGAAGAGACCAACCCCACCTGGCTACAGCCTCCCTTCAGTTAATTGTAGACAGTAATGAGCTCTGCCCTGAGCCTCCTCTTCTCCAGGTTGCACACTCCCAGCTCTCTCATCCTCTCCTCATAGGGTTTGTATTCCAGGCCCCTCACCAGCTTTGTCTCCCTTCTCTGGAGACATTCCAGTACCTCAACATCTCTCTTGAATTGAGGAGCCCAGAACTGGACACAGCACTCAAGTTGTGACCTGACCAGTGCTGAGCACAGGGGCAGAATAACCTCCCTTGTCCTGCTGGCCACACTGCTCCTGATACATGTGGCGCAGCCAGGATTTCAGGGTGTTTGTTTGCTTCTCCATGAAAAGGAAACATATCAGCCTCTGTCCTTGACATGAGGGGAGATAGGATCTCAGGAGACTCCTTGAACTGGAGAAAAACCAAGGCCCCACGGTTGGCCTTTTATTTGGAGACACTCATTTCTGCATTGCATTTCAGATACAGTTGC